>NC_083644.1:25046892-25357892 GCF_963576545.1 Limanda limanda | reverse complement strand
GATATTTTAATGCATTAAAATAATTTAAATGATTATTCTGAATGACTGCAGTTGTAGTCTATGCCTCCATATGTTAATTCAACACGCAAAACAAGCCTTCATGAACAGTTTTAAATATGTCAAACATTAATTTGAAACATTGTGTCCTCATCACTCTCTATTCAGGTTGGTCTTTATGAAATCACACAAGGGCCGCTGACCTGCAGAGATACGACCTGAACCACTTTTTTTTTTGCTGAATGGGAGGGGGGAGGGGGTCAAAGGTCAACTGTCACAGAAGCCACGGACGATCCTCCTGGGTGAATCTCTTTGAGACTTTTCCCTCAAACCAAGACACCGTGGCCAGGTTTCACAGGTCTGCCCTGCAGCTGCCCTGGGGCTTGAATACATCTGTGTGTTTATCGGATGGTGTGGTACCACTATAGCCACAAAACCCCAACCATTTCCCCAGTCAATGGTACACTTGATGTTAATGTTTAAGTGGGCTTACTGGGTTTCCTGCACATTGTATAGCATGTGTTCAAACGCAGGCCTCTGGTTTTGATGTACTTGCATCATGACGCTGAGTTTTGTTGACGTCTACACAGCATTTGACAATCTATCAACATAACAACATCTGTCTGTCTTTCTGTATGTGGAACTCGTTTCTCAAGAACGTTGATCTTATCGACTTCACTCTTGGCATTTGTATTGTTAATGGCCAAGGAAAGTGCTCTTCCAAATTTGGTGTGATTTAGACACATGATATGTTAATAAAATTTGGATTAAACAGATGACCAGCACTCTGTACAGTGTGACTTGAGTCTGCGAAGCGAGAACAATGTCTTCGATCCCCAGATAAACTACAGCAGTGGTTAACAACTGGGTCAAACTCATTGCCAGATCATCTTGATAATCTGATTATTTTATTTTCACCATATTACACAGTAGCACTGACTTTCACTGGGGTTCAGTGTACTGTATCCATCATAGCAACAACATTCATAAAACCACTTCCTGTTTGGCAATTTGTCTTCAAAGTAAAGACATGTGTTTCCTTTGCTGCAGTGCTTTATGTTGAGCTTGATGACAGTGCTGTTATTTTGAAAGTTGTGAAGTTGGGACAGAAGATTGTGTTGAGTGCTCAACAGACCTCTGAAACTGCCGACATGTAGTGTATGAAAAAAAAACAGCATTTTCATAAATCAATCAAATTTAAATATAAACTACACACATGAACATTAATGGAGCCAATTCATTTTCATTTCAGAAACTATGAAATTGTCGTGGAGGAAATTTTCATTGCAGAGACAAACCAGGTAGGATGAACACAAAGTTTTCTAACTTAACTCTGCATCATAGACTGTTTATAAAAAGCTCTGCATACAACGTCCAGCACACACACAATACAAAGTGACAGTATATTGTAGAACTGTATGAGGAGGACTCACTAATGACATGGAATAATTCTGAAGCAGCTTCGGAGCATTGACACAGGACAAGATAACAGGCAGGTTTACAGCAGGCACTAGTTGTTAAAACTAAATCAGACAATGTCATGTCCCATCTTTAGTGCTACAGAGGGCTGATGCATCAGGGTGGTAAGGTCATCGTAACGCAAGGAAACACACTAAGTAGCCTCCATTGGACGTGAAAAGTAACATCAGGCCACACATGTATTGAGGTAAATGAGATTTTTCTGATTTGCATGTAATTCAGTGTCAGTAAAGCGTACAGTAAGCAATGATTAGGAATCCACTCAGCCAGAACTAAACTGTGTTTGCTCTATCCACAGTGGGATGAAAAGGGAAAAAAATCATATTAGCAAAATAGCTAAATGTTGGTGGGTTGTTAGGGAGTCTGATTATGTGTGTCTCAGGCAAATTGGCGGTAATGAGTCAAGAGACTGCACTCGTTCACATACATTAAAACAGCAATCATTAGGAAATTAGGGCCCAGATTAATCCTGTTAATGACACACTGGTGCTCATGGGAAAAAAAGATGGCCCCAGATGTCGGGATGCGGTGGCGTGATGAAGCATCGCCTGTGTACGACGGCTCCCTCTCTCTTCCCCTCTCTTACTCTCTCACCCTCTCTCTCTCTCCGTGCCTGACGGTAACGTGGGGCTGCTCCTCGCACAGCGCCGCCACTTGAAATGCAAACGAGTGGGGTGGGGGGGGAACGCCGCAGCCGACTGCTAATGAGAGCAGATCCCAGTGATAAGGAGCACGAGGGAAGAGGAGAAAGAAGGGGGGAGAAGGGAAAGTGAATAAATTAAAAAAAAAAGAGGAGCGATCTGAACTGAGGATAAGACGCAGCAGCAGGAACTCTGATGTCCCCAATTAGGAGGGATGTCACCCCCTGTCTGGGCCGCAGTAATAAAGCCCTCACTCTGTATTCGGAATCACATGGCTCCAACACTGTTAACATTCTAATATCTTGGGCGTGCGCGGTAACATTAATTACTTGGCCATTTGGATGACTCCTGGATCTCCTTAATGTTTGCTTCCAAATGGAAATCTGAGCTCCAGCTTAGGAGTGTTACATTAGAAAATAATAAGTAATATTTACCCAGCCAGCGAGCAGCCTCGGCCGCTCCGCCACTGCTTCAGTTTCTCCTATTGACTGTTTGGATATACTGTTCCCCTACACAAAGACAATTACTGTGTGAATTTAGAGCACGATGTGATCCCTGGAAATGCTTCCTTTTTCTCCTCTACCATGAAAAACCTGCTGTTCCACAGAGGCCTCTAGCACAGTTAAAATGTAATTAAAGGTGTTCTATGCAAATCTCACCCCATCTATTCCTATCAGGACGGAGCAATAATCAAATGTGACCCCTGCACCTTTAAATTATTCCCGCTGCCGTTAAAATTCATGGTCACCTTGAAAGGCCGAAAGTCTTGTATCGGTCCGCACTTCTCCTTCGCTCTGAGAAACGAACACTGTTGTTCTGTAGTTGCGACAGTACACATCATAGCAGACGGTGGAATGCACATTATTCAGACTGCGACTCCAAATGGTCAACTTTCATCTGGCGGAAGCCGTGTCTTCTGTATTGTTTTCAAAGTGTAGTGAACCTAGAAGAGAGAGGGTAAAGCCATTTTGGTGTGTGTGTATTTGTGTGTGTGTGTGTGTATACAGCAGAATTGTGTTCTTTTGGGGTGGCAATATAAGAGGAGGCCTGGATAAAGGAGAAAAAGATTACAGTTTTTTTTTCTCCCCCCATGTTGTGGTGGCAGAGCTGCCAGCGAGAGGCTGAGAAGAGCAGCGAATGTAATGGTTGTATTACTGCGCTCGGCGATGCATTATTAATGCAAACGTGATCAAGGCAGGTGGACAAGCCCAGGAGAGATGGCGCTGCTTAATGAACAGCCCCCTCTCTCTCTCTCTCTCTCTCTCTCTCACATACACACTCAAACACACACAGAACAAGGCCCTGGCAGCTGTTAGTGTTGCACTGTGAGGTGTGAGCTGCTGTACCTTTGTGGTTAAGGTAGCCCCTATTTAATTAACAAATAATCTGCAGCCACTTCTAATTGACTCTGTTCATGTGTCAGCGCCGTGGTCATGCCCACCTGCATTTTAAGTGGAAACCTAAACGAATGTTTTTGGTGCATGCATATTTTTTTTTAGCCTACTAAAATGTGCATGACTGAACATGCATTTCTACATTTTGAAATACATACATATAAATCCCCACACAAAACACACACACACAAAATAGAATTGTTTTACATTAGATTTTTTTCACATAAGAACAGGCTGCATCGGGTGGGCTTCAGCAAAGGTTTATGTTAAACAAGTGTCAAATTAAATGCAGGCCTTTGACAGATTTAGTGTAAAACATTCAGATATCTCACTAGTTTTAAGTTATCAAATAGTCAAATACAAATAGGCATTCAACTCTCTCTAAATACTTGATTACAAAAGTGCATACTCTCTTCCCAGCTGCACTTTACATTCCCAGCAACCACAAACTTTCCAAGATACAGATCTCACAATGCAACAGTGTCTATCTGTAAAAGAACTATTGTGTAAAAACAAAGTGCTGCAGTCACTAATCCTGCTAAGCATGCTATGTGCTCTTCCTTATTTTATAGAGCTCCACAAGCAACACTTGCAGAACATGTGATTATTTAGAAGCTGTTGAATTCACGTAATCTTCATGCTTGGCAGGGATATTGCTGATGTGTGCTTCGAGGATTGCTTTTATAAAGGATAAAATCAATTTTACTTTAAATTTTCATCTATTTTTCAGAGCGCGAACACGGGCCCGTCAAAGCACTGGCTTTATCAGTGCATGTTTTCAAGTCCCATACTGCCCCCTAGTGCGAGTGTGAAGCATTACAGCTTTAAATCAATGCTTCCGCCTGCATCCTGCTTTGCAGTAGGAGATGCATTGTATCAGAAATGACCAAAACACAGCATGATAAACCACAATTGTTCTATATGAAAGCAGCATTTTAATTTAAACCAGTTGAGTGGAAGATGAGCTTGGGACAAACTGGTTTCCTAAATCTACTCTTACATGGTAAGAAAAAGATGGGCCATGTTCATGGAGGTGAGTCAGGGTCAGGGTCAGGGTAATGGCCATGTTCGGGTACTCTCAGGGATAAATGGGACAACATGGTGCACTGTTTACTATCATGTTGACATTCATACATATTTGTGTGTGTACAGTCGAATGTGTGATGTATTCCTTTATACTAAAACTTCTAAGGCATAGAGGAGGGGACCACAATCTGCAAAGGGCCTCATATGTCAGCGCTGACAGTGAACCAGCAGCATAATGCAAAAAGTGGAGCTAGGTGGGCTGCAGGTAGAGATACAGACACGTTTGTTCAAGAGTGATGCAATGACACAGACAAAGACACAAACAGACAAATACACACACTCATTGATTTAGCCATGTTCAGCTCTTCAGACTGGGGTTAATGGAATACTTATGGATGTTGTGTGTCTGAGGTTGAGGGAAAGATTGGGGTGGAGGTGGGATTTGGGCTTGCGGTGCCGCTCGCCTCCTCGGTGAAGCCCCTGCTAACCGACAGAGCGCATCCCTTCGTCAGGCTGGATTAAGCACATGTCAGGCAAGACAGAGTAGATAGTGGGGTTTATATATCACAGAGGACGGACACAGCGTAGCCACAGCGACACACAGGCAGTCTGCCCTTTTACAAAGGATTTGTTCATGGAAGAGTTATTTATGACTCCTGATATGGACGGACGCATGGCGAAATTATTCTAGGATTATATAGATGATGCTTGAAAGCCATCAGTGTTATGAATTTGAATGAGATGATAATATTTCTGGATGTGGTTGGGGCATTATTTTATAGAGGTGGGATAGAGCAGTAATATGTTACAGCTGTTAGTTCTGACATGCAGGATTTAGGATCTGGAGTGATGTGAATTGCCGAAATTGGCTGGGATCTCGACAAACTGTGAATGGGCTCATTTCTAAAACAGCAACCACACGGATGCTTCACATTTCTCAGTTTATGCTCGAGAGCCATGACGCGAGCTGTCAGTATTTAGAACTTGAATAGATTTGATCAGCTTTGAACTCAACCCAAACTAAGGAGAATATAAACAAGGCACTTTGTAATACCATTGTGCAATTGTATCTCCGAACGACTTGTCATTATATTTCAGCCAAGCAAAAATAAACATTTGGATACTGTGAAGCCAAGAATTGATTGTGGCTTAGGGGAGGGTAACATTGTAGCCCATGTAGCTTCGCCTGAGGCTGAAGCTTAGCAGTGCTTTTATACATAGTTTATTTCTACCTGTTCTCTCTCCATGTTTTGGACCTGTATGATAGCATCTGCTTCAATTCCCCAGTCTGGGCAATCTGTTTGAATCCACAAGGTTGTGAATAAAACAAACCTGCTCTCCTGCTCAGCTTAGTGTATAATGCAGGACCTCGCCATTGGTCATGAATTGACAAAGTCCACATAGAGCTTTTTTCCAGCAGGTAAGGGTGTGGGATACAGCTCTATGTGGACTGTGTCAAGCAGATACAAGCAGATATGCTGCTATGAAGCAATGAGGTGCGAGGAACTGCGTTGAGGTGTGGCGGATTCTCATTGAGCCGAGCAGGAGAAACAACAGGTAAAGACGAGCAGAAAATGGGACATTATGATTGGAGGAAGTGGACTCCGGACTGCGCCCCCTCAAGACCCCGGTTCAAGGTGCGGCATTGGACACTGGACGGGGAGTGCATGGCGAGGTGTTGTAACAAAGCCACAGCCACCAGCCTGGTCTGAGGAAAGCACTAAGCTTGAATATTTCATGGCTCTTCCAAGCACAAAAAGACTACAAAACTGACCTGGCTCATTTGGAGCTGTGTGCTCGCTAAAGGTCAGGACCTGAAAACAGAGAGGCGGGGGCAAAAGACAAACACATATCTAATACTTCATAATAACATTGTTTCTTTTGTCCTGCTTGGTATTGTTTCTCTGATGGCGTCGATTTAATGCCCTAGTAAACATATTATTTGCGAACACTCGAGACTCCCATTAACTCAGAGCACATTCAGTCGCTTCATTAGATTGATGAATTTGCCTTTTATTTGTAAATGCATAAAGTTGCTCTTTAATGTAGAAAGCCTTGACGAGGTGTGTTTAAGATTCACGTTCACTACACTAAAGAGAAAACAATGGGGTGGTTTATACCCTGCAGACCCTAAAGGGAGGCGTTTAGCTCCTTGTGACTTTGTGTGCAAAGCAACCCAAACTCCCCACGCTGGCACACGGCAAAGAACAACAACGAGAACTCAAGGGCTGCATCCAACAAAAGGGAGCAGGATAGCGGTGTCTGTACCTCTATCCTGGGATCCTATTTCCTCCCTAATCAATATCAAAAGCAACAAAAACGCAGGCGCGAGAAAGACACACTAAAACACGCGCAAAAGCAAACAAATGCCTGTTCAGTGGGGGGAGAGAATTAGAGCACGGCGCCATCTCCTCATCTTACCTGTCATTATCTGCTTTAGCTCTTAATGAGTGCTCCTCTATACTTGGTCACATCACATTTGTTTTATACAAGTCCCTTTGAACAGCTGAGAGATATTGAGCCTCCTTTGATCATGGAATCCGTCTGAATTTCAAATCAGATATGAACCTCCCCCCATATCTCCAGCTAGGTCGTCTCCACATTTTTCAGTCACTATTTTGTTTGTTTATACACCAGCTGAGGAAAAGAAAAAAAAGGTTGGGAGAAAAGAAAGAAAGAAATCAGATGAAGAAAAAGTGAAGATGTGGGAGCCTTGGAGAAGGAGCATGTGGGTTGTATAAATTTTGTTCATTAATGTTTATGACTTTAACAGAGAAATAATAAAAGAATAAAATAGAAGCATTGCCACAAGATACTTTGGCGTGCCTGCTTTATATATATATATATATATGGTATCTATTTTGTTTTTTTGAAGGCAGCTGTCTTCTAATGATGACCCTTGGCATGCTGTGGCACCTGGGACCTCCCCTAGCATGAGTGAGGCTGATAAAAATTAGCCCATTCACATTTCAAACAGAATTTAGCCTGGCCCCTGATCACAGTGCCCTGGCCCCCCTCACGGTCCTGCAGAGACAACACACACCACCAGCAAAGATCTCCACCAAGCCAGAGCCTCTCCCCTGGCTATCATTGCGGGAACACATGGTGACATGACTGTGGGACGCGAGGGGTCTGGATGTACTCCGGCTGTTATTCCCTGTTAAAAGATTTAAACCATCGGGGTATGATAGGTCCCTTTGATGTTTGCTAAGCACGGAGCTGGGGAACAAGGGAGACAGGAGAAAGAGAAGGAGAAACAGGGGGGAGAGGTGGGGTGAGGTACACTGGTGATGGTAGCCATGATGCGGGGCAGAGGCTTGTAACTAGAAGGCAATCATCTTTGCGGAGCCACACCAGAGAAGGGAGGAGACTCGGTGAACCTCTGCCTCGACACAGTCACGCCAACAAAGGGAAGATAAAAGACAGAGGTTGAAGCTGGGGCCGAGACCCGCTGTGAAGCTGAGATTAGTGCCTGCGCAGAGTTTTGGCACTTCTACAACTCCAGCAACTTTTACGGTACCTAATTGCCCCATTTTGGTTCTTATTTAGGTGAAAGGCTAGCAGCAGACACCACAGTCATAAGGACATTATTTTCCATTTACAGTTCAATAAGATGTTTTTTGTTTTTTTATTGAGATGAAATGATACAAATTGTTGAGTAATAATTGTATTTATAAGGGACTATAGAAAACTAGAAAATTCCTCCCGAGAAGTTTTGAATGTGCGCCTTGTGCAAGAGAGAGAGAGAGAGGCGAGCAGAGGAGTCTGTGTGTCTCTTATTTAGAAAAAACAGTCTCTTTCAGGCTTCCTGGTGATGTCTAATTAACATCGGAGGCTTTTATATTGAAATCCAGCCTTTTTAGGCTTTCGGATATGGTCTTATTTCCAGTTGAGGTTCTTTATTTTGAAGATCCAGCCTCTATTCAGGCTTCCTGGCAAGTTCCCATCATCATCTGCTTTTTTGTGTGACTGTATGTGCCAACCTGAGTAACAGTGGAGCTGGATGTATAAAGGTCATTTTTGTATCTAATGTTAAAAAGTGAGGCTTCTTATTTGATTCTAATGTATGTCTTGTTGTGTAATGAGTAGGGAGAGGGAAACAATTTTGTCTGTTCAGCTTTATTTTTGTCGTTTTCATTTCTCTGTTGGTATCAAACCGAATAAAAAGGACGTGACTGTGGCCTTTCACCCTCTGTCCGCCTCTTCCTTTATGACCTCATTAAAGATAAAGGACAAACCCTCATTCAGGAGAATTTCATATAATTCAGTGGAAATATTGTTTATCACTGAAGAATCTGTTGCTGATGTGTGAAATCAGTAGAATCCTCCTGAGAGAACCATGCGATGCTCAGAGTGAAGTTTTCCTCTGCTGCTGTTTCACGTTTCAACACTTCACTCATCATGTGTCAGTTTGTCACTGTGACCTCACTAAAGCCCTTTTTTGTTTTTAGTTTTAGTTTGAATCTCCATAATGTTCAAGGATTTGTGAGACAGATGCGTCATTCAAATCGGCAGACGTCGACAGATGCAGATTTTTTTTCTAATGGGTCACACGTCCCTGTTCAATCTCCACTGCAAGGAACTGACAACGTATTTAAAGATGTTTAAATGGCAGACAGTGGAGTCTTGTCTCTGAGTACAGTTGAAAACCAGTGTTTAGAACCACAAACTGAACATTTTATTAGGAACCTCCTTTTCCTCTCAGATCTTTTTTCACATCTAAATACAGTTTATAAAACATTACAGAACCTTATTTCTACATTGATGACGAACTTTGAGCAAAAAACATGGAGATAAAAGTTTATTTTTTAATTCAAGATTTAATCACAGAATCTAAGTCACTGCTCTTTAAATGACTCGAGTCTATTTGAGTTTACAGAACTCAGCTCTGCCTGCAAGCCTGTCATAGCCAAGTCCAGCATAGAGAGGCTGAGTGATTGTGGTCTGGCAACAGTGGATCAGAGTCATGGTGTCAGTGACGCCGTAGAAGGACACAACACCGACGCTTTGATCCAGGTACACTCCGATTCTGGAGGTACACTCCGATTCTGGAGGTACGACCTTTAGACCCAGAAGCATCAATGTAGCAGATGTAAACTTGCATATTACCGAAACCTTCACGATACAATGACCAAGATTCATGATCGTATCCAAATCCAATTATATCTAACCACCCTGCTCTGTTGATATTCGCGTATGTTACTACTACATCAACTCCTGCTGTGCTCTCCACCACGAAGTAACAACGTCCAGCCAGAATCTCTCTACTCAGGACCTGACGCCAAATAAGGCATCCGTATGGGTAAAGAGGAACATATTGACCTTCGCCAAAATATGTTACTTTTCTGTTTCCCTCAAACAATAAACAGTAGTTAATCTGCTGTGTTTGGATCCAATGTGAATTCCTGTGAATATTTTAAGAAGTCAGCTTTGGTCTTGGGCTCTGGTTGTGGCAGTAAAACATCCACTTGAGACACAATCTGTAAAATCGTTGTCTTTGCCTCACTCAGAATGTCCTGTAGTCGACCTCTGACCTGTGACTCAGCTGCTGTCACGTCCTCAAAGTTCCTCAGAGGACGGATCCTGATGCTGGATGAGTGTGTAGATTCACTGACTGACAGTGAGGAGTAGTTGTGTAGAATCTGGTTGTGATCCTCTGTGTCTGAGAGCTGCTTCAGTTCATGGTCTGTTCTCTTCAGCTCAGTGATCTCCTGCTCCAGTCTCTCCTGAAGCTGTTTGACTCGACTCACTTCAGTTTCCTGCTGGGATCTGATCTGCTGATTCACATCAGAGCTTCTTTTCTCCAGCAGACAGATCAGCTCAGTGAAGATCTCCTCACTGTCCTTCACTGCTTTATCAGCAGAGCCATTGACGGCCTCCTCCTCCTGTTGAAGCAGCTTCACGTCTTTCTCTGTGTCCTGGACTCTCTGATGGATTGTTTGTCTCCTCGACCCGAGCTCTCTCTGCCTCTCAGAGATAACAAATACACTGATGATCAGTGAAGCAGAACATATTTATCACTTCATTGACACGAGAGCAGATGTTCTCCTGGAGCTTCTCAGAGGGCTCCACCAGCTTGTGTTTCTGAAATGGAGGTGATTGAAAATGAGGCTGGAGGTGTTTTTCACAATAAGAACCCAAACAAACCAAACAGGACTTGAGAGCTTTCAGTTTTCTCCCAGTGCAGACATCACAGGCCACATCTTCAGGTCCAGCATAGCAGTGATCAGCAGAAGCAGCTTGGTCTTCCGTCTTCCTCAGCTCCTCCACTAAATCAGCTAACATGGTTTTTTTCACCAGTAGAAGCCTCGGTGTGAAGGTCTGACGACAGTAGATGGTGATTAACTTGATGATAGCAAAGATGCACAGAGATTCCACTGCTCATGTAACAATTTATTGACTGAAACTGTACCAGAGTACATGGAAATACCTCAAAGGAACAAAGTTTTAGTAACGTTAGGACCAGGCACACTCTGCATTTCTATATATGTTCTCTCCAGGCTGAATAAATGTATTCAGTGTTTTTGTGACAGTAACTGTCACCTCAAACTTTTGACCACTATACTAATACCACTTAATTTTTTTATGCAGATCAAAAAACACAATTACTAAGCAATGTGTGGACACAATACTTAAGAGAAAAAAAGAACATGTTTACCTTGTTCTCTACATTCTCTTCCACATCTAAATTATGTTCTGACTAGTCAACCTCTTTTTCCATGGAGCCTCGATTTCTTCTGCTTTGAAAAAAATATTATTATGTTACTTTCCCTGTGATGCTGTTAGGAGTCTGAAGTGTGTCACAGGCACATCTTATGAAAGACCAGTAGACACAAATAAAATAATTAACAGGGCAAAGTTTTGGGGGTTTAAGTAAACCTGGAACCCTAACCCTAACCCCAAGATAGTTACAGGATGTTACCAGGAAACCCGAAAGGGCTGGATATTCAAAATAACCCAAGGTATCTCTGAGTTAAATATAGAAACCTCAGAAATCTCTATAAGCTATGCTATTTAGTACACGTTTAGTAATGTAAAGTTCATCCTTTCATCTTTACCATACTAATTAATAGTGAATCAATCATCTGAGTTAAAAAGCAAAAGAGATTGACAGAGTTTCACCCACTGATGAATGAGGCTTACACTTGTATTGTGTGTGTGTGTGTGTGTGTGTGTGTGTGTGTGTGTGTGTGTGTGTGTGTGTGTGTGTGTGTGTGTGTGTGTGTGTGTGTGTGTGTGTGTGTGTGTGTGTGTGTGTGTGTGTGTGTGTGTGTGTGTGTGTGTGTGTGTGTGTGCGTGTGTGTGTGTGCGTGTGTGTGTGTGTGTTTGTGTACAACATTCCCCTTCATGGTACAGCATTTGGGAGACAGATGGAAGACAGTCTCTGCAAAGGGAATACTAAAGATCTGAAAGTGTTTTAGAAACAATTAAAATCTTTGATGGTTTAATCTGTTCACATCAAAAGCAACAATCCCTCTGTTTGATTTTCTTTTGATGACACAGAATAAAACCGATTGAGCAAACTGTTCACAAACACAGATGTAAACCACAGACTCTGAAGGGCTGTATTTATATAAATATATATTAAATATATATATATATACATACTGTATAAAATGAACAATGCTGATAATCTCAAATGTTAATCAGCTATACAAATGGGAAAATAAATAAAAGGAAAAACATTTTATTTTCGATTGCATGATGAAAAATATATATTCTTCAGTGTTTTCAGGTAAATATCAAACTTAATGGACAACAACATGCAGATCAAACTACTTAATGATTGGAGGCAAAGTGGTTCATTTGCCCTAATCTTTTGGTTAAATGTTTGGTTCTCACCAGAGAATTTTTGATCTGCACAATGTCAGAGGACAAAAGTCTAATCAAACTTCCTTAGAAGCATTATTCTGACCTATTTCACTGCTGTCTTTGTGCATGTTCGTTAGACAGTTAATCACAGGGGGAGTACTTCATAGGCGAGGGGATTAGTTGACTCAGGGAGGCTTTTTGACATTCTGACAGTGTTCCACTGGGTCACTCCCCCTCACTTTCCTCCTGAAATCTGCCTTCAATCCTTCCTAAGATACCCTCACAATCTGTAAATTCTCTTGGGATCACATTTGGATTTTATCATCTTTAAATTAGTGACAATTTAAAGGAAGCTCTGCATTACTCCTGTAGCATGCATCAGTGTGTTGATAGTCTAATAATGCTAGTTTTACTGCAGTAATTTTTCTTTTGTCTTTCTTCTATAACAGTGAAAAAAAAACAATAAAAATTGTTTTCACGGCTATTGTTTTGAGAATTTATTTTCATATGATATATCTTTTTTTTCCTTTCTAATTTAGACATCCTTTAGTGGAAGTCAAATCACAACTCGGTCTGCCGGCATGTGATAACTCGCAGACTACTGAGATTTGCACTTGCGTGTTGCTTGTGGTATGTTTACATTTGTCTAAAAGCAGTGTAAATTGAATTCTCCTGTATGTTCCTGACAGTGAGTACAAGTGTAAAGTGGCGTGTACAGAGCTGTACACACCACTCCTCTGGGGCCCAACCCTCCCTCATTGTTCCATCAAGGCTCAGGATGATGGCTCTCAGAGTGGGAGGAAAATAATCAATAACTAACAAGGCATCCTGCATCCAGGAAGATTCTGCTGTAAATTAACTTGACACTGGGGATGAAAAAGGAGAGAAAGCTCCTCTGGATATCTGTTTGTCTGCTCTCTTTCTCAGATGTGGCGGGGAAAGAAGTACCAAACGGGGAGCAATTGAATGCAAAGTGCTCGTTTTCTCGCCGACTTTTCTGCAAGCGCAGCCTACCCCCGACCCCTTGAGGCGAGACCAGCAGAAACCTGCATCAGATCAGAAGGTGACATATCAAAAACTGTGTCACAAAAAAGGCAGTAATGGTTGCCAAAGATGTGGCAGGAGTTCTAGTTTTCTACTGGGCTCCTTCTATTGCTCTCCTGTCTATAGGGGTTGTATGGTATCAGAGGGAAACGCACTCTCAGGCCTGCCATGTAGAAGCGGGATTTGATCTTGATGGCTTTGTGACAGTTTGGGATGAGGGATAGCGGTTAGCGCTGAACAAGAGACTGGAGGCTGATCAATGGGACTTTCCAGACAGGCCTATGAGCAGAGAAACTATGGGATGGTACTTCTGTGCGGCTCAAAAACTCCCTTTCCACTCTATCACTTTTTAATAATCACTCTTTTCTTTCAGTCTCCACAAGCACAAGACACAATGACAACACACAGACACAAACACACACACACACACACACACACACACACACACACGCACATATATACAGTATACAGGTCAAAAATTTGGTAAAATTGTTCATTCTATTAAAGTCAATATCAAAATTGCAAATGGGCTAAATGTAATTCAATTATCACATTTTACAATGCCCTTACAAGATGTCAAGTTTTAAAAACTTCACATTGTTAACTGTGAACAAGGAGGCTGGATGTACAAGAGGAGAAGATAATGAGTCTTTCATTCTATAAACTAATTGTGTCACCCTCATTTCGCCGCTACAGAGCAGAGTTGTCAGTAGCTTTTTCAGTTTCCCCCCAGAAAACAAACAGATAACCGTGTGCCTTTATTCAACAAAATCACAATGTAACACATAGCAGTTCTAGCACATTGGGAAAATATGGAAAAATAGCATTGTCCACACTGAACTAGTCGATAAATTAAATACAAATATAAATTTTAAGTTGTTACTGAGTTAGGTCAATATCGCTGAATTCATATTTATTTTACTCAACACCATATTGTTCTCTTTTTGGTTAGATAGTTAGATAATTTTACTTGTAAAGTCACTTTTCTCCAATGACACACTAAAAAGGGCTGGATGAATGAAAGAAGGCACCCAACTACTGTGCCATGATGACAGGTCCCAAAGGTGATTGGTCACCAGAGGAGGGAATGCGTTAAGGATCAAATGCCAGCGACAACCTGACATCAAAGGCGATATCCAGCGAGACACCTTTTACCATTCAGAAGCAGCTGTAGAGAAAGTGCAGGTTTCATTAAAGATGTAATGGAGAGCTGGCCAGGGTCAGAAAGCAATAATGATTCTGACACCTCGCCCAGCAGTGCTCTGAGGATCTTCTTCAGCGCTTCAGGTAGAAGCTGTCTACAACATAACAACAACAGTCGATAGAGGCCAACAGCAATGTCACAGGCCACCCGATAACAGTAAAAAGGACCTGTAAGAGCGCTCCCTCACAGCATAAAAAAGACCCTGTCAGTTCAAAAAATTATCTGGCTTTAGGTCAGGGTGCATAGTCCAGTAATTCCCCTTTTCCACCCAGGCAGTTCACGCCCGGTTCGGAGCTAGTCCCAAATCTGGCTCTCGGTCGGTAAAGCTGGTTCCAGGGCTGCAACTCATTGCCTTGTTTACAGTTGTAGAAGAATTAACTGTCTACGTCAGAGGCTGGGGGCGGAGTTTTTGGGACAAACAAAAACTTTGTTGTGACCACTTGTGATCGGATCTCACTTCACCGCTCTGTGTGCAAATGTAACAGAGTTAAAGTGTACTTTATTATACACTTTATTAATTATTACTTGCAATTTCTAGTGTAGTTTAGTATTTGTGTATTTCATTTCAATGAGTTATTTGTATTACACATTGCTCTCTCTGTACCTCCTGGGCTTCCGTAGCTCCTCCCATCTGCCCTTCACAGTGCTGTATTACCTAGCTGAGGGAGCAGAATTGCAGAAACAGACCAAAGGACGTTTAATGTGTTTTCATGTCTTCTGCAGGAGCAAAAACTGGAAGAGTCCTTTAAGTTCTTGTCCTTCATGCCCTAAACACATCTGTTGCTCTGACCCTGTGACCTCTTAGTATCCGTAACACAAATATACACGAGATTAGTGTTGGTGAAGACTAATTTATGTTGTTTTTACCCAGTCTGCGTTCACAGATGTGTCCAACGACACTGTATTTGTGTGTCGGAGTGTGTCTGTGTGCTATCGCAAGACTGAGAGAGAGAGAAAGGAAGAGAGCCAGCATGGTCAGGAGAGGCTGAATAAAACGAGGAATACAATCAGCTATAAGGAAAGACTTTACTCTTAGAAAAGTATCCATCATTATGTTGTGATTTGTGGTTGACATGAAAACTTAAGGCGGGTCAGAGATGTCAAGTGAGTCGTTGTGTATGTGTGTGTGTGTGTGTGTGTGTATGTGTGTGTCAGTGCAAGAGAGAGAGGGAGAATAATGAGGGAGTAGAGTCAGGATTGACTGAATGAATGATTGAATTTATATAATTTAAATATAAAATAATAAGTGCCAGTTCATAGGTTTATTTAAACAGTTCAATACATTCTCGAAGATGCAGACCATTATATCAACAAAATAGAATGAGAAATTGCCTAAAAAGCACAATTGACAGTGGACTTAACCAATCACTGATAGATAATATATTCGTACAGTTGCACTAGCTTGTAGTTAATGGTTAATCGTAGACGTAGATAGTGGCGTATATGGTGACATAATGATACGGCTCTAAAGCATCTCCAGCCCATGGACAAACAAACTGGCTCTTAAAAGGTTCACAAATTGAACCAGCTCCAAACCAGCACTATCACTCGGGTTCAGTTTGGTGGAAATGGGGTTAAAGCGATCTTGGGTGTGGATATGTGTCAACTCGACATATGTCCAGACTGGCTGAAGAAGCACTGAGTCTCAAATATGAGTGTGTCTTTTCTTGGCACCAACTGAAGCTTGGCATATGGAAGGGCCCATGGTGGTGTAAAGTAAAGACAGGCGGCAGAGGAGCGCAGGGCTCGTCCCAGGCATGAGCTGCCATCCCTGTAGAGGAGCCCTGTAATTAGCAAGGCTAATGAAGAATAGTGCTGAGACTAATGTCCCTGCTGACCTCTGACCTCTCTTGGCAGGGTGAGAGGGTGGACTTCAACAGAGCAGAACATGATACCATGCTATAGCCATTAACCCTGACCCAGTACTCCCCTCAGGCTTACATCTGGTGCAGGACTGGACCGGTACCAAATCTCAGTGGGCAGCAAGACTGACTACCTGGGTCCACCGGTAATGAATTGCCTGATAGGCCCTATTATCTCTCATCTTCTCCACTTCATTGGGTGTAAATGCAACCTTTAGAACGGCGTTGTTACCAGGTTGTGCTTCTCATACTACTGCCATTGACTCAAAAATGCAATTCAAATGTGCATCACAAGCATTCTCAAGAGTCCTCGCTTCAAGTCTGCACATTGTACATATTCCATCATTATAAAAACTGTTGTTGTCTCTTTTGCACAGCATGGGTCCTCACACTGTGATTACATACCAGAGGAAGACACCTGTCACATGGAGCTGTTACTAGCTGTTACGAGCTGTCAAGGCGACTACAGATTGGTTGCAGCTCGTACGATTGCATAGGGAAAAAAATGACAAGCCTAATCTTGGAGTGTATCATTTTATCTTTGCATATGCCTAAATCCCATTTTCAGAAACAAAACGCTACATCGTAAGGAGGCGAAAGAATTACCAGGTCTGGAAAGTGAGTTAGAATCACTGCCGAGGCATTTGGAGCTACATGGAAATTCCTTTTTATTCAGGTTTTTTTGGGGGGAAGCTGTAATATTACTGCTGGGTGCAGGAGATGAGAGACAGGGATTCTAAAATACTGAACGAAAGGGGTGTCCTGCAGTATATATCAGCATCAAATTAGTCGTGGTGACACATTTGAACGCTCACAAAGCAACATGACTGTCATCACTCACCATTATGAATCGCAGGCCAGCTGATGTGTGTCAAGCTTTACATGTGAAAGCAGAAAAATACACATCAAACATAGCAAAATAATGGACATGCCTGTAGAAAGAGGTATATAGCACTGATGGTCATTATCACAATTCATGAACAGTCTGTCAAAAATATCAAATATTACATTTAAACCATAAACTATTATTGTGATGTCCCAGCTACCACATGAAAGGACTTCTTTAGCCACGGAGCTGTATTGTCCTGTCACTCAGTCCATGTTTTCACGGCTAAGGCCTGGCTAAAATATATCTCAGTGGCTACTGTAAGCATTGCCATTAAAACTTGTTTGCTTGCTCCACAGAGGATGAACCCTAATAGCTTTGTTAATACTCTGACTCTTTAATCTCATACGATCCTCAGATCAAAATCTGAAATTGGCTAACACCTTGGTTCATGACAAAATGCCTGACACTTTGACATTCCCATCAGCATCATTTGTGCTTTCTGTTGAGCACAAATTACTGAATGTTATTACTTTATTACTTTATTCCACCAATATATATTATCGGATAACATGTTTTACTAATTGAGTCATCATTTCATTGGTTTATCACATATATAATGTCTTGTATACGAGTGGTATTGAGTGAAACAAGAATATTGGCAGGATAACTGAATTAGAAATATTATATTATATCATGTTTACTATATAGTATGGGGTAGGAAGGAGGAAAAGAAACATATCTTTGTATGTGTGTCTGTTTGATTAGCCCAAGTTGAGGAAGAGGACAGATAAATATTGTATAAATGAATTTATTGTGTAATGTGAGCAATCAAATTAATTAAGGGGTCCACAGCTGTTGGAGGCGAATAAGGCCATGAATTTTTCAGTGCTACCACTTCTCCCTAAGATTTTACAATAAATATTTCTGGAGGTCTTGGATGAATTTTTCATGGCTGAGTGGGGAGATGAAAGGGGAATTAGGAATCCAGGGGACGGGAGCTCTCTGCTGCTGACACACCACAGAGAGGTGCATCGGCTCCAATCTTTATCAATGAAACCCAACTGGCACTATTGCTTTAATTACCCTGCTTTGTCAAGCACTCCACTATCAATAAAGAAAGGGAGGGCCATGTGGTGTTTCAGAGGGAGGAGGAGATGGGGATGATATCATGAGTTCCATTTGTTTTCATGCCCTCCCACTTTAACAGAGGAAATAATGTAACCGTGATCCAAGTCCAGACCACACCACCGTCCCACTGCAATGCAACTGCAACCTGTGTTTTGTCTGGAACCCAGAGATTGTCTTGCGGTCATCTAAATCTCGACAGCACTGTAGTGTCAGGTGTGGCAGCACTTCATTTAATTCAAGGCTGTATCATTTATTTATCTATACTCAGAGAAGGCAAATCAATAAAACATCAATCTGCTATATATGCCATATACCGTGACACGGTGATAAATGCCATTGATTTGCATGATATGGTATAAGCAGGAGGAAGAGTCTGGATGAATAAATCAGAATTGTGCACAACTTGTATGTGTCCCTATGTGTATGTGTTTGGTATTCAGAGAGGATCCTGAGGTAACTAATTCAGGAGAGACATCTGTTAGGTGGGCAATACACCAGCAATATTCCACCTGGAATAACATCCATACTTCACCCCATACTGAAACACAGAGATTAGAAAAGGTGCTGTTTGAGGTTATATATGTGTATGTACAGGATATAATGATTTTAACACCACTTCTTCTGGGTTCTACTCGGATAACGAACATCTGTTTATGAACGCAATGAGGAAAATCAGGTGTAACATGCACCTATTCATGTAGAAAATTACACAATGGTGAAAATTATATGGACACCTCCAAATGTGCTGTTTTTTATGGTTTGGAGAAAGATCCGTTTAATGATCATCTTAAACCTGCATTACTTTTATTATTTTATTTTTTATTTATCATGTTGTGGCAGCAGAAACAAGCTAGGCTACATTTTCATTTTATGAAGCTTTCTTAGCAAATGGTAATGAGGCCTATATTTATATATATATATTTACCTTTTCACTCAGTCACTGGTTGCAATCCGGGATTTTAAAGAATTGCCCAATACCCGCATTGGGCTTTGGAAGAATTGACTTATCTCCTTGTCCTTGATCTAATCCAATACCTTTGGGATGACTGGGAATGCCGACTGAGAGCCAGGCGTTATCATCCAGCATCAGTGTTGGACTTCACTAAAGCTGTGGTACAGAAACTTTCAGCAGTTTGGGTCCAGCATCCAGCAGAAAGCCTGAGACCCGAGGAGTGGAGGCTCTAGCAACACACGTATGCCCAAGTGGTTTCAGATTCAGTGTAATGTTAGGCTCTACCAATGCTTTTCTTATACAAGTATTTATATAATATCAATATGGTAATCTGTGCTCTACTAGCAATGTTGTTTTGTGATCTATTAATAGAAGAGAAAGGAGGCTTACTACAACAGACAGCTCCACTCGGCACTGTGGAGGACCGATTGTTTAATTCTGTTATATTCTCACCAATCAATGTGTTCACTTCAAAGCGATGGGAAATGCTTGCATCCAAAGTAGATTGATCAGTTCTAATACAAGTCATTAACATACAAGTTGTTAACAAGTGAGGCCTCTGTACTGTATCTAGGAATCAAGAGAGCCATCGATAAAGCCAGTTTAGGACTTTTAATGTCTTAAAATCTTGAGAACACACTCCTCCACTCTGGAATGAGATCAACCACTGTTAAACCGTTTTCTCTCTTTCCCTCTCTGTGTTTTCCCGTCTATCTCTCTTATGTCCCCTGTTCACTCACTCAACCTTAGCCACTTACCTTGATGGCTGTACTACGAAAGCTTGAGACCACTGGTATACTTTACTGATGATAAATTTATAAGCCAAACTGAGGGGAAAGTATTAAACAACCTTGTGAATAGCCGGAGTTCGCTTTAACCGAGGTGGCGTATCCTTTTCATCAACAGAAATAACCTTTCAAAGGCAGTAAAAGCATGCTTAGAAAGTAAAAGGCCATTTTAGCAGAGGAGGCGCTCCCGCCGATGGGAGGGGGGGGAGGCAGAAACAATCCGGCCTCTGATAGCCTACAGCCCTCCCCCCAGACACTCTCCTCACTCTGCCCCCAACAATCCCCGACCCCTGGCCACACCACTACGAACACAGCACGCATCCCGCCCCTTAAAAAAGCTAAATCAAGGCTTTGAAAAATATACAGTGTCTTTAATAATTCAAGCATTGGTGGGTTTGAATAGCCTCTTTAGCGTAGACATATACAGTCTCCTGATATAAGATCAGTCCCTCAGGGGGCTCCCTCGCCATCTTACTGCAGCGTGCCCTCTGCTAACTGCAAGATGGGCTGCTGCTTCAGATGCAACTACCTGCCTGATTATATTAAGTAGAAAAAAAGGAATGTATACAGGATTGCACTGTTCGTACCAGCAGTTTCAAAAAAATGTAATTTGTTAAATCAGTGTATATTTATTTAAAGAGTTCTTGAACCTCTAGTATAACACCCTGTGAATCCATGAATCAAGTGCAAAGTTTTGCAGTAAAGCAATTATTGCAGTTGACTAGCATCTTTACTGGGGTTGTGGACCAACACAGGATTGTAAATATTTAACTATCTTTGCACCCAATGCACATTCATATTTCATCAGGTTTCTTGCAGTTTATTCTCAAAGCAAAGTGTTGGACTGCATAATTATTTCAGTTTAGCATTTTTTTTCCAACCTATTACTTCCATAAATACAGGAATTTGAGTTATAGCTCCTCAGAGGGCTAATTTAAGAAAAGCATGCATTAATTAATACAACCTAGATGGAAAGGAAGAAATCCCTAAGTAAGTAAGCTGTTGACAGATATCAAGGATGATTTTCGTCTTCAAAGGAAATGGAGATGGATTTGAGAGGATGCGGCGGTTTAATCAATACTGTTGACTCTTGAGGTTGGCAGGTGTGGTTTGTGCGCACCTCTCAGCAGAAGCGTTTCCATCATTCAGAGAGAAAGAGCTCACTGCGGCCGAGCTGGAAACCTAATCCCAACTTTCAAATGCCCTCTGTTGTCATTCCAAGTGTTTAATAGTAGTTAATTTACAATTTTTGCTTTAAAAAAATAAAGCACCCCTCATGAAATATTCATCCAGATATTTCTTTTGTCTTTACCTGAACCACTTCAGTGCAGTCTACAGGACCTGACTTTAAACCTTTTGTTGTATGCTTCCATTTGTGTCTATGTCCATTCTCACATTGGATGTGTGCAATAATGAAATAAATATCGAACCCTTAAATATTTTAGTGCATTCTAGGAGTAAAGTGGAATTGTTTTTCTGACAGAGGTTGTCCCCCCCCCCCCCCCCCCCCCTTCTCTCTCTCTTCTCCTCCTCACAAATGCATTGTGTGCACTGGCCGGCCCAATCCATCACTCGGCGTCTGGCGGGAGAAAAAGCACTTTCCCAGGGTGGGTGTTTTTTAGTTCTGCCAGCGCTGCTGTTTCAGTGGGCACCCGTGAGACCTCGCTGATGGACACTCTGGTCATCACTGGCAGGGAGCTTTGGGACTCTCCTCAACCTCCCCACCTCCCCCCCAACCCCCTCCCCTGCTATCTCCACCTCAGCCTGTTTCACTCACCTCGTGTTTTCACCAGCACCTTCCTTTGTCCCAGCAGTGTTGTGCACTCCTTTTTGACAACGATGACTCCTGTACCTGCTGGCAGTCTCCCTTGCGAAGTGGTTCGGCCTTCAGAGACCAGCCCCGCTCTGTTCCAGGGCTGAGCTTTCTCAAGGTGTTGGGAGACTTGAGCGATTACAGCATGAAGATGAACTTTAATATTCTTGACAGGTGGGAGATTTTATTGATATACACATATATATGGCTCAGGAGGTGGAGATAACCAGAAAATGCCGGCGGTTCGATCCCAGTCCTCCCCATTCCACATGTCGACGTGTCCTTGAGTAAGATACTGAACCACAAATTGCCCCTGTGCCGGCAGTGAGTGAGTGTGTGATTGTGTACTGTGTATGCTGTGTGAATATGTGAATTACAAAAACGGTGCTGTACAGGGCTTTCAGTGGTCTTCAAGACTAAATTAGTGCTATATAAATACAGACCATTTACCCTGTACTATATACGCATAATAATATATAGATTATATGTAGGGATTCTCAATTGGACAGCAGGGAGAGTCCCAGCATCTCTCACAGTGGCTCCCGTTCAGCTCCATTTTGCATCACAACCCGGCAAAGCACAGAACACATGCATGTATGTGCTCAGAACAATTATGTAGAAATAAATCTATTGAAATTGAAGTCTGCTCCACTTTTCTTCTGACAAACTGAGATTTGATTTCCAAAATGCTCGCTCGTCTCTTCTACACAAAGAAGCCAGCGGGGAGAGGGTGCAATCGCTGGAGAGAAGTGGGCTGGAAGGCAAATCTAGGTGATGCGTATGTTCTTAGAGTGCCCCTGGGTCTTCCATGGGTAGGTAGGATCTGACAAAAGAGATCTGTACAGCAAAAAAATCCTCCACTCTGCTAGAGCATGGGAAATTAAGCCCAGATAAAGATTCTCTCTTAAACACACTCCCTTCTCTCTTTTCATCCCTCTTTTTTCCCCTCCCTCTGCAGTGGCAGAAGAAATTATCCATTGTACCATTAGATAAACCCAAACAGCCCTCTCCATAAGACCTCCAGTTCCTCGTGCAGTCCCAGCTTGGCGTCCCTCGGGTGTTTGTTCAAAAGGAAAACTCTGCGGTGCCTCCGGGGGATGTTTAACTCATTGCAGTGGCAAGTATTTAGAGAAAACTCAACAAGTTTGAGGCTGTCAAAGCTAGAATCCAACTGTCAGGCAGAATTATGTCTCTGAGGCGTCTGATGTGAGGTAATGACCAATTGCATCATTTTGACAAACCCACCATCGATGAGAACTAGGGCAGACGCCGATTGCTTTTTCACAAGTGGTCCAATTGAATTTGAAACACTGCTGCTAAGTGCATTAAATGATGCTGATTAACTAAGATTATAGCTGCGGCAGGGATGTGATTTCTGTTTTGATACGGAGCATAAATTGAGGAAGAGCAAACAGTTTTTTTTGAGTGGCTGATGAATAATTGAGAGTCAGCAGAGGGTACATCAATAAAGTGGTAATGAAGCATATCTGTGTGAAATCTCTAATTCTCAAACTCTGCCACTCTTCCAGCAGTCTGCAACATCTGCTGTTATGATGAAGCTCACTGTATGTTACTGGGGCTCTTAATAAATGGCACCTTTTCAAAATCAGATACTGAGAATTAAGAAATATAAACATGATTAAACTGAACACACAATTTATATTCTTACTGTTAACTGCTGCTTGTACTAATCGTTAATGATCTTTAGGTAAATGCTTATTATAATATTGCAAATTATTATTCTTATTATTACTATTATTAGTATTATTATCTTACCTTCACCAGTAATGCTAACTCAAGTAATAATAATAATAATAATAATAGTAATAATAATAATAATAATAATAATAATAATAATAATGCATTACATTCACTGCCTCCTTCATCATATTTCATAACCCAACTCCTACACCTGACCTTGGCCTTGGCACTAGTGTATAATAATATTAAAAACTAAAATCACTTCAAATCCTCTATGTTGATGTCAACAAGAGTATTTTCAAAACTGAGGCTTTGGTGCCCTCTACCTTTAAGTCAAAGAAGCAAAATAATAATAATAATAACAATAAGGATAATAATAGTAAGTTGACAATTTCCCTAGTTTGCAGTTAAATATAGTCGTTTTTAAGACATATAGTCAAAAATCTATCACAGTCATGACAGGTAACCAGAGTTTATTCTGCCAACAGAAGTATTCTAATGTCGAAGCTGATGATGACATTGTGATAGCTGAATAACTCAGTCTGAAAAGAGCTGAAGAGAAAGACATTTTCTTTTTATTTACAAAATTGTCTACAGGTCACTTTCTTTGGAGTAAAACTGTACCTTTGTTCTGCCTTTTCCTAACACAGTCGTGGCATGTTGTGTCCACCTGGAGCACTGTTGACCTTCTGCGAGGCAGCTACCTAGTTAAAGAAGTCCATTTTCAAGGCTGCTCTTGCTCAAATCAAAACTCTATTATAGATTTTACCTCCAGGGGAACCTAGGGCTCACAAGGTCCTTGGCAATTTTACCTGAGGAAGAAGCTAAAAGGATCTGAATCTCCCAGGATGGCTGAGGAAAGGGAGGGTGTGAGGAGGAGAGAGAGAGAGGGTGGGATACGCACCCCAGGACCCAGGCCCCTAATCTTTCTCTGCCAAGCAGGGAGCAAAGCAGAGCAAAAATGGAGATTTAGAGATGGTTCAGTGGCACTGAACCCTGCACATCAGGGCCTGCAGAAAGTGGAGGCAGACGAAACCTTGAAAAAAACAAGAGGTGGAGGAGACGAGCTGAGAGATTGTTGTCGAAGGATTGCCAGGGGAGCCCGTCTCAGCTCCCAGAAACAGTTTCCAATACATTTAACATATATGAAAGGAGAACAACTCTGTCCTCACACCATCCTTAACTATGTGTACTAACAAGACAGATGGAGGCCAAAGATGCAGACAGATCACATCAGGACATCTGTCACTTCATGGCAACAGCCCCCTTAATAAGTGACAAGGCTTCCTCACCCGTGGGCACAGGATGGGGGAGGGGAGGAGGGTGGCGGGGGGTGTGTGGGGGGTGGGGGACAGTGTCTCGGAGCGGTGGCTGTGCAAAGCAGCCGTCAAAGTCGTGTGGTGCCCTTTTTTTAAACAACTTGTCCCAATTACAGCCAATCACATGCGATCTGTGCCCTTGATTATCATGCTGGGCCGGAGACATCAAAGCGGCCTTCTGTGGGCTCTGACACGAGGCTGTGCAGTAATTAGTGGACTTCACTGAGGAGGGTTTCATTACCAAATGTTTTCAAAAAGCGGAATGTCTTAATTTGTGTGTGTGTGTGTGTGTGTGGGTGGGTGTTCACGTCAGGAGAGAACGATGCCCTACAGAAATAATTAAAACATAATTACAGCTCATCAGCTGTGCAAGTGCTCACAAAGTGCTGTCGCTGAAGAGCTGCTGCTTTCCTCGGGGCATCAGCGGAGCAGCGTGCCACATACAGATACAACATTCCCCACGCAACCACATTTACACCGAATAAATACTTATGTCTTGTTACCAGAAACACCACAAAGGAGCTAAATTGGCCTCAACAGTGCAAATTCAAATGAATTTCTCATGGGTGTTAAATGGGTACTAACTGCTTATTCTCGTCGATAAACACCTGCATTTGTTGAAGAATATGTTGTCTGCCAAGGACAGACCAGGTAGCATAGGAGGCACAGATTGCACGGCAGGTCGTTAAAGCAATAACGTGTCTCCTCGGCTGATGTGTCAAACTGTGTGCTCTGCAAAACTGAGACACAGCCAGTCAACCTCTTAAATTGACATCATGTTAGCGCTGTCCTCAGGTTGCAGTAAGGGTTGATGGCCGATGCGTCTGTGATGACCACTTCGTACAAACATGGCTGGCAGGGCGGTCCGGTGAGGGGAAAAGTGCACGCTAAGTGTTTGTGACGAGTGCTAAGGCCATTGCTTGATCCCAAGGAAGTAATGAAGGCTGGACTGTAGGCGGTGGGTTTTCTTCGTCCACCTGATGGCCGACTTCTAACAAGCCCAGTGTCAGTCCGGCTTAAGGTCACAAGTCCTCCCTCCACTGCTCCTCCAGAGATATCACATCATGTGTTCACCCCTCCCACTGCAGCACTGTGGAGCCAAATGGCACAATGGTCACAAACTAGTCTGGTTCAATGATGCGAGTTATTCAGAAAATAAGGCAGCAGTGAAACTATGTTTGTTAATGGGTGAATACTGAGCAGGACACAATAAGCAAAAAGAATGCAGGGAAAAACAGAGTAGAGCTCCCCATGGTGGTGAAAAACATGCATGAAATGCACTCACAACTGACGAAAGGACAACACATTAAGTGAATATGATTGCTAAAATGATGACTTTTCACAAAAAGATCAGTATGAAGAAGCTTAAAAAGGTAAATATGATTAAATAGATTAATAAAGAGAGGATGGAATTTACCTCCAGAATAATTATGGACTATTAAACATTTGGAAGAAGTATATAAACAGATATATAAAAATATAATTGTAAGCAAACTTAACTTAATTAATAAAGATAATTTAAAAAATAAGTAAAGAGTATATATGTATTATTTCATGTGCATTTTAGGTATTATTTCAGTTTTTCATCCATTAAAATTCCACACTACTTTCATGATTTAAATTTAAATGGTCAATAACACTGTATAATGTAACTGTATGATTACACACATGTAAAAAAGAAGTCTGTTTTAAAGCATTTATTAATGGTTGATAAACATGTACAAATCATACACAACTGAGTGTCCAAAGTTAAACTAAAACCATTCACCTATATACAGTAAGTACTATGTTTTATATGTTATAGAAGTTAAAAGGTGCATTATCAAATACATTCCATTCATTGTTTATCTGCTTGGGAATTCATCATTGTTTGCTATATTTTTTTAATTGTTAAACTGCTAATTTAATATATATATATATAATCGTAATTTAACTGACTTTTTCATTAGTTAATCCTGATTTGAAACAAATTGTCTTAGAGCCACCCTATTTTATTTGTTACATAATTAACAATTAATAAATAATGAAAGAAGCATATAAAGCTGAAAAGACAGCTTTGTGTTGCAAGCGTAGCATTGCAGTCTAATTTGTAATGGGTTTTTTTTACCTCCATCATCATGAATGTATCCATCCATCTCCAGAATATTATTTTTTCAGAAATATTCATAATCTCAGATATTTCCCATCAACTCTCATTCTCTAACGATATATAGGATATTAGAGACACTGTTGACAAACATGCAGCTCAGATGAATGGGAGACTTATTATTTATTGAATGACTCTGAATGTGTCTTTCTGTAACTGAATATTAAACCTAAATTTCCCTGCATCTCAACGCCTTTATATAATCTGATGTTGGATACTATTAATATCTAATATAATAAAGCTCTAACATTTAAAGTTCAAACTTGTATTTAACACGTTGAATTAGTGGGTTGATAAGAATAAGCGTATAATAAACATTGGAAAACGATATGGTAGCTTGCATCCAAAACAATATATATCATTTCGTGTTGTTCAGCAAGCAGCAGTAAAGATAATGCGAGAGTTGTAATAATGTGTAGTTACTCTTAATTCCAGCAGATGGCAACATTATCCAACAAATGTTTGCAGTTTGACATTCAGACACCTGCATCATCCACAACCTCCCCTCGTGGTATATCATATTTGGGAACAGTTTCATTACATGTATATTGAATAACATTACTGGGTTTTGGTGCAGAGGGTAATTTATCAGCTGTTTTCAGTACTTCAACCAGCTGCTGGTATATAAACCTAACTATTGACTCATACTGTATTAATACTGTCACATAGCAAATGTTCAGTTTTTACCTCCTATACAGACAAATGAGAGGTCTGGAGAAAGAGAGGACAAGGACGTCCTGATATTGCAAATCCAGTTTGTTGCAACGACAGCATTCATATGATAATATGAACAATACTGTATCATTCAGTCCACTGAGAGGGAAATTCTTCATCAATATTAAACCCATATCTATTAGCGATTGTTGGAACAAATGTATTGAGGAATATTTAGGATGTTCTTGAAATGTAAGCTCACTGTACCTCTATCAGCAAAGTGGACATTCTCCAGTGTCATGTTCTACATGTGACATGTTTTGGATCTTGTTTGTAGCTAAGGCTAGAAAACATTAGGATGAAAATGGCATGAGTTTCCAAAACGTGAGAATATAGTTAGGGTTAGGTCATTTACAATTAATTAAATACACTGAATATTTCTTGTGGCAGCTGTCACAAACAATTTAAATCAAGATTACAGAACCAGCATTTATTCATAACTGATATTTATTCCAGTGAAATATTTTGATTTTCCACAATTCTTAGATGCTCACAGCTCTCCCTCTCTCGCACACACACGCGATCAGCAAGAGAGAGGGGTTTTATTATATTTAGTGAAATACAACACAGTTGTGATGGTCCAGTCATCCTACACTTACATAATGTTCCCCTGAAATGATGAGTCATTCATAAGTAGGAACTGGATGAACAGGAGACAGTGAGGTATAGGAGCACTGTGTGTTACACTGCTTCATGTCATATGTCTGTGGAGATTCCCAGTCATCCAGGTCATGCTATATCTAAGTTCTAAAACAGGACACTTGGTTGAGAAACTGCTTCATGTAATTTTCACTGAGAGGCTATTGTGTTACGCATGTGAAGCTTTTTAAACAAATAGCAGTGGGGTAGAGGACAAACGTGTTGGCAAAGCTGCACCTGACTGAGAGCATTTTAATGCTAACTTTCAAAAAACTATATGGTACTTTGTTGTTCTATAGTCGATTATTTCAAATTTATACCTTTGATAGTAACAAAGCATAGAAAAAGAACTACATCTGGTTATTACGGTTCTCTACATAATTCTCCACTAATTGAAAAAAGAAACACTTCAGTGAGTGTAGTGCATAGATAGTATTAGTCACAATGTTTATAAACCTCAGTTAAATGACTGAGGTTTGACAATCAAACGTTGTGATGTGATCCCTTCAGAGTTCGGGATGTCTGGCAGCATGTTGACTTGATTGCAGTGTTTTCAAGTTAAGTAAGGAGAACTTTTTTGCCTGCACTTTCTTTGACAATAAATAAATCTGCCAGGTGTTCCAGGCATCAAGTTTCAACTTTATAAGTATGCTGAATATTTCATAATGATGTTTTTATGTTACAAAAACAATTATAGTGCAATTTTAGCTCCATTTCTAACTTTCAATAGTAATAGTAGTATAATTACACACAGTATTTGTGTAGCACATTTTAAAACCAGGTTTACAAACTGCTGTGCAGAGACAGATACAAGACAATGAGGTCATGATTACATACAAAGATCACACAAAATACATAAATATTGTTTACAAGAGTGAAACATGGTAAAACAGGGGCTCAAAAATAAAAGTAAAAAAATGCATCATTGTGAGTTGGCCTGTGAACAAGAAGCAGAACTCCAATTTACTTTGTTTGTCAAATTAACTGTATAAAAATAATGACATATAACAAGTGTATTCAAACTGGAATGCATGTGGTTGTAATTAAACAATTTTAAATGTACAAGTTTTGGGGTTAAAACCTATTGCACTGCAGCTGTTGTATCAATCATTTATTTTTGTCAGGCCTGTTTATATGTTATGCTGTAGTTTCAAGTCAGCTTAATACGCCCCAAATGCTTTAAACTGCTTCTGAAATGGTTTTAATGTTAATGTACAAAGCTTCTTTTTATTTTTACTTAAATGTTTGAGCTTTACGCAGCTGCACTTAAGTTATTTTGGTTACTTTTTTGTGATATAACACCAAAGGGTGGCAGTGTGGTTAGCTATGTCCCTTCACAACATGAAGATGCAGGGTGCATGGGTGGAAATAATGTTTACAGAATGGTTGTCAAGTTTGTTGATGTCAGACCGGATGTCTGTCTTGGGCCCTGAAGCTAGACCAGATGGAAACTACTGGAATAATATCTTTTAGTGGTCCCAAGGATACTGTTATGAGGTGCTCACAACATTGAATTTCTTGAACAATATCTAGGGAGCTCTGTATAATTCACAGACCTCACTAATATTAAAATTTCTGCATGTAAGGCAGCTGCCATAAAAACTGCAATGAGGTTGTATCCTTGTAATGGGAGCATTGTTCCTGAAAATAAATGCAGCTTTTAATAACTGTCAACAGTAATATTTTATTGTTGTGGGCACCGAGGCCCAAAACTTGGGGAGACCGAATGTAATCAAATCAAAATGGACAAGATCTTGGCAGAAAGTTAGCTGCATTGCTACTTTTTGTAATTTGAGAGAACCAAACCTTTAAGCTGAGGTCAACCACATTAAACAACCAAGTTAGTATGAAGAAAACCTAATAGAACTGTACTTCAAAAAGGGGAAACTATAAACATTTCCCTGTAGATATATTGCAAACAAAAGTTTAAAAAAATATACTGAGTGATTTAACTACTTTTGTACAACCACACTGACTTACAATATAAATAAAGACAAAGACGTGACACAAGTTGTGATAATGTCTACTGTGTATCTAAAATATCTCCAGTGGTATTGACTTCGTATGTGCTGCGGTGTGTTCATGTGTATGCTCCTAAAACGTCATGAAGCATTTGCAGAGCAAGTATTGCCTTCAACATTGTACCTTGAACTACTGCTTCTCAATGCATGACCTAAAAGACTAAGATGAAATGCTCCAACATAAAATCCCATGTAGAATGTAACTACCGCCCATCACTTAGACACTTGCACCCATTTGTAAAAGAAACACTGGAGTCCTGATTGATGCTCTCTTTGACCTCCATGGGGAGAGAGTCGAAGAGGTGATCCTCCAGCATCAGGCAGCTCCTGCGGAGGAGGCAGCACTGGCCGAGCTGGACGGGCAGACGATCCAGGCAGTTTCCCTTCATTTCCAGATGTGCCAGCTGTGAGAGTTGGCCAATTTTCTCAGGAATGGACGATATGCAGTTGTGGCTGATACATAAGGTCCTCAGCTTGTTACACTTGAACAGTTGCTTTGGGACGACCTCGACTCTGTTGTTGTTAATGGCAAAATGTTGGAGGTTCTGCAGAAAGCCAACCTCCAGCGGTATCACCACTATGGAGTTATGGCTAACGTCAAGGTACCTCAACTTCAGGAGGGTGAATAATGAAGAGGGTAGAGACTCAAGCTTGTTGTGCGAGAGATAGAGTGACTCGAGGTTTTTGACGTGGCTGATTGACAGGGGAATGTTGATGATCTTATTGTGCCAAAGTTTGAGGCACGTAAGTCTCTTCAGGTGCTGAAAGCTGATGACCTCCTCGATGGTACGAATATTGTTGGATTTGAGATCAAGCTCCTGAAGGTTGTTCAAACTGAAGATAGCATGGGGGATTCGCTCCAGCTCACAATTATGAAGCTCCAACTCTGCAAGATTCATCATTTTCTTCAAACTATTCAGGACTAAAAGCTTTGTACCGTCATTATGAATGACCAACTTGATCAGATGTGGGGACAGATCGGTTATGTTTGTGGGAACCTTTGTGAGGTTGCTTTTGAGATGCAGAATCTTTAGGTGCCTGAGGTCTCGGAGAGACTCGAGTCCAATCATTTTATTGTTTTCAGAGTTCAGGTTACCAATAAGGTATAGTTCCCTTAAGCTTTTTAATAAGTATACCCAGCTAGGAATCTCAGCGACATCTGTGAATTTGACATGAAGGCACCGTAGGTGATCGCGAAGAAAAATGAAAGCAGTCTGCTCAACTTTGGCTGGACAGTGATAGAATTGCAACTCCTGGAGGTTAACCATTTGTGAGATCTTAGCAGTTATCCTGGCCTCTGGGATTAATTCTAGTTTAAGGATTTCCAAATCGGTGTGATCGAACACAGCGTCCGGAACTCCAGAAAGCATAAAAAGATGAAGTTCCAGTTTATCTTGAGCATTGCGTGTTACATGCTGTCGCAACTTCTCATAGGTCCACTCGTGGTTCAGGCTGATCTCTCGAAGTTTGTTTTCACTCACTTCTGAGAGAAAAACTCCAAAACGCTTTGAGTACAGCTGGTCATACTGATCGACCATGTGGAGGAGGAAAGCAAAGTCATTTTTAACATCAGGAATGTCACTGAAGCTGCTCTCCTCTCTGACTTTTTCAAAGGAATACTCTTTTAGTGGCCGACGAAAAAGCCAGAACAATGTGTATATGCAAATAACGCCATAAACACATATGAGAGCAATATAGCTGACAAGTAGCTTCTTCAACATGAAAGCCATGTTATGTGTACAATGGAATTTAGTGTATCCAGTCAAATGCTTTATCTCAGGCTCACACACATGGTCAAAATCTATAGAGGCAACAAATGTCATTGTGTAGCAAAGGATTAAAATGAATTTGACTGTTTTGATGACTGTCTGAATGGCATACAGCCTGTAAATCAAGTCACTGTCTTCCACATGGGCACGGAATTTCCGAACTTTTTCAAACAAGGCCTTTGCTTGCTCCCCATCTTTCTTGTCCAGTATGGTCATGGAGGGAACTTCACTCACAAGCTTTTCAGCCGAGAACGTGACCCCAGATTTAGTCAGCACTGGGGCAGACTGGTTTGGACTCCCCTCCTCGCTGCTTGTGGACATATGTTTAAGGAGGCAGGACGCATCAGCCAGTCTTTGCTTGTTCTCCTCCGAGTCCTCACAAGCGGTCTCGGACAGGGCTTTGGTAGTCCATGGTGATTCAAAACATTTTCCAAGGATGGACACAAAATGTTCTATTTTGGAGCTTGTCTTTGGGTACTTGAACCAGAAGTTGCTGCTGACCATTAAAACAATAGTGTGAATTAGAGCGAGGTAGGGGAAATATTTGGAATACCACGGAAGGGCAACATGGTAGCACATCTGGTTCACGAAAACATACTGCTGAAAATCCAGCTTGGTTCTGACACCTGTAGGTTGGGGTTGCCCAGAAGTAGATGGCTGTGCCGAGGGAATTGTAGGTGCAGTGGTATCAGGAGGCCTTTTAGCCATTAGGGGAGCAGCTTGCTCCCCAATGGCACTTTCTTTGTTCCAGAAACCATCAGCTGTCTCTGGTGGTTGGGGGCCCAAGAAGCCCCCAGCCACCTCTGGAGTTTGTTCCATGATGGGAAGACAGACCACTTGGTCTTTGGTTAACTGCATGGTTCCTGAAAATATGGCCAACATCAGCATGACGATACCGAGATAATCCATGAAGACATCCCACCATGGTTTCAGGATTCGATAAGTTGGCTGGATGTCGTTCAGGGCGGCTACTTCTGTGAGGGTGAACATTCCTGCAACAGAAAAAGGGAATCAACAGAAAGATTTAACTTTGTTATTTCATCAACCTTTTAAATTCTTTCAACATTATATTTTCTGTGTCCATGTCAGACCCTGGAACAGAGCGTTTGTGTATGTCATACCTCTTTTACACCAAAATAGCAGGTACAAGCGAGTTTTTTAAACCAGCTATAAAAGGAGATTGATTGCTTTGCCATTGCCAGTCGAGAAGTTTTCTTTTTTTCTCTTTTCTGTCGGACCTTGTTGTCTTGCCTAATTAGCGGCTGTGGCTGAAATCCCCCACTCACTCATTATTATATTTTGTGACTTCTAAATCGTGAGCTCATGAGGGAAAGATAAAATCACTTTCTACTCCTGGACCCAGAGTAATGTCATCATTGTCGCAGGATAATGGTGTACAACGTCGGCTGGTGTAAAATCTCACAGTACATTTAAAACGTTTATTTTACACTTAGTATTAATACTTAAAGGTGAAAAATACATAATGACAGATCATCTTCAAATATAATAAATAAACCTTTTTCCTGCACTTTGTGCTGTGCTGCTCTGCTCAGCTTCTATTTACATGTATACGATAGGTCGGGCTGTACTTGCTCCTCTTGCTCCTCTTTTCCCTGCACTACTTTTCACAATGCATTGTGGGAAACAATTAGTGAACTATATAGGGGATACAAAACTTCACTAAACATTCAGACACCACTACAAAATGGCAAATGCATAATATAGTGATTAGTAAGGGATTTCGGACACAGCTAGGGATTATACCCAGGTGCCTCCTTTCCATCACAGCCGATCAGAGGTGGAGCTGATTAAAACCTGCCTACTGCAGAGTCATGTGACTCGGGAGTGAACGCTGATTGGATCCTTTCCCATTGCAGACAGAAGCTAGATGTAGGTTGGTGTTATTGTTTGTTTTTTTTACCAGTGGTTAAGGGGCTTTTTAGTCACACTACTCTCACACAAACTGTCAGCTTTGGCACAGGCAGCTGTAAATTCCCTTTCTTCAGTACAGTACATGTTTTTTTGAGGTTGATATTCCTAAATGTATCGATCTTTCAATTTCTAATGTAAGCTTGATTAAACTGGTTCTTTTGTCAAATGTAATATTTTACAGTGAGCAATGAGCTTTATCCTATGTTTTTAGCTGTGACTAAGAGCATGTAAAAGTTATTATTGTCAAGTGTGAACTCATTAAAATAATGACATGTTAATGCAGGGTAGCGAGTTCATCTGAGCTGAACTCCCAAACAATAATACATTTTTGTCAAAGATTATCAGCAGCCAGTGATGAAGGGTCCACAGAGTATATGTTTGATTATAATTCATTATTCACATCATACCTGCAGCAGCTTGTTCATCAGCCAACTTTATACGTTAAATAAACTGATAAAGCAACGAGACGACTGAGAGAGTGAATGGCTCTGTACATTGTAATCTGAAGTGAGTCAGTATGACGTTTCTGGTAAACACCACTGTGAGAGATGTGTGACATTTACCATGTTGATGTTGTAACTTTGTAAATAAAAACAAAACAGAGAGGAGTTATATTTCCTGGCAAGGTGAATCACTGCATATTTGATTTTGGGATAGCGGGCACTGGAAATAATTCACTGGTTGTGTTTTCGGGCAAGGCCACATGTCCCAGGCACGGAGGAGGCGCGGGAAAGGACAGCGGTGTGTGATTGTTATGGATTTAGAGAGGAGGCTGGCCTTGAACCGGGACACACACATGAGCACACGAGTTGTCTGTGCAGACAGTGCACGCTATGTGCAACACAAATACTCATACTGCACCTAAATGGAGTCTGGGACACTTGCATTTGTTGTGATTTTCCTGTGCAGCATAATTTTCTCTTCACACAGTATAACCTGTTTACACCACAGTCACACCATCATAATGGTTAGATAATTTATCCCGATGCTAACTTGACGTGCTGCTTGTAGCACACACACGTTAAGCCACCGTTGTGTGCGCCTGAGCTAACAGCATGGAGGTCACTATTGTTAATGCGGCTGCAGAGAGAGCAGGCTGAGACCGGCTCCAGCAGCCAGACCCTGTATATGGTCCACACACACACACACACACAAAGCAGGAGGTGGGCCTGATGTCCGTGGAGCATTTAACGCATCACTGCAATCTGGCCTATGTAAAATGAAATCACGGTGCGTTCAGGTCGCAGTGCACCGACTGTTGATCACGATCCAGGACCTTTTGTTTGTAACTCGCCGTCGGAGCGTTACATGCTGCTTGAATAACCCACACGAGGACCCGCACTCCCACGCACGGTCACGCACCTTCAGGTGAGCTGGTCTAGTTATGACGAACACTGCGGTGCCGAACAAAGCCTCCTCTCACACGCCTGTTTCTCTGCGCTGGGGACGCCGTCCATTCCTCGCATCCCTGGCACCGGAGGCCTGCTGCTGCTGGCCGGGCTGTAAGCAGCTTAGCCGACTACCCCCGCTCCGCTTCAGATGGTCGGGTCCTGTGCCGGCTGCTGGAGATTATCCTCTTCCTCACACAGCCTCTTCCTCAACACATGACCCCAGCTCTGCTGTTAGTGTGCAGGAGCAGTGGGATGTTTCCTTCTCACACCAGCAGCTTGATGGACACAGCGAACAGCGGAGGAGACCCTGCACAGATGGGACAATGACCCACTGGAGTTAGGGACCGTCGCAAAAGTGCAATGGGCCGCATCCCTCGGAAGGCTGTATTCGATGACCGATTGCGCCACAGCGGCGGAACTAGACTGTCCCAATTCGAAGGCTCCTCAAAGCAAAAGTGGATTCTCCCCCTCCTCGAACTATCCCATGATAAAGCAACAAAATATTGTTCAATAGTGGCAGCAGCAAGCGAGGGGAAAATGTTGAGATAATTTAATCAACAGTGCAAAAATCATCCTTTCAGTGTTTTTAGAGTAGAGCGATTGAGGCATTTTATTTTCTTTCAGTGACAGCTGGTTAATATGGGGTGAAGCCCCCTCCAATGTCTTGGGACAAAAAAGCCTGTATAAGAATGTTAAACATACTTGAATTATATAACAATATTTTACTTGTACAATGCTCCAGGAAGACAATAAGCGCCTGTTAGCATTAAATATAAGTTGTTTTCAAATTGTGTTGCATTCATTTCTGTCTAAATATATAATACTCCCTGGGCGCCGGCCAAATGGATGTGAATGGGAGCCCTTATACTTTTGGCAACCACTGACCGGAGGCTGCTCTTTAATTGGTTGTTACAGATTTTCCATGGGACACAGCTCTCTGTACCCCCAGCACTCCCACTTTTATTTACAGCCAATAGGGATTGATATACGTCCACTGCGATTTGACCGGTGAAGATAATCCTAAACAAAAAAAACTTAACAATAAAAAAAGAGGATAAGAGCGCTTGGTCCAGACCTACAAGTTTACACCTGGTGCTTCTCCCGCTCTTGTTATGAGAAGCAGAGGTTACTGGATGTGGTGTAAGTAATGTATTTTACTGATGCTCTCTTTGCTGTTTTGCAAAACCTTAAACATCTCTCTGAAAAATGCATGAAAGGTGCCACAGTCACAATGAAGTTAGGTTTTCAATGAAGGCTACAGGACTGTCATATTGTGTGTTGTATTGTTTTTGTTGAGTCTGGCTTCTGTATATTTAACCCCCGCCCCCCGAAAAAATACTGCGACCCCCCAATACATTTTTTCACCATCCGCCAATGTGTTCCAAAACATATCTTGAAAGGGGACTGGTGTCGTTAAAGGCTCCTGTGACCCAGACTCACAGGGAGTTCCCTCTCACTAATTTGAGAATGTCAAAGCCAGGGGAGGGGCCCACTCCTGCCGACCACTAGATGTATAGAGCTCTGTGTTCTAATACACCCACATAGTTAGTATTAGCTATGGTAGGTAGTGGTGACTTCAAACCCTATTAAGTGGCTTGATACCCACAAGTTGCCTGTTATAGTTACATAATATTGCTTTTTTTAGCAAATTTTTAAAAAATTGCTTACGAATGAGCCAGCTGTAGCCTCAATCTTTTACATCTTGGAGAAAATAATGCATCCATAATGCTTCTAAAACAAACATTACATTTCTTTTAACCAAATTACGTTCTGCACTTGTTGACAACATCTTCTTCATTTCAATCTTCACCAGCCAGCAGGTGACTTTCCAGAACCAGAAATATGTTAGATGAAGTGCAGTTGAACTATTCTGATGTCAAAGAAATTGTGTTTCTGTAAATTCAGCACAAGTTACTGACATTGAGTCATTACTCTGATTAAATAAATGTTATCCTTCATTTTTTTTGTTTCCATATTGGATTTCTTGCTTATATATGATTTCATAAGTTCCAACCTAAGAACTGACATCCACAAGTATATCAAATTTTATTTATAAACATCATACAATACTCAATATAAAAATACACATTTAATAGGCAACATTTTCCTTGTGCACATTTCATGAACTGAAGAAAGATACTAGTAGGCCTTTTAGTTTAATACACTTTAAAATGGCATCTCTCTATAACACATAATCGATAAGACAAGTTATTATATGTTCTTATTAAAGTAGTATCCTTTGTTTTTTGCATTTGCTCCCCTTTTATCCATATTAGCTAACAGTCTCATGAAGAAAATAAAGGTTAGCATTAAGGCAATAAAAAATATACAGAATGCAGCATAAGGCTGTTCACCGAACCTTAAGTGAGGTCTTCTGTTTGGATTTACATTCAATAATGCACTGGTTTAATGAGGCAATGACAAGAAATGTGTTTTTTAAGGACATTTTGGGAAATATTCTTTGCTTTCTTGCCAAGAGTTTGATGAAAAGATTGATACAGTTTCAAGCTTGTATGCTAAATATGAAGCTACAGCTAGTAGACAGTTGTGTTAGAACAGTTGTGTTTTTTTTACCCTTGAAATGAGCCAGGCTAGATTTCCTTCTGCTTTCTGGTCTTTGTGCAAAGCGAATCAGCTGCTGGTTGTAGCATAATGTTTAACGTACAAATATGACATTGATACCAATCTTATAAGAGAGAAAGACTGTATTTCCCAAAATGTAAAAATATTTTTATAAGAAGGCTGTGTGGCTGAGTAATGTGTTCAAACTTAATACCAGAACATGCCCCCCTATGGAGCGATACAGAATGTGACAACATACAATCCGATATTTTCCCTCCATCAAGAAACTGGAAAACAACTTAACTTAATAGTAGCGTAATACTTAGGTATGGTTATGAGTTAAGAGAAAATAAGGGATCTGAGTTGGTAGATCGACCCAACAGCAGGCACTGTGGCTACAATCAGGCTTCTCACTCAGCCTTCATCTGGTCCCTGATATCTGAAGGCAGAGTTTCAAACACTGTCTCCTCCACTATAAGGCCGCTGCGCTTCAAAGCGCGGCAGTAGCCAAGCTCTTGTGGCAGGTGCTCAAAGTGGTTGCCTTTGAGATCCAGATATGTCAGTAGTGCTAGGTAGGAAATCTTTGGCGAAAGTATAGACAGCATGTTCCTTCCTAACTTTAGGGTTTTGAGCTTTTTGCAAAAGAAGAGCTCATCTGGTAGATTCTCGAGTTTGTTATACGTGACTGAGAAATACTGTAGACTCTGAAGGACTCCGATTTCTGGAGGGATGAATCGGATGTCATTGTTGGACAGGTCCAGGTACCGCAGCTTGTTGCACAAGAACAAGTGCGATGGCAATATCTCGATCTTGTTGTAGCTGAAGTAGAGGCGCTCTAGGCTGCCAAGCTTTTTGATATGCTCAGGGATATACATGATGCCATTGTACCAAAGTTTAAGGCAAGTGAGTTTCCTCAGATGCTGGAAACTGATGATCTCCTCTATCGAGCGAATGTTATTCTCTTTCAGATCGAGCTCTTGCAGACTGGTGAGGCTGAAGACTGCGTGTGGGATGCGTTCCAGATCGCAACGCACTAGCTCCAGCTCAATCAGATTGGTCATCTTTTTCAGGTTGTTGAGCATTACAAGCTTTGTGCCATCATTGTGTAAGTACAGGCGCTGCAGATGGCTGGAAACATCCACTATTGACTGAGGAATCTTGGTCAAATTACTTTTAAGGGAAAGAGTTTTCAAGCACTTCATCTCCCGCAGCGACTCGAGAACTATATTCTTCGAGGCATCGGGGCTGAGGGATCCAGTGAGAGAGAGCTCCTCTAAGTTGCGCAGGCAATACATCCAGTGTGGAAGTTCCCTGTTATCATCAAACTTCACACGGAGCACTTTTAGGTTTTCTTTGAGGAAGGAGGTAGCTGTTGTGTGCAACTTTAAACAGCATTGGTAAAGAGACAGCTCCTGTAAGTCCTCCAGCTGAGAGATAGAGGCAGGTATGGCGACATTGTTGATGATCTCAAGCTTGAGTGACTGCAGCTCTGTCAACTCAAAGACAGTGTCGGGTAACCCAGGGAGCATGAACAGCTGAAGTTCCAGTCTGTTGTTGGTATTAGTCTGGAGTCTCTGACGCAGTTTCTCTGCAGTCCATTCATGGTTAAGGTTGAGCTGTTTCAATTTGTTCTCACTGACCTCAGATAAAAAAACTGCAAATCTTTTAGAGTACAGTGGGTCATACTGATCAATCATATGGAGCATGAAAGCAAAGTCGTTCTTCACATCCGGGATGTCATTGATGCCTGTTTCCTGGCGCACATACTCAAAGGAGTATTCTTTCAGCGAGCGGTAAAACAGCCAGTAGGAGGTGTACAGGCTTGTTAATCCATAGACAGCCACTAAACACAGGTAACAGTAGGAAAGCTTTGAAAACAGATGAGCCATAGTGTGATTACATTCAAACTCTTTATAGCCTGTCATGTCCTGGATCTCAACTTCACAACGTACTCTGTTCCGCACTTTATTCACCAGAGAACTATTATAGGCAATGATTAAGAGGAATTTGAACACCTTGACCACTGTCTGTCGAACATACATAAGGTAAAGAATGTCTCCCTCTTCAACGTGCAGACGGAATTTCTTCACCTTTTCAAAAAGAGCCTTCGCTTGTTCCCCCTCTTTTTTATCAAGAACACTTGCAGACGGTTTTTCGACAACAATCTTTTCCGGGATAGACCGGAGGGACTGTGTCTTTTCCAAATCCCCTTCTCCAGGACACACAGTGATGGTGGACCTCAAAGTACCAGTCTTTTTACTGTCCTTCTCTTCAGTATTTTCCCCGGACACCTCAGACAAAGCTCGCGTGGTCCACGGAGAATCAAAGCACTTGCCAAGCATGGAGATGAAATGCTCTATCTTTGAGCTCGAGCCAGGGAATTTGAACCAGAAGTTACTACACACCATGAACACAACAGTGTGTATGAGAACCAAATAGGGAAAATACTTGGCATACCAGTGAAGAGCCTTCTCATAACACATCTGATTGATGAAACTGTACTGCTGAAGATCCAGATCAGTTTTCAGGCCTTTCATTTCTCTTGGTACAGCTGAAATGTTGGATTGAAGGTGTACCAGTGACTTCGGTTCCACTCCACTTGTGTTATCCGACGGCGATGGTATTCTCTGAGGAAGGCATATGATTTTGTCTTGCATTACCTGAAATAAAATGTAAAAAAATGTCAAATTACTTCAAAGAAACAATCAGACACTGAGAGGCAACAACCAGGGTTTATGTCACACATGCTGAATACAGCAAAGCCACTCGGCTCAAACCAAAACTAACTTACGCTAAGACGGAACCACACCATGTCTCCCTGCCACAGCTGCAGCTGCTGTCTGTTGCATGTGTGCGTGTATGTCCATTCACACTCCAATCCAGGACCAGAACCCAGTTTAATCTGAACCGCCAAGAAGTGACTAGAATCTTCAGAGCAATGAGTGTGGAGATTGAAGACGATCGACTGATTTAACTTTCGCAAAAGTTATTTGTAAAGCCTGAGTGTTGTCACCGCTCGGGAGCAGACGCCTCATCTCTACAGTCGTAGTCAGGAGGAAATTATCTGATGGATCATTATTTTTGTTGCATCTGTTTTTTGTTGTTTGAACTGGATTGAGCTGAACTGTGTTGGGCTAGTGGGGGAGACTCAACCGGACTTTGTAGATATACAGATTCAACTCTGGATGTTGAGACTGTGAGAGACACGCACACACCCCCTCACCTCTTTCCTATTCTTTGGTTATTTTTGTAGTTTTATGTAAAATCAAGTCCAACGTGTTCTTCAGTGTTCTTCTCTTTACTGTCTCAAATGTTGGTGTTATAATGTAACCCAAAAATGTCCCCCCCTCCCCACTTTTTCTTATGCACCCACTACACCCCACTTTCAAGAAAAAAAATGTATGAGCATATCGTTTCAGCCCAAGTGTATTTATGATAGAAAAGTGCTGCATATGGAAACCCTGTGTGTATCTGTGTGCCAGAGGGTGAAAGTGTTTTTATTGTAAAATGCTTAGAGTGGTTAAGACTAGGAAAGTGCTCTGTAATAGCAGTCCATTCAGTCCATTTTATACAAGATAAGGCTTCACAGACCACAAAGTATCACATCACACCCGAGCAGGTTCCAATCCGCCTTGACGTTTACTTTTTACCTCTTCTTTTAACTCACAGAAAAAAAATTGCCTGGTTTGTGTAAATCCCCAGATGTATAGACAACACACACATTTACAACACCTGTAAGTTATTGCACAGTTATTTGATCCTGGAGTAAATGCTGATTGTATCCATTCCCACTGCAGATAGAAGTCAGATGTTATTGCATGTCAGTGGGTTTGTTGACTAATGGAAGAGGGGCTTTACATTCCAACCTTGTGTCTATACTATCCATACATTACACTCCATACCTTATTACAGTGCATATAAACCAGTCTCTGCTTTATCCTGGCTTTGAGTAACCTGGTTTACAGATTGCATGATTCCCCAGGTTGACATCGGTGAACAACAAGTGCCTCAACTGTTTATATGTACTGTAAATAATGACAAACACTTTTTGAGGAGACACAGGTTTGAGTCTGCAAAGCTAATAACAGGACATTGGCCCTTACGTTAAGTAGTGACAAGCATTTTGTGTACCCTGTTTAGCTGTCAGATACTGAGCTCGACCTACTATAATGTAACATGATCTGACACCGTCGCGGTATGTCTAGGCAAACATAGTACATTTCTGATGATAAAATACAAAATAACAACTGTAATTAGTGCAATGCAGTTGTGCTGCAAGGTCTTTGGGGATCTATGAGGAGCTGATCTGCAGAATTTACAAATAATTTCTCCTAATTCTGAATGCAGGGATTATTGTGTCGGGCAATTAAGTAATTACACGACATGACATGTTGATAATGCTCTTACTTATAAAGTAAACTTTGCCTCAGAATGAAATGCCCAGTCAATTATTATCTATCAGATCACATCATAACATTGTTACAAACAGGGCGAGAGACAATGGCAGCTCTTTCCCTGACAAATATCCTGTTTTTCTAAAAATAAGCTGATATAATTTACAACATTTACACTAAAAAGCCTCACAGCGGCACAGAGAGAGAAGCCAAGCGCATGGCCACATGATTTAGGAATCTCGTGTTTACTGAAGGGTACTGGGTGGGTGCATGTTTCCACTGGTAAACCCCTGATGGGCTGAATGCTTCCTTTGCTGCACAGTCCAGGTTGTAAAAGAAATATATTAGTGGTTTTGAGCTGGTGCCAGTGCAGAAGGCAGCACAGCAATGTTCCATCATGGAGCTTGCTCTGGTGGATTCAAGTGCCCCAGATTTAATGAATAAAATTCTCGGGGAACTCCTTTTATCGCATAAACATGTTGCGGTTCAGACCCATGTTACATTAGTGCAAATAAGCTGCAGCACATTTTTCCTTCACTTACAAAGAAGTTACAGATCTAATATGGAAACACAAGCAGCGCAAGCCATTTTAAAAGGGATACATGAGGGTAGAGCATAAGCTTTTGAACTTGTAACTGATTTACATAAATAACATAAACTGTAAAATAAATTTGCATGAGATATTCAAGTGTAAACGCGTGTAGAGATTTGAATTGACTGTGTGAATATAATCTGTGAACAAATTCTATTAGTGGTGACGTGACGCAAAGACACTGTCATATGTAGATTTTGCAGATGGAAGAAACCCTCTTCTGTGATGCTGGTGGGTATATATTTATTGAGGCTGTAAAAAATAATGGTAAACATTTAATTTGCGATGCAAAACCTTTGGCTTTCTTTATTCAAGAGCATGGTCTTTCAGTTGGAGAGCAGGATTTATTAATTTCATATGCAGAATTTATAATGCTCTCACTCAAAACCATGTGCTTGTACTCAAATATACCCGCTTGTGTTTAGATTTCATGTGGTCCAGCTTCAACTATTATTGACATGTCTGCTTTGGATTATTCTCCTCTCAGATTTTTGGTGATTTGAAGATGCTTTTTTTGTGTCAGAATTTTCCAACCTATTGGATAGGGAGTTTTGATTTACAAACACAATCTAATTTGTCTTATTTGTGTGAGTATCACTTTACAAGCTCAGAGTCATTCTGATCCTAATCTGAGCCTATTCACTGCAGTAAAATCACCGTGGAAGGCGCTGTTACTGACCTGAAGGGTGCATCCAAACACACCAATCATCAGCATGATTACTGACAGGTAGTCAGTGAACACATCCCACCAAGGCTTCAGGACTCTGAACGCTGACTGCTGTTCAGAGAACTGCCGGAATTCCATCACCGGAATCATGATGCCTGTTACAAAAGGAGATAAAATTAGACCACATGACCTTCATTCAGTACAATGGCAGTGGGGTGGGGGGGTGGGGGGGGGGTATTTTTAGCATTCAGTCATGTCCCCCTGAGGAAAAATTGCTTAATTTGACAAACCCTTCATTTTTTTATCCAGTGCCATCATCAGGTCACACTTGAGTTTGTTCAGTACTTAATTTACTTCACTTTATGTAATACCTTCACAAACCCAAATCACCCTCAGTTCTACTTTTGGCTAACTAGGTTATCATGCTCTGCTAAATTAAGACAGAACAAAGCTTCTCAGCATCAGCATGTTTGTGAACATTCAATCAACTATATTAACAGAAAGCTTTAGAATTGAGAAAGCTTTAAACATAGCTCCGATACCCGAGCATAAGCCTAACCCTGAAAAAGGTGGAGATACACTACGAGGGCAGTGCAACATGGGTTTGGTTTCATTGTGTAATACTTTATTAACTGTGACTCACAACCCTAATTTTTCACAAGCAAGATTTAAGGGAAAATGTTAAGCTATATAAGGATGTCCAATTTATTTTTCACACCTGTCATTTAAGCCTTTTTCAGACATGAACTCCTGAGATGTGTCCACACAATTGGGCCCAGACTTTCTCCAAAGTTTACCTTTCACATATGAGATTCTCCTTCTACTTGCCTTCACAACAACACAGAAATCATAGAAATCTATGTGACGTGTTAATTCCACTGCAGAGATCAAGTGTATTTGTTTACTGCAAATCAACACTGGCGTTGGACCAGATCACCAAAAACTCTCTTGACATTTTCATCAATGTCTTCTACCTGTATGGCACCTAATTTTCATCCTGAGATATTTGTATTTAGTTTTAGTTTTATTTTTGCATCCATCACATTTCATTAACACGCCGACTCACTCAACTGTTCATTTCCCGCTTGAAACATCGTCTTTTGTCCATGACCTGTCCATAACCTTAAGTTTGTTAAGAGTGTTATTACCATAGCAATGATGTTGAATGGTCCTCTAACCGTAATGAAGGGCTCATTTCATCCTAAGATCTTTTTCTACTTAGCATCTTCTGTGCCAAGACAAAACCATGTCCGTTCCATAACCCTAACTGAGTGTTCATTATTTTTACCAATGGTAGAGTTGTTGTTAGCATGACAACATCTGAGAATAGAGACAAACAATCTATATGGCAGTTAATTTGGAGGGCTCATAATGAAAAGAAGAGAGGAGATGACCATGTGGAAAACTTTCATTCATTCTTCATAGTCCGAGAAGCCTTCATGTTTGTAAAGTGGCCTCACACCTGGTATTTGAATAAACTAAACTATTAAAACCCTGTCTCTGTTAACAGCAGCAGCAGTAGAGAGCAGTGTGATCCTGATGCTGCTTCATGCTCACACTGTCTCTGGTCACCTTCAGTAAAGTGCGTACTCCAGCTGCAGATATCTTGTTTCAGTATCTGCCTGCCAGTAGGTTGACTGCAGTGTCATTCAGAATGAAACGAGCTAGCTGGTGAAGATTTTTCTCTGCGCACTTGTGAGATTTGTACAGAATCATACAGTCCATCCGAGCAGGTATAATGAATAATCTACACTGTGCTAGGTCCAAATGTACAGTGTGTTATCATCAGCAGTTCAACAGTGCCAGACAAGCACGTGCTGCCAATAGCTGAATGTATCCACACTCAAACTCAATGTCAATGTTTTGATAGTTCAATTAAGTTTTTCACATAGGATGTTTTTATTGGTTCTCACAGCTCAGTGTCATCCCTTCGGGAAGGATGGAGAGAAGCAGTTCAGAGGACGTTTACACTCATCCGTCCTCTAATGGTTGACTTTAAAATAATAGTTCAGCCAAACTTTACAAAAAAGGACATTTTTTGCTCTCTATTTGTAAATACCCGTGTGGATGAAGTGTGCCAATGTTTGAGATATCCATCTGGTGGAATTTTGTTTGAAGTACACAGCAGTATCCAAAAACAATATCACAGTTATGCTGTGTCCTTCTCAGACTTCACTGTGAATAGTTTTCAACAGAAGAGAAAGTCCCTGTGAAAAACTCTGTGTTTTACAATGATAAAAACTGCATTTGATCGTGTACAGTAGCTACTGCATTTAAATTTGACTCAGCCGCAACTCTGCACCTATAAAACTTTAAAAACAAGCCGAACTATTAGAGCAACAACTAGACAAGACAAAGCTCCTTTCTCTGTCAGAGCCTCACAGGATTGGAACAATTTACGTCAACACAAAAGAAACTGCCAACTATCGTTCCTTCTCCCCCACATAGAGCCTGGTTTATAATAAATCAGATTCAGAATATATATATAATGATATTGTGATGTCATGTTATTTGTTTATTGTTATCATATTTTTCCTTTTGCAGGCTCTGTTTGTGTCGCCATAGTTCTCACTACTTTAATATTCTTCTGTATTTAAACGCTTTTACTCTTAACATATGCACTTTCATCACCTTCCAGATGAAAATTAGCCTCATTTTCAGAAATGTCAATAATATGTACTATCCCAGAAATAAATTAATTAATAAGGAAGAGAGAACTTTTAGGCATTTGAAAGGTAACTTAGTATTTCTGAGTATGTTTTGTTTTACTGCATAAAGTATAAAAAGGTTTGAATAGTCAATTGAATTTATTTGAAAACTATAGTCTTTATTTACTTTGAAGGATCAGCCCGTATGTGGGAGTTCCCAGAAGTTTTTGCACTGTGGACCATTTTTCTAAGAACAATTTCAAAACCATACACATCCCCATTAACCCAGCTAACAAAAACATCTTTCAGCACAACAAACTGTACTATAACACTCTAAAATAAACCACTGTAACTAATGTGTAATTTTACTTTTGATACTTGAAGTATATTTTAATGTAGGACTTTTACTTTCACTTGAGTATTCTTGAACTGTGGTATTGCTCTCTGAAAACGTCACAGATACTGATTATGAAAAGTATTTTTTTTCAGATGCAATTGATCAGGGCTGTGGGCAACAAAACCCTTAATGGATTCTAATAATGAGGGGAACTCACAAAACAAATAATCAGTAGAATGTCCTGTCATTTTAACAACTGGAGCCTGCTTTTCTCATCTAAAAACTCAATGGTATCCTAAATCCCACCCTTTCCTGCGTCTCAAGTGTACACTTCTTTCAAATCATACATTTTAGTGCAGGCTTTCTGTTCAATTGTTGTTGTCTTTCCCCTTAAATGAGCCCTAGTATCTAGAGCGGGATCAGGTCCTCTCTACGGAGGCTGCCATCATGTTTACAGCTTTCACTCAAGCTGAAACACAGTCAACTGTGATTCAGCTAACCCTTAAAGGTTAAAGTCAAATCTCAGCCACTGATTAGAACTTGGGCTACAAAAAGATTAAACCCATTTACATGGCAGCATTGAAATCTTTGAAGTTTGGTCACGAGCCTTTCCTAAATGTTTAATAATAGTGTATTCATAAGAAATTTAAGTGAACGTCACAGAGCAAAGGGGGTTTATCTGAGGCCCACACTTTGTTTTAGGTGCATAGGAAAAATCCTGTCTTCCACTGGATGAGTCAGCCATTGACTTGGGCTGACCAGGCCATATCCTCGTCCCTTCCTTACAGGAAATGTGCCTGAATCACAGATATCCCAAAACAGACATGTTTGGGGAACACACCCAGCGCCCTGGGCAAAACAAAAAGTCCTCTCTCCTCAAGGATACAGAGGAGGGGGGGGGGGGGGGGGCAACACCCGCATTGCAGACAGAAAAACATGTGGGGTGATTTGATGAGGCAGACTTTAGCAGACTTTACGGAGGAGGTGACGCTCAAGAATGAAAAGTGCTAACACGGTCAGATCAGCCGTGAAACCATCAATAACTCGTTCGACCTTAAACACTGAGGATAAATGAAGTGGCGCACTGTGCTCATGTGCGCAAACTAACGCGTAAACGCAGCTGAACACTCACACACACACGCACACACACGCACACGCACACGCACACCACAGCAGGTAAACTAACGGTGATCAGAGTGGGAACTAGTTGTTTAGACGCTCCACAGTATGACGCGCTGTCTATGGGTAAAGCCGATGGTTATATTAGTGATTTACCTTTCTCTTCGATGAGGTCCGGACTTGAGGATCAGAGTGGTCGTCTCTCATGCGGTGATCTTTGGGATCATGATGTGCGCCGCCCCCCTCCCTCTCTGTCCGCCAGCCTTCCTGTCTCCCCGGCCACGGCCACACGGAGCAGGCATGGAGCCGCTGTCAGCTCCAGGGGCGTGGACTGCTGAGGACTCACACTCACCCTGAGAGGATGTCTGTGCCAAACTCTGCTGGAAGAAGTACTCACATCTTTCCCTTGAGTATTATTACTAGTACAAGAATACAACTCCTTTACTTAAAATTCTACCTATAAGTGTCGTGATCCAAATGGTCCAAGCCTATCAAAATTCACCGTTCACAAATTATTCAATTTAATATTACTAGATTTCCACCAGTGATGGAATATAACTATTTATTGACGTATTCTACTGTCAAATGTTGAGGAACTTGTACATTTCACTGCACAACAATTATTTTACAATTTCGGATTAGAAATAAAAAGTATTATCCAATAAATGATGATGTAGTGATTAGTTGGTAGTAGCTGGTAACACAAAAATAAGATTTTGATTGATCCTTGGGAGAGTAACAGACCAGCTGTAAGGTAAAATGAAGCACACATGAATAGGCTAAATCACTACATGTTATGATTTATGAGTTAGGTATTTTCACAATAATAATAATAAAATTGATAATACTTTGGGAATTACTGACTCATACACTTTTGTCGCCCTCTGCAGGCAGGCTTTAAATCTGTTTTGGGAAGTGTCTGTTTTTTTGCAGCTTGTTGGTGTTGTCACACAATAATGATGAAACTGTGTTACAAAGACTGGAATTTTAAGATTTCCTCTACTTGCTGTTTTACAGACAACTTTTGTATTAAATTAATAAAATAAAATGTTTCCATCTGTAAAGTCTCACCACATCACCTTAAAAAAACACTAAATTGTATAACTTACACAACAGATGCTGAGCAACAGAATCCAGATCTAACGTGTACATCAGCAATATATATATATATATATATATATATATATATATATATATATATATACACGTGTGTGTATTCTAACACCCACTTGTCAGTTTAAAGTAGACTTTGCTGAGACTGATTAACTCTAATCTGCAATATAATTCATAGGTGTATTTTTTCATAGTGGTGTTGCAGCTGCAGTTGGTTCTGCTCAATGTTACTGTGTTGAACTGTCGAGTGTTTCTGAGAGTTTGTCCCATCAATGAAGTATCTTTCATTTACACATCACTCACACTTGAACCTTGAGGGCAAGCTTAGATATTGGAAGTAGGTGTGCGACAGCCTCCCCTATGGGCAGCTTTCCTTTACTGCACCCAACTCTTTTTTAATTTATAAATGGAGCATACATTTTACTAACTTTCCATCTTATATATCCCCTTACAATTTAAATAATATATATGTTATAATATATATCAGAAAAGCTAAGTCCCTTTCCACAGTTTATATACAGTGGTGGAAAGTGGAGCCTGCAGAAAACCTTTAGTCCAGTAAAAGTAGCCTGATAACTCACATGACAAGCAAAGGTCAAAGTTACCATTTGACAAAAAAACCTGGAGAGAAAATAAAAGACAAAAGGAAGGAAACAGTTTCTTATTGCTCACTGAAAAGATCCTTGTGAATTTGGATATTAAGTTTATATAGAGGAGAAATAAAAACAATCATAATCATACATGTTTTTTAACAACTGTATGTACAAACTTGAATATATACAAACATTGCATATATGTACTGGACACAGAAAATAATCAACTAAAGGGAAAGCTGAATAAAAGACACAATTTAAATTGAATAACACAAAACTGTACATACATGCATAGTGTAAAAAAAAAAAAACGATACATAACGAAGAAAGAGGGGGGAACTGTTTCCTATTTTTCCGTGTAGGCTGTCCCATCCTGTATCTTACACCCTGCTTCTTACTGCTGGACTGTCTCCGGGGCATGTTTGCACAGCCTGCACCTTGGGTCCTGTCTGCTGGGGTGAACCTGGTCTCTATGGATCTTGTGCTTAGGGCCTGTTCTTGTCCTTCCATGGTGGTTCCTCTTCCTTCTCCTCCTCCTCATCATTGGGTTACTGCTATCTGAGTTATTTGCCATTTCTCACGTACGGATGTGAAATGTACCACACAGAATCATTGAGTTTATAGATAATTCTCAACGTTACAAATATCATCTTAAAAAGTGTAATAACATGTTTATATTCAAACGTCACACAAATATTCGATTTACGAAGAGGCAAACTACCTGAGTCTGGGTATCACAAAAAAAATAAAATAAAAATACATGAAAACATGGTACATTTCCGACGACATTGAAGGCAGCAGCACCTCCTCCTGCTCCTCCTCCCTTGACTTGACTCCGAGAGGAGACCATAGAGTGTGTATATAAAGAGGAGACTCGCCGTGGAGACACGTAAGTAGCGCTGACTGAGCTGGTGATGGTGTGACTCCCCTGTAACTACATGGTACGTGTTTATGTCAGAGCAGCTAACTTCTGTGCACCTCATAGCATCCAAGCTAAAGGGACAGCCCATAGGGACAGCCTGATTCATGGTGCCACAGTTGGCTGCTAGCTAGCTGTAGCTAACGATGTCCCCAGCAGTGTGTGCGGGTCACCGGCTACAGTCTATGGTCACAGGCTGCGTATAACGGTGAGGGTCTGTAGCTCACATTAGCGCTCTGTCTACGAACAACACGCAGTTGTCACGATCTGAACACGACGTCCCCCGACTCTTTCCCCTGGTTCTCAATCAACCAACGCGCAATAATAATATTATAAGATCATGAAGTTATAGCTGACCCTGGACTCTGCTCACGCACACGAGCGCCACCCTCTGCCCTGTAAGGGTAGTGTTTCCCCCTGCCCCTCGGCACAAACAATTTTGAGTTTTACAGTGAATATTAGGATATATATACATATATGCTCACATCGTATCGTGTTTCTATCTAACTATGTGGCATTTATCCTTTAATAAATGACTTAAATGGTAATGCAGTATCATCATTCTAAGATGTGTTGGTTTAATTTTCCATCATTTAACTGTTAAAGTACTAAAGTACTTAAAGCATGAAGCAATGGAATTTGACCAAACTATAACAGATAAGGTATAAAAAGTGCAGCCATAGATACATTTTTTACAAGATTATTGGTTTTGCATTAAGGCAATTTCTGTCTGACCGTTTTTTAAGCTCTCTCCTTTTTATTGTCAGCATCACATTGCCAGATTTACTAATTGTTAATTAGTGCTATGTGTGTTGGTTCAAACTGACCAAATGCCTCCATGCACATTTGTCTAATACCTGTTGTTTGAATGAAGTCGCATGCTTTTTAAATTATGCTTTTTGTGCTTTTCAAACGAAAATGTTGAATGTTGAATGATTGGAAGCAATTTCTAGACCTTTTGGAGCAGTTTGTTCCCTGGACAGAGGGTAAGGGTCAGATTGCTGTTACTGTGTTGTTACTGTGTTGTTACTTGGATAGAGCAACTGCAGTGTCACTGTGTATATGTTCAAACAGCCAGACAGAAGTTAACAGAAAATGCAGGATGAGGTTAACGTTTAACAGCATTTTTCATCTTTCTCTTCGTGTGCAGCATGAACGTTGCACGGCAGGTCCTGAACTGCTCCAGGTTTGCACGTCATTCTGCAAACATCAACTACAGACGGTTTTGTACTTCACAGGTAGGTTCACCTCACTTCTCTGCTTAATGATTTTTGGTATTAAACTAAGGGTCTTTCTTTTCGATATAACCCTGTTACAAAGGTAGTTAGTGCTTGGGCTCAACAAGGCACACTTCTACCAACACCAGTGCAGTGTCAGCAGTGTTGAAGAATTACTTGATAATAGATTAGGTTGATACTTTGACACCAAATTTAACAATGGAATGTTAATGCACATCACAAAACTTTAAGGGTTGCTGTCTATTTAACTAGCAAACCTTTTGCTGGATAAGTGTATCCTGTATTTCACTCTCATTTGGCTCTTCGTAGTTGTTGAGGTCATCTACGCATTTAGTTTAACAAAATGTAACTGAACATTTGATAAGCTGTTCAATGTGATTTAATGTATTTTGGAAATGTCTTGCAGTGCATCATGACTTCACGGCACACTCATGCAAAAAGAATTGAGGGACTGGACAAAAATGTCTGGTAAGTAACAGAATGAAAAGTTCATCTGTGTGTGTATGACGCTGTAGATGAGGAGTTCTGATGCATACCTCAACAGTGTATAATGCTTGAGAGTCTATGCGGGCTTCTAAACATGCTGGTACAGTTCAATATAAACTCAGTTATCTTATACAAACTGCACAAATGTTTTAGGGATGTAGTTAACCCGTTCTGTTTAGTCTTTATACAAGAAGTTTGCGCTTAGACGGTTAAATGAAATGATGACTGATCAGCTTGATTGAGTTTGAAGTCGATTTAGTTTTTGACCATGTCTGTAACAGAAGGCAAGGCAGTTTTATTTATAAAGCACATTTTTAACACAGAAGTAGATTCAAGGCGCTGTACAGGGATATTAAATACAGCACAGAGACACAAGAAAATAAATACATTTAAAATCAGAAAGGACACTGCAAAACCAGCGAGGAAAAGAGGAGTGAAGAGAGCAAAAGATGTAAAAGAAATAAAAGCAGAAAAACTTTTAAAAAATAAGTTGAGGTTAAGTAGTTTATTTGTATTGCACTTTTCACAGATGGATACCAATAGGCTTGATAGGGCTAAAAATACCACGTTACACCTTACAAACTTGAAACAGAAAAAACACATACACACTATAACGAGAAATACAGAAGTAATACAGAAAAACAACTAGTCAGTGAAAGTTGCTATCACACCATTGCAACCGGTATGGGTGAGAGAGGAAAGCATCATAGTGTTTTCATAATAATAACAATAATCATTTATTTTTCTTTCCAATTTTTCAAGGGACAACTTACAATGCATCATATAATAGTTTAAGTAAAACCAAATGAGAGAATCAGATTAGGAGACACAAACACAACATATGTGATACAAAAAGTCAAAAGTAAAACACTATAATCAAGTTAAGAGGCATAGACACCTAACAGTACAGCTTATGCGAACACAAGAGTTATGTTGGTTTACTATGGTCAGATTAGAGTTTTTGTGAATCGGTTCTTAAAAGGTTTTGTTTATTTCTTTGTATTTTCAGGGTGGCATTTACCTCAGTGGCAGCAGACCCATCGATTGTTAACCTCGGCCAAGGCTACCCAGACATCCCTCCCCCGTCTTATGTCAAGGAGGCGCTAGCTCAGGCTGCATCAGTGGACCAGATGAACCAGTACACCAGAGGCTTTGTAAGATCATTGACTTATGCCATTGTAGACGACTACAAAAAGTAAATTCCATTTTGATGCCAAATTATATAATTTATATCGTACAGATAGAGACCAAGATTGTATTAAGGTAACTTTATGTTCAATGTTAGATATGTATACGGAAATGTTGGGAACCTTCTGACCTGAGTAATTTTCAGACACGGACAAACCAGAAGAAAGAGCAGTACAACCACAAACTGTTGAGGGCAGCGTAGCCATTAGTTTAGGGGGAGGACATTAGCACACAAGCAAAAAAGGTCAGCAATGGTTGAACTTTTTGAGGAGAGACTTGGTAAGTTAAACCTCATAACCTCGTCCACTTTCACTATATTTGTTGTGAGTAGCTCGCCACGCTCGGCTGCCCTCTAGTGGATGTATTGTTTGAAGTACTTAAGCAGTGACGGTTACCTCGTTTGAAACGGACGTATCTCTTCTCGTACGTAAAGACAGCATAAAGAACCCTTAAGACTCACATGATGCAGTATTCCAGAAGTCTACCGTCTCCTGCATATTGTGGTTTTCATTTACTGATTTACATCTTCTGTTTATTTAAAAGGGTCATCCATCTCTGGTGAAGGCCCTTTCTCAGGTTTACGGGAAGGTCTATGGACGTCAGATTGACCCATTTAAAGAAATCCTGGTCACGGTCGGAGGTTATGGTTCCTTATTCAGCACCATGCAAGGACTGGTGGATGAGGGAGATGAGGCAAAAATACTTTTCCTCTTTCTCAAGCAAGGGTGTTTGTATTCAAATATTCATAATCATGCCCTCTGTATTTGCCATATATTTTGTGTAATGTTTCACTTTGTAGGTCATCATAATAGAACCTTTTTTCGATTGCTATGTACCTATGGTACGAATGGCCGGGGCAAAGCCTGTGATGATACCGTTACGCCTTGTAAGTTTAATCCAAAACCACTTCTGTTTAGCAAACATGTTTCGTATGTAACTACTTTACCACTTTAACACGCTGGCCTGCGAAAGGTGGTACCTTTTGAAAGTCATGACACAAAACATGTCCTTCCATTTTTTAGAAGTCTGAAAAGAAGAAGGGCATTACAAGTGCTGACTGGGTTCTTGACCCAGATGAGCTTTCCAGTAAATTCAACTTTAAGACAAAGGCCATCATCATCAATAATCCCAACAATCCTATAGGGAAGGTAAGTACACCATATCAGTCACCTCATTGAGTTTGAGGGATGTAAACTTAAAACTTCATGTATTCCCATGACAGGAAACTCCGTGGTTTCAATAGCTTGTTCTTTTCTTGCAGGTTTTCACCAGAGATGAGCTACAGATGGTCGCAGACCTTTGTATCAAACATGACACTCTGTGCTTCAGCGATGAGGTTTATGAGTGGCTCGTCTACAGGGGCCACCAGCACATTAAAATTGGTACGTTTTCAGCTCAACATACTTTTTAAACAAAAAACTATATAAGAGTTGCGTCCTCTGAAACGCTGCTTGATGACACTTTCTGCTGAGCTAGTTATAGCGTACCTGAGTATTTCACTCATCTCTCTGAGTTTATATCCACATTATTAAGTTTTAATTTAAAAACACTACCCTAACTCTTATGAAATGCCCGGCGTCTACACTGCTCCTCTTTGGAAATGCTGTTTGGAAACCTTCTCGTTTGAAAATGTCAGGGCTATGTTTAAGTCATGACAGGCAGAAACTGAGACATTTGGAAATGATGATGTATACACTCTTTTTTGGTCAAAACGTAGCCATAGCTGGTTTCATAGCTGGCTTCTGGAAGGAGATCTGCTGACCCCTGTAATCTTTGCTATCAGCTGTTGTGCAGTTAAATTCCGCGTTTTACAATGAAACAACTGCTTACATGCATAGAAGACAAGCTATAATCTGTGACAATTCTGCAACTGGAAACCAAATTCTTTCTGTTGACACTGGCACGCACATGCCCATTGTACGTGTGCAGTAACATGATATTCTTTTTTAGGCGTGTTAGTATCGACGTGGATTAAAACGGAACAAGATAATTGCTTGACATTAATTGCCTGTTTTATGTTGCCGACTTTCTCTTTAGCGACTCTGCCTGGAATGTGGGAGCGAACAATTACTGTCAGCAGTGCAGGGAAAACATTCAGTGTCACTGGCTGGAAGGTGAGAGATCTTGATTCTAAACACTGCGTTAAACAGTCAACAATCAGGTCTTGCACATGATGGAATGAAGTTGAACTTTGTGTCTTGCAGCTTGGTTGGTCTATAGGACCCGAGCACTTGATAAAGCACCTTCAGACCATCATGCAGAATACTCTCTACACCTGTCCGACACCTTTACAGGCAAGTCTGCAAAGTTCCTTCAAGGAAAGGTAGAGACAAATCAAACCCACTTTTATATTGAAGCCTGTTTGCTACTCTACAGGAGGCTGTGGCACAAGGTATGCTTCTGAACTGTGAGCTGATGGGTCAGCCGGAGTGCTACTTCAGCTCACTGGCAGAAGAACTTGAAGGCAAGAGGGACCGCCTGGCTGCTATCCTTCTGGAGGCCGGCATGACCCCTGTCGTTCCAGAGGGAGGCTACTTCATGGTAGTGGACGTCACATCTCTCAGTGAGTTACTCTACAGTGTCTTAGACAGGTCTGCAAAAAGTTACTCTTCAACTATAAAATAGGTTTCAACCACTCTTAGTCAATTTCCACTATACTTAGTTATTTTTCCACTACAGAAGTTAGGTGCTTCACAGAAGTGAATTAAAGAGCTGATTATCAAATTATGTGCAAGAGAAGTGTGAACTCATAGTGGGCGAGAAATGGCGTCTCAAAGTTGTTATAGTGATGGGAGAGTAACCAGACCTGTCTTAACAACATAGGTCAGTTTATGCAAAAAAAATCATTCTGTAGTTATGCATCTAAAAGTTTATTTGCATCTTAACTTGCATCAATTTAAGATGTGTACTTTCAGTGTATTTACAAAATTGTTGAATTACTTAAAAAGTTTCTGTAGAGACCATCTTGCACAGGCATCACACCTGCCAGACGCCCATCAACATGTTAATGAATATGATTGCATCATCATTACACAAGTACTTAAGGCCGATTTATAGTCGTTTTTTACGCACGCACGCACGCAGCTTCTACGGACTCGTTTTGGTTTATAGTTCCCCCAGAGTTGCGCGTGTTGCAACGCAATTCACCGCCAGACCACTAGGCGGAGTAATGTTTGTTGTTGTAGTCGGCTCTTCTTCGTGTGTGGCACACGTTTATTGACATCGCCACAGCGGCTCCTCAGAGCCTTTTTCTGGCGGACAAATCCGCCGGTTAGTGACGGGTTATACTAGTGGACATGGTTTCGGATCTTTTCTGCCAAGTGCTCTCCTATTTGGTCCATATTCGTTCTTCTAAGTCTTCCGTGGCTTCCGCAGTTTCCGGGATTGTAACCGGAAATGCGACTCCGGACGGGATGTAGTAAGCAGACCAATCACAAGCCTTGCGGGCTGCGAGAGGCTCGCGTCGCTTTGTCGTATAGTCAGAAAAATTGACGGACGCAAGTACGCGAGGGGCGTGTCGCGTCGCTCGCGTGCGTGCGTCCGTCCGTAAAAAGCCTAGTATAAATCGGCCTTTACTAGTCATGGGATGAACCACACCCATCTTCAAGCTCTGCCTAGATTTTGCTCTCAGGCACACACTTGTTAGTTGTCTGTGTCTCCAGGACCACATCATTACCATGACGACGCACGCATTCAGACTCACAAGCTGAAAACAATACCAGCCATGCTGTAATGGCTGGTAGTTATTCAACAGTGTAACTCAATGACAGACCTTCCCGCTGGTTAAAACTCAACTTTTGCCCAAGGCCTTACTCCAGACAAAACACATGGAGACACAAGAAAATGTATTTCGTCAACATTTGTCAAAATTCTTGGATATAGCCTCAAAATTCTAATTAAATAAGTTACCACTGGAAATGTCTTTTTAAGCGCTTATAGAAGGAGAAACAAATGTCAACCTCACCGTATCAGCAGAGTGACTGTGAACTCCAACCTTACTGCTGACTATTCATGTCTGTTCTGTGTTCATTGTAGATCAGGACCTGTCACATATGGGTGATGATGAGGCCTATGACTACAGGTTTGTTCAGTGGATGATTAAAGAAAAGGTAATTTCACTTTGCTTCCTATAATATACATCATTCACGTTATGTTTTATTCTTTTTTGCTGTTCTTAATAAAACATTTTTTATTGATAGAAACTGGCAGCCATTCCAGTCACAGCGTTTGTCGGGGATGAGTCAAAGAAGCAGTTTGAGAAATATATTCGCCTTTGCTTCATTAAGGTAAATACAAAAAACTGTCTGATGGTTACAAACCAAAAGGACACAACATCCAAAATCATCTAGTCATCGACTTTCCTCTTTTTCTGTAGTGAAAAAGCACTATAAAATCCGCTTGTCTTTCAATCAACAGAAAGACAGCACTCTGGATGCAGCAGAGAAGATCCTGAAGAACTGGACTAAGGTTTAGTTGGCTGCCGTGTCTGGACTTTGGGGGTCAGAGGAGGACTGTGGTCAAACTGAAGGGTCTGGCTTCGACTTCAACATTGCACATAAACAGGAAACTGTTGAATTGTTTTTAGTGAAATGTTAATAGGGGTGTGTCCACACTTCTGAGTGCATTCTGCAACAGATACTGCACATTTTTTGGTTTTAATTAGTGTTTTGAATGTGTTGACTTGCAGCTTTTATGAGCTGTTTTGACCAGCATTTACCAGCATTCACATTTGGTGGAATTTCTCTTGGGCAAACTTAGATGTTTGTTGTGCTTAGAGTCTGTTAGAATCTGTGCACACAATAAATGCACTCAGTTTGTTGTAAAAATCATTGCTGCTGTTTTTCTCACACTCCACCCTTTCCTTTCTCACGCAGTGTTACCTAATATGTGCTGATTGTTAGGTTCTCGTTCTACCTTAGTGGAATTTAATCCTGTAAACAGGACCGGCTAGATGCTTGCCCCGCCAATTAAATTTATGTCAAAGTGAAGTCCTTACCCTAGAACTGGTTTAGTCAGCTTAGTAGTGCATTGGTTCACAAATTGTACTGGACGATATTGCTGAATGATATTTTGATCTTGTAAACCACTGGTCCACAACGGGCTACAACTGGTCCCCCTGATAAATTGCATCTTTACAGTTTCTTCTTCAGTGGGAGAAAGTTTTATAATACTGTCGCATTAAAGGCAACAATATTTTATACCAGATATAGAACATTGTAGACTGTAAAATTGGCTTAGGGCAATTAGAGAAATCACAGTTTCTTTTTGAGACACATCTAACCCACGGTCACCTCCTCTAAAATCTGTCAGTTTGGGCAAAACAATTTCACAAACATCATCCTCTACATTTTTGCATCACAGAAAATACATTGAATTTTCTGAATAATTCTGAAAAAGTTTTGAACAAAGAAAAAAAGTAGGTTTACTACTATGTTACTCTTTAAATGTTCTCCAAGAAAATTATTTTCTTTAAAAAACTGTTTAATAAACTGTTTTGCCTTGCAGATACAGCCTCCTCCCAGTAGGGGTGCTGCACCTTCCTCAGCACCCTTACAAACATTCATAGGTGCTGATCTTTGTCATGACAACAGAATTCATAGAATCACTTCCTCCTTTGCAGTTTTCTTTTAATAACTTTATTAGCAATGGAACACAAGTATAAGTATACGTGAGGAAGTAAACAAATACAGCAGTACAGTAAATTAAGAAGCCAAGGGGGAAAACTACAATAAATGAAAATATTATAAAACATAAAGACATTAAATGTTTTGACAGACTTCGAAAATAAAGTCATTTAACGCATTGCTCCATATCCTTTAAAAAAAAACAAAAGCAGGGATTTTTATTGTTAAATAGAAAATCTGCCGATATTGATTAAAGATTTATAAATTATAAAAGCCTTGTCTTCTTTATATGAATTTTTATAAAACAAAACACAGAATTTCCCCAAAATAAAGTCAACTTTTCAAGAATATATGTAGTTGCTGTTTGAATTTCTGTGTCTTTATTTTGTATACTTTTTAAATGACTCCTCCGCACTTATTTACTTGTAGGCACTAAGTAACCTTTTTTTGCAGCAGACATTTCAAACCAATTTTGGAAAAGCACATATGTATTTAATAACAGTGACGATGGCTCGACAGGATTTAAGGGCCCCCTCATTGAACCAGCATGGCCTTACTCACCTGAATGGAATGCAGCCATAATTAACGTATTCAGTTACACTTCTGTTTTCCAGGTGTGTCTTTACAGTAAGTCTGCTGTTAAAAAGAAAGAAAGATCCATGTGTACTGTTTTTCATCAGATCAACTCACTCTGCACTGTGAGCAAGGATGTTTGTTCATCCTTTTGACCACTTGAGGGAGACAAAGTAGATCAGACAGTGCCCATTTCGTGCAGTGTTGAGTATACTGTGTTTCCATTTGCGACAGTGATGCAGCAGTAAAAACCAAAGCCAATTCATTTTGTGTTAAATGTTTACTTTAATGATTTTTAAAGGCTATATTACAAAGGACATTGTACTCAAACCCGATGTCTCAATGGGGTGGAAATACCGACAAATCAGGAATGATCACATTAACAGAGAGAGAACAAAGAGATGCTTTGACACAGAAAAATGAAAATGATGCTAAAACTTTTAGATTCACATTTTGTTACTTGTCAGTTTATGCGTAGTAGTTTATACAAATCTTTTTAAATAGATGAACTGTACCTGTTCTTGTTGCCAGTGACCGCCAGTGTTGGAAAATGCTGGGATGTTACAGAGAAGGAATGTGTCGGGATTTTAGGAACCTGGAACTTAGTAAAGCATTTTTTAAATGTTTGGTCTTTATTGGGCTTCTCCCACTGCCAATGAATAAATTAAACAGTACATAAACATACGTAGAGACCTTAAATTCAGACCTTATCCAAACCGCAAGCATGTAGTATACAGTATATTAAGAAGTCGTACATATACAAGCCTTTTTATTATTACCTCCACCGAGGAGCTTATGGTTTGTCAGCAATGGTCCGTCATCTGGTATGCAAAAACTACCAAAGGGATCACCAAGAAATGTGGTGAAAAGACGTGTTTATGGGCCAAGAAAGAACCAATCAAAGTTTGCTGGATCCGGATTAAGGGGCAGATCAAGTTTTTAACTTTCGTAAGCAGTGCAAGAGAAGCCTTTTTTCAACAATTTAGTTGATTTAACAAAGAGTAATTCATGGATCTTGATGAGAAAAATGTAGACAGTTGGGCCTTTGTATGAATTCATGAAAGTATGAATGAGTGCCCTTCTAGTTAATAATATGATGCATCCTATCCTAAGAATCTGGTGTTACAAATGAAAAGTAGCATGAAATATTATTAATATATTTCAGAACTCTATAGCCAGTCCATACAACCGTATACCATCAACAGATGATAGGATTCCATACATGAGGCTCTGGCACTATAAACACCCGACCTAAAGGTGTTTCCAGCTGCCACATTCGGCCGTGGTATACGCCTGCACTTCATCTGGTATAGGAAACACTATCTGATGAAAGGCTTTTAATTGTAGCCTCAGAGTTAATAGTTAACGTTCCAAGCTACTTGGCATGAAATTGTGCTGTGCTGGGGGGGGGGGGGGGGGGGGCGAAGGTGGTGCAATGCTGCTGGAAGAAGAAAGGGAAAGGTGAGGAGGGGCGATGTTCACCCCCCCTCGTCCCCCTCTCTCCAAACCCTAGATTAACATCTACACACCATGACTGGGTGAACCAGGGGCCAGGTTTATGCAGGAGAAATTACACCTGTCTGCAAGATCAATTTCCTTTACATATACATTTCTGCAATTGAGTCCTTAGTCTCTCCTTCCTTTGAGTCCACGGCCTCATGGTTATAGAGCGTCAGCAGCAAGCTCGTTTAGAGACATCATCCTCCAGTCAGTGGTACCTTGTCCATCCAGAGAAATACAAGGCTTCTTCTAATAACTTATGGAAGTGGTTCACTGTGATTTACCTGAAAGTGCATTAAAACTCTGCTTTGCAGCCGCTGGGACAGATCATGTTCATTAATAGTATTTTCAATAAATGCCTTTGAGGACCAACTCACTTCAGAATATGTCACCTCTGCTTTCTTATCTTTTGCATGTATAGTATGTGCCTATTCTGCTCGTGTTTTCATTTCTCACCATAGGATATTTTTACCGCCTCAAATTACCATGTAGATGCTTTTGCTCGGGTTCTCTTATACATAACAGTGTCCTGCATTAACACTGAGTGCCATGTTGGCTGAATTTTTCATGTGTAGGAATATCCAGCTCCATAAATGTATAATGCCGCCTAGTTGTAATGTAGTGTGAGAAGTGATGCTGGGAACACAGGATCTGCAGTTAAATATCTGAAGAGCATTATTATCATGTAGGCAGCTGTAGTCCACATATTTCATGTGAAGTCACTAGATCCCTGTGGATTAGATGTTTCTGCGCATAATACCATCATAATTTATGTTAATTGTGATTATAGTGCCAATAATCTAATGTCACGATCCTGCTATGAAGGAGGAATTAGGTTATTGTTGCCCTTAAAATAGAGCAGATGTTGGTGTTGCTATGTGTTGCCTCTAGGTGGCGACGTTGATTATATTCTGTAGAAAAAGCAGTTTGTCCTTCTTGCTGCTTTCAAACCAAACTTTGCCAAACAGCTCCAGGTTTGTGCAGAGGGAGGTTTGGTGTTGTTACACGTCCTTCTTTAACCGAGCATTTGACACCTCTTTCTGTACTTTATACACAGCAGCTTTCTGCTCCAACCGTATTAAACACTTGATATGATCAGTTTTTCTATGGGAGCAGTATTAATTGAAGTTGAAATGCTAGATAATCATCAACGGAGGCAGAGATATTCTGACTTTTGGTCTATGGGTCAAGTTCCTCAAACATGCATATCCCTTAATGCCACTTGTTCAGCTGCATTTCTATTTACAGAATGGTCTCTCACTTGGACCCTCTGTGGATCCTGGTTGCCTTTCGGATTCGCACCTTACGCATGGGCCACTCTGGATGCATGAGCGGCTCGTGTGGGTCACTTGCTCTTCTTTTTAGTGCCCATTTGGACGGACTGCTTATGAACTTGAGCCGCGCTACTCTTCTAGACAGTTGGTCTCTGTCAGATATGTCATAAGTATTTGCAACACCTGTACCTGTACCTGTTTCAAAAGAAAAGCACTACATTTCCATTGACTAAATCCATTAAATTTGTTTAACCAGGTTTGGATTGTTATTGCAGGAACCTGAAAATGCACTGCTTCATAATGTAGAGTCCTGGTATTTATTGAGTGCACAGCCCCACTTTTATTGAAGGAGTCGTGCCAGAGACCTCACGTAAAACAACTCTGTTGCAGACACGCTCCCTGGGTGAACAACAGATGTGTGCAGGACGCAGGAGATCCCCGAGCCGTAACGTGCTGCACAAGCACGTAGGCGTTAAACCCAGACTCAGACCCAAGCTTAGATAACCCTGATGACATCACCGTGGTAATTGTTACTAACTTTGGTAAGCTTCATCCAGAACTGCAGAAGACGTGTTGTCCTCCAGATGAGTAATGTGTCTCTTTAATATTTCTGACTGTGAGAGAAAGTAGTTTGCAAAGTTCAGGAAACAAAAGCTTTTAAAAGCAGTATTGAAAAACAATTATCTGTTGTAAACCATGTCACAGTGTAAATTTACAGTAGAATGTAAAAAATGGCCCATGGGATCACAGATGGATCAAATAATGTCCTAATCCTCCAAGATTTAATAGTTTTTATATTAGTCTAATTCCACAGCATTTTACAGCATATGTTATATATCTATTGTGACAATGACATAAATATCTGTGAGAATTGAAGGGGTCTACCAGTGCCACCCCCACCCTCCAACAATGTCCTCTCTCACACAGGCCATATGGCAGTGTGTGCCCAGCCCGTATTGCCAGCCCCTGCTCTGTGCACGCGGGCTAACAGCTTGGTGGACACATAATTAATTTGCTTAGGCGTCTGCCATTTATTTTCCAACCTACATTTTGTTAATTGGACAGAGGAGGTTAAAATCAAATGGATGTCTCTGGATCTGTTAAGGCCACTAATTGCGTGGAATTTACAAGATCGCCCTTGCTTGTGGGAATACAGAAGTCAGGGGGCGATAACATGGGGAGGAATGTGGCGAAAACATCATATGTTTTTACTAATGTGCTCAGAAGGGCTTGTGCCACATGTCCTCTGCAGAGGACGGTCACTGACCATCCCAGACAAAACATGTGAGTTACTACTAAAAACCCCAAACCCCGAAATGCAGCAAAAGTAGTAGAAGGCCCCCTCTCCTATGACAGACCTGCTTCACATGGCTTGCGTTGTTGTAATGTGTAATTCCTGTTGTCCTGTGTTGTTTACAGCATAATGAAACCTGACATAGCAGCTCCCCCTCCCTCCTCCGTCCCCCTGTTGCGTCATTTTTGCCCCTGCTCCTATTTAATTCACTAAGCTCGCAAGCAAAGTTGAATCAGACACGGAATATGAATTTAATCAAGTTAATTGACTAATAAATGCAAATGTTATTAGGAGCCGACTATGCGGCATAAATCTCCGCGCTGCCGCCTGGTTTTTGTATTTTGTAAACATCAAAAGATGATGATGAAAGTTGTTATCTAAATGATCAGAGAGATATGTGTGTAAAGAGAAACCGTTAATTAGAAATCCTGAATATGAAATGGGCCTGCCATTGTGCTATGTTTCCATTTAGCACGGTTCCTTCAGAGTGAATAATTAAAAATGGCAGCGTTCTCAGATAGCAAATAATTAGCAGAGAAAGATGAGAAACATTCAGGGAAACGTCACATGAACTGATCGACGCCGGTGTGTCAGCTGCTTTGTCTTGTCATGGAATTTTTTTGAAAGCGTCTGAGTTTGGGGCTTTTTTTTTTTGGTGGCCAGCGAGTGAAAGGTGCTGAGGCATGGAGCCGGTGCACGAGGGGTTAATGACAATCCAAATGATTGCCCTCACTCAGGCTGTGAGGGGATGATCCAGCTAGCCAGCGCCTGCAGCAGCTGCGTGGAAGGGGCTGATCGTATGGTGCCTCTCGAGCCGCGGCAAAGCGGGACACGTTGTCCACGGTGGCAATCCCTGCTGTTGTTAATCACCTGCCTTCCCCCCCAATTTCACCCCCTCCCCAACCCCTCCCCTGCTTCCCTTCTCCTTCTCTCTTACCCCTGCACTGATTTGCAAGCGCAGATTAATCAGAGCACGGGGGCCTTGATGAAATTTTGCTGTTATTGTTCCCAATTTTAGCAACATCTTTTATTGTCTTCATCATTCATTTACAGGAGGGAGAAAGGGGGGGGACTGTGTCAATTATGCAAATGATGTCGCACACTTTTGCAGATTACTTCATTCGCGTTGCCATTGTTTGTGAGAATTTAATTATTAAATATTATTACTCTCACGTTTCCTTCAATTTCCCGACGCTTTGTTACAATTGGATCTCTCCTCCAGCTGCTCATCCCTCCACTCTGAGCCAAAATCAAAGCAGCCTGGCAGCGCAGAGGCCAAACAAACTCCCCTCAGTTTAATGATTTTGAAGTTATAGCACCTCACTCTCATCTGCACGCTCAAAAACTATGATTGGAAAAAGGTAGACCACATCCAGTTTAACGACCAGGGATTGAATTCAAGTTTATACAAAATTGACATTCAATTATGTAGCACCTAATGACATTTTAATCTCTTTTCTTTAATTCCCAGGAATTGGCTTTTCAAAGGCTTTGTCTGGCAGCAACACAGACGGTCTGAACGGAGGATACAGATTGGTATTAGATCCCAGTGATGATAGGGAAATTAAAGCTTTTATAGTTCCCACGTTCAGAGGAAACACACTGTTTCCTTATTAGACATTTCAATCCCTGTTTCCTGAAGCCATCGCTGGAACCTTCACTCTGACGTGATATGTTAGAAATTGAAATGTTGCAATAACATTTTTAGCGAGCATCAATCAAGTTCCACAAATTCTAATTTGATAATGCTTGATTATTTTAAAGGTCACGTGTAGATAGCTGACTTGATTATGCTGTTTGATTTGTTTTTTTTCAAACTCCTCATGTCTCTGCCTTTGACGGCTCCTCGTGGACAAAGTGGTTAAAACTGACCACAACAGCATTACACAAATCCTTAACACCTTTTAAATGCATTTATGATTAGTAAGATTGGTTGAAACCAAACTGGAGAATCTGACTGGACCTGAGGGAAAATAAGGTAAATTAAGTTTGAGGTTTTAGTCAAACCAAATCAATTTCAACTTCACTTTGATCTTTTGTGAGAAATCTGTATATTGCTGATAACCAGTGGTGGAGGAAGTACTCATTGCAATTCATTAAAAGTACTAATAAATTCACCAAAAGTAAAAGTTATATCACCATCTTAGCTTTTCTACTTCAGTTAAAGTGAGTATTTACTATTCAGATATACTCAAAGTACTTGCCGAGTGTTGCCTATTCCCTCCACCACATCATTATGGCAATGTCCCAATTTGCCCCTTGGTCCTCCCACTTGGATTTACCCCTTTGTTTTTAGTGTTGCAGTGAAGGGGTAGTGTTGCCCCATTTCTCTATGTGCTGTAGGGGTAGTGGCCATTCTTCAAACACCCCTTCAACCGTAGTGTATTCAGGAACCCCCTAAAAAAGAAGGGGTAGACGAAAATGTCCGAATGCTTTAAGAACGAATGAAGGGAATCAAGATGACAACTGCAGTGGATTAAATGCTTTAAATCCAACTGAATATCTTATTTTAATAGCAAATTAAAATATTATGGAATTGCGGCGACAAGTGCTTCAGGAAAACTACTCACGGTGCCAAAACAAGCATGAAAACAGTCTGAGTGAGAGTTACTGGAAACGTTTGTTACTCCCGGTCCCTTGGATGTTGGAAAAAATCTTCCCCCCTCATGTTATATGGATTTCAGTGCAGGTCAGAGGTTTTTTATGGAGAGGACAACCGTAATATTCAAATAACCAAGGTAAAAACCCTGAGTGACTAATGTTGGTTGAAATCAGTTGGCTCCGTTTGGGGCACTCCTAGCGTTGTAGAGGAACTGAGACAGGGCATGTCTGAGTCTCCTTCAAGTCTTTTTCAGGTGTTTCTTCATCAGTGATGCTGCTGCTGCTTTGCTCTCATTGAAAGAGGTCTTATTTACTTACCTATATTTTAAAGTTATTAATTACTTTTAAATATATGTAAAAGTATTTAACACAGTGCTTTGTAAAAAAAAATAGTTTGCTGTTGAAAGGATGATATATGTTGTGGAGTAAAAGTTAAAGTACCAAAACGAAATCTACTTAAATGAAGCGCGAATACATTACAAAGTAATTAAGTACAGTTACAAATTAATTGTACTTCCTTACATCCCACCTCTATAAATAACCTATTTGTCAACATGTCAGTGATTTTTAGTTAATCTCTAACACATCTCAAAAGGTACTTGCTCACCTCTGTACTGCAATCATCATCCTCCTCTAAACCAACTAATAGGACTTCTGGAACTTCCATTACTTTATGTATTTAAGTGAACAGATATGTGACAAATTTATGTGGCTTTTATCCTTAAATACATGAGTAGGCATGCAATTCAATGTTTCTTATGTTTATCTTCCCCTTCAGTCCAACATGTTTATTAATTGGATAAATACAGGCCCAGCGTCATCTGCGTCATTGCTTCATCTGCCTCCTGCTCTCGGCTGCTTGGCCGAACAGAGGAGTCTAACAGGATTCCTGTATCACTGTTGATGGTGTTCACCACAGGTCACTGGTGGAATTATACACCACCTGCACCTTTGACTGCACCAATTTAAAGGGGTAGGACGAGGTCATCATAAGACAGCCTCACGCTCAGTCTTGTGAAGGGGAGCGGCTGGTTCTACGAGGGGTTGGGGGGGGCTGGGCCGGAAAAACATCACCCGAGGAGCACTTTCTCGCTGATTGCTCATTGACATTTCCCTGCCTTTTGGGATACTTCTGTGTCTGACAGTCGCTCGGTGGGTGTGTTCGGCAGCGGGACCGGCGCCACTCGTCATGTCGGCCCCGGCCGTGGCTGGGAGGAACAGCTGTCTGTGTTAACGAGGCCATAGCCACACAGGCCAGCGAGGCGGCGGTGCTGGAGCAAACCGGAGCACCACTCAGGCTCCATAAGGCCCCGGGATACGTAAACAATGACTTAATGAGAATGCGTGCCATTACTGTAATTAACACAGCTCACGTCAAGCACTGTCAGCTTTCAAGAGTTTCAGGAAGGTCTTGCATTACATTGAAAAGGCTGGCATGCAATGACCAGAGGCCCTCCCTGCAACATTCACAGCACTATGCAGAGCGTAAACACACCCAATAAAAGAGTAGATAAAAAGATACAATCTACCATCTGTAATTTAAACACCAAGCATAAATCTCATTATCCAGAATATTTAACTTTTATGTCATGATCTCTAATTAAATCTCAATCTATTTCATTTTGATTTGTTGTCTTTTCTGCTCTAAAATAAATCATCTTACTCACAGTTGGTATCTGAAGGTTACTCAGCCACTCACAGCATGCAGTGTAATAACATCATTTCAGCTTGACTGGCAGATTTTCCATTTACTGATTTACTGTTGCAGCTCTTTTTCTTCAGATTATCTTTGTTTTCAGGATTAATTTGACCACAGAGAGCGAAACTGAATGGAAAAACACAGGGATACATTTTCTCAAATGGCCTTTACAGACTCATTTACAGTATTAAAATGTCCTAAACAAAGTGTGAGAAATTAACATATTTGCGGTTAGGTCTTTTCTAATGCGTCTGAAATTGAAAGGAATTTTTTCAGACCTGGCTCAAAGGTTCACTTGGACTCAAGGATGAACTGATTCGATTCCTTCGGTCAAAGGTCGAGATCCTTTCGACATCAAAACACATTTTTGGCAACAGCTCCATAGTCCAAAATGTCAAAGGTCAACCTCACTGACGTCATAAAGACGTGGAGATTGTGTCCATAGTTCCTGAAAGTTAACAGGTTGGTGGAGGCAAACAACAACTAGGCAATCATTTACTGTATGTTTTGTATCCTGAGTTTCATTTCAGAATATAGGACAAGATGGTGAATGTCCCTATCTTGTCCTGTATGGGTACAAGTTTTATTTTGGAAGTTTTGATCTAATTATCAGATCAGACATTGTCAAGGGGATGTTCCACTGCTTGTGAAAAGTTAAGCTCATTCCACCAACACAACACCAGACTCTGTGAAGGAACTCAAATCAGATCATTACATTATTCGGATGAAAATGTAATGTAACCTGTGGTTTTACAGCTACAACACGGAGACAGTGGTCAGAATGAAAACAAGTCTGCTCGTGTGAAATATCTGTCTCGGACGGTCAGATTCATAGTTGAGATCTGTGATTAACAACAAGATGAACAACAACAAGCATTGTCCATAAATAGTTTGTGTTTTTAGAAGCTTGGATTCTGGTCACCTAACCCTTGTTGGCAATTTTGGCACTAAAGTAAAGAATGACTTTGCTTCATCCCTGTCTGCCTGTGGAGTTACAGACGACACTGATCATATGGATCCACTGAGGAGAAGTGGATTGTACTGAGAGTTTGATTTGAGAACCTGTCAATGCTCTTCTTTCGTTGTGACTCTTGAGTCATCGTCGTAACTTTCCACCAAAAATTTGCCTCAATGTATATTTTGACAGATATGCTTTAAATCACTCTGACTGTTAAGTGTGATAATTACCTCCGATGCACTTGTTTGGTTTGATGTCTCTGTTGATCTGGGATGATGATGGATTAAGGTAAACGACGTGAATGTATTCTCTCCACCTTCGTATCTGCGTTTGAGTCCGTGCACTGTTCCTTGGGCTCCGGATGCTGCATATCCAGTTGCTGCGGAGTTTTTGCAGAGAAGCAACATTATTAACAGTTAATCATAGAGTGAAGTTGTCAGCAGGGGTGGCTGCAGTTTTCATAATGGCCTAATTTCTGGCAATCGCAGACTAATTATCTGCATTTGCAGTTGTTGTGAATTCTCTTTGTAACAATACGGGAACTTTTAATATAGAGTTTATGGTCCAGGGATGAGTTGTTGTGTTATATGTCTTGAAAACCACCCCAGGGCATAGCAGCCCCATAACACTGTGACATATGTGCAGCATAATTAAAAAGGTAAATTCTTAATAGAACACTTGTTTCATGCCAATGCTTTAATCCACTCCTTACCATCAGGGAGGGTGCAGTATGGATGAAAGACAAATCCACACACATTACTTTTTAAATGAAAAACACAGACTGAAATAACTTATGATGTGTATATTTAAATGACTTTTTCAAAGCAAATCTGAAAAGAAATGGGTTTTTTACTCCCCATTTTAATTATACGTTTTTTATAACTGAGTATAATTTAAGCAAGGGTGAACGGTCTGAACATTGCACCTTATTTTTTGATTTATCATCTACTTAGTAGTAGAGCCTGACAGATTCAGGATTAATTGATTTAAATTTATCATATAATGATATTGGGTTTTTTAGTGTCTTATTAGAAACACACCATAAACAGCAAAAAAGATATATTGATAAACATCCTTCATATTTTGTATATAAAGCGATCTGAGTCTCAGTTTTAAACATTTGTTTAATTTACTTGTAAAATATCTGTGGGTAAAATGTGTTTTCAGTGCACCGACTGTAACTTTACAAGGAAGCACTCGGCTGAGTTTGCTGACAGGGCAAAAATGACGGCGCTGTCCTTTTTTTACTTCTGTCTTACTGACTGTTTTATGAATTAATGTCTAAGTTTATCAATGGGCGACTCTTTCACCACTTAACAACTTCTACAAATAAGACTGCCATTTATTATGCCCCAAAGAGGAATGCAGACATGTATGACTACACATACACTCACACACACACACACTCACACACACACACACACACACACACACACACACACACACACACACACACACACACACACACACTCACACACACACACACACACACACACACACACACACACACACACACACACACACACGCACACACACACACACACACACACACACACACACACACACACACACAGAAGTAAATTAGAGAACACAACAAAACACAAACACATAATGATGATGGCGCTGAGAAGCATGTGAGCATTGTATCTCTACTCATTAAAAAATGTCACACTGCTGAACTTTGTTCCTCCACATTTCGAATGTTGTATTGGAATATCAAGAAACTGATATTGGAGGGGTCTTATTTTCTTTAACTTCACAAGGTCCTGAATCCAGTGGTATGAAACTGCAGTGGAGTCCATTTCATAAGAATCAGCCAGTTAAGTGGTGAAGGTGTCCTGGAGGCCTCATGTGCTGGTAATCTAATACAGTTTTTTCAGATTAGTTTTAGAAATTTGTAAATTGCTAAATTACTTATATATAAAATATTCACACTTGTCAGATAAACTGCTGTGTAGCCTCATGGTGAGGGAATGCAGTGGTGCTTGATCCAGTGGGTTGAGAGGAGCAGAATATGACAGTTTTATTCATATTTATTTCCCACAAGTAACAAAGAATGTTGTTTAGCGGTTAACTCGTCACTGAGAGGAAGACTGTTTAGAAATGTACGCACAATTGACACTGACGTCGGCCATTGTCACCAAAAGCTCTGTTGACATCTTCATTGGTGTCTTCTATGTCTATGACACCACTTTTGGCATCCAGACCCAGCCAAAGATATTTGTATTCTGTATGTTTTTTTCAGTTTTGTGTCTGTTATTTGTCAAAAATGTCATCAACGCACAACTCGCTTGCGGTGAATCCTCCCGGCGATCTCCTGCTGTGTTCTTACATTAGCTCATTCAGACATTATCCAGAGTTTTTACAAGGGGGCTGGCTGGAGAAACTGCGAAAAAATCTGGAGTGTCTCACATTGATATTTGCGCTTTGACATAAACAGCGCCCTCCGGAATATGCCAGGAGATTATCGAGAGCTCAGTGTATGTCTGAAAGCAATTAAGGTGTGATACAGTTTCTGAGTTTTACTCCATGCCATCTGGGGTTAGCAGTGCTGTTAGGTCACCGTGGGGTATATAGATTAACACTTGTTGATTGAAGTTGAGCTACGATTACAATAATCAGTTGTAAAGTCAAAAACAAAGTTTATATGATTTGACACCTATTTTTCAATAATATAACAGCTTGGAATCACAGGAAGACACAATGGTTTTGAATCTGTTTAAAGATGGTATCAGGACATATTACTGTATGGACAGAGAAGTAGATTTTCTCTGGTGTAATGAGGCTGAGATGTATTTGTTCAAAACTCTTTATGTGTAAAAGCCAGATGCAATGTGACAGGTTCATACATTTATACTTTTAGTAAATGGATTTTAATTGAAATGATCAGAATAAATATAACACCCATGACAGCGCCACTCATTAACCTCCTCAAGTAGTAATCCAAAATTTTAATGTTAGTCTTTATTTATAGGAAGAAATTGGAGTACTTTGACACATTTCTCCTGCTATTTTTGGGTTAATAATATAAAATATGAGGAACCAGCCAGGGAAACAAAACATGATTAAATATAATATTATTGAAGGGAATATGAATTAAGGAAATAAAAAAGTAGTTATATTTGAAGTATTGTATTACCACAACAGAAAAGTTTTTAACTTTTACTTATATGCAGGATGTTCAGATCAAGTCTCTGATTGGATCAGACTGAGGGAGGTTACTATTGTACTGTACTGTTCAACTCTGACAGACAATCAGAGTTGACATATGTCTTGTTTTTAAGCCTCACTGCCACTTATTAGCTTTTTTTCTGAGCTTTTATCAACATGTCACAGTCTTGGATGGAGTTTACTCCGTTGTCATAGAGACTGTAATATAACTCCATCTGCTCATAAAGACTGTGAGATATGAGTTAGAGCTCCTGAGTCGACCCTGAGTCAACTATTTTATTCTTGCATTGACACGTATGTGGACCCCACTGTTAACTCACACTCAGAAACGGGCACTGACACACACATCTGCTGTGTGTGAGGACCCTCACCGACTGGAGCAGTTCCCAGCCTCTAACTCTCACGTTAAAGCCGCCAACACTATATCCCAAACCTCAACGCTTCTAATCTTAAATCCAAACTTGACCCTCGAAACTTCATGAAGAAATGAACACCAAGCACGATGTCATCACTTCGCAAAAATGCCTTGAAGTTGCAAAACACACATAATTTCTAACACCCACCCACACACACGCAAAGCGATGAATGGAGCACTGTGTGGGCATGTCAGTGACTGACGCCTCTGCAGCTCTCAAAGTGGTTGTATATCCTGGTGTCTTTTTAATTAGTGTTGAATTATTGAGGCTTATCCCGGCAGTGTTTGCTTTAGGTTTTTGGGGTGATTGAGCCACAGAGGGGGGTGGCCTCCATTTCACTCATTGATCTTCCTTTTACTCAACATGGGCATTTGTTTGATTTTGTTTCACCTCATCTTGGACTCCGGTGAGCTGTCCTGCTTGGCTTTTTTTGTGTTATATTTTTAACACAAAATATTAGACACTATAAATAGAGAGTAAAAAAAACTCTCCTGCAACTGTGTCACACCCACAATGTAATCACAGTTTTTCTTGTGTTTGCAACAATGACTTGAATCTGTGAAAAGGTGCAGGTCCTTTTAGTGCGGTGGGAGTACAGTGGACTGGCCCGTACGACTCACGGCGCCTTTTCTTCCTCCTCTATCTCTCATTTGCGTTATCTCTGCCTCGCTCTCCCTTTCCCCCCCTCGCATTCTTTCCTTCAGACGAAAGAAGGCTACGCATTAATGAGTCAATGCGGCGCTGTATTATGTTTAATTAGGTAGTTTATATAATGAGGTGTTCATTTCTAATGGAGGGACATGCTGTGAGCAGCACATCTGCAAGAATAACTCAGGCAATCAGTGGCATGAGGACCCATGGAACTGCAAATGAGACTTACTTACTCAGAAATGAATTATGTCTCGGTGCCTTTCGCAAAGCCCATTAATTAAATCCACTGGCATCAAGGTCTTTTTCTTAATTTCATGTACCATTAGCATAATAAACACAATTTGAGTTAGTACAATGTGATCAGTTTAATGGATGCTATTTATTTTACTTTATTATTTAAAGCTCTGGTAATGGGGGGAGAAACATAAATATATCTCTATGGCTGCCACTATGAGAAACTCCCATCAGGCGCTGGCGTCTACACAGATGCTCGTTTCAGCGGCCTCATACATTTGGAGCGCTGCCGCTGCCCTCATGAGTGTGCAGAGTGGAAAGGTGTTGCATGGCTATAATTTTAGGGCACCACACTGCGGTCCAGTGTAAACTCGGGCCAGGTTTCACATTCATTAAAAATGAGCCTGCAGTCTTATGTGTCACAATCTTCTTACTCATAATGTTTTGGAGCTCAGAGGTGAACAGTGTTCCAGTGGATTTTTTTCCCTGTGTTAAGTGAGAAGCGAATTAAGAATCGGAGGCATTCATACACACAGGGTATTTGAGGTGTAAGTGCAATCCGCATCGGCAGGAGTCTGTGCACCTTCATTAAAACAATACAAGGACTTAATGTATGGTAGTGAATTTGTTCTGACCTTAAAGCGATACCCTAGAGGTGAGATATGATTAGCGTTATTGTTGAGGACAGGTACATCATTATCTCAATGTACCTCGACAATTGCCAAGTTCCACAGCCATGCTCCATCCTCTGACTCGGGCACTGGCGCAAGACATAATCTCTTCTCGAGAGCAGAAATGCACTTAATCATCTACTCAAGTTTCAGGGACTGCCCCCGAGTGCTCTCTGTCTCGCAGAACTACGACGACAGCGCGGCAAAAATCTGCAGCAATGTTTTAAGTTGCCATATTAATTGCCTAATGGATTAGGAGGTATGGAGTGTCCTACTTTAATTGGATGGAGCAATAATTTAAATTGTGCCAGGTGAGGACAAAGATAAGTTGTATTTCAGGAGAATACATTTCTTTTTCTCCTTTGGATAGAATACATATTTTATTGCCCCAAATACTGTGAAGCCTCCCATCACACCCTCATTGGAATTCAGGGATTCATTAGACAGTCCAGTGCCTTGAAAAGAGAATTACAACCAATAGTTTTTTTGTTACTTGCATACATGGCCAGACAAAAACATCGACTTTTACACAGTTGAAACGGTGTTGCACACAAACCAGATGCGGCGAAGGATGTGTGTTACCAAGACAACTTGGCGTGCGGGGATGCAAAGAAAGGCTGAGAGCTTTAAAAGGAGGGATGTCTTTAAAATAGACTCTCATTTTTTGGACAATCTAAGTGACCAAAAGTCAGCCTGTTACTTTGGCATACCTCATCGTAATGGACATTAAAGTGGAGTGATTGAAGGAGAGCGGCTCCATGTGTCAAGTGTTGAGTGAAAAACACATGACACCAAAACCCATTAGTGTCCTCCAGGGAGACAATGCCCAGAACTCTCCCTCCCTCCCTCGCACCCCCCCCCCCCCTCACTCCAGACTCAGGGTGCTGTTTCTGACAAAAGACACTCTTCCTGCTACAGATAAAAGGCCCCACGATTAGCCCAGGGGTTGAACTGTACTCCATTCCAGTTTCACTTTTTTTGTAAAATGAGAACTTGAAGTGATGTCAAAGTCTGGTGTAATGAATGTGAGTGTTTTTTCTATAAAAGATTTCAGGAATTCAGGAAATAATGCAATTATCTTTTCGCTGAAAGCAAAATTGAACTGGAAAGGCTGATGCTCAGAGATGGTTTGTCTTGATGTTTATTGCATAAGTTTAGATCGGCAGTTCTTTTCAAATTAAATTCCCCTCGGAAAATGTTCTACTGGTATTCATCATGGATTATTACAGTCTATCGTTCTTTTTGTAATATTCGTTGCCAATGTTTTTTGTCCAATGAAAACAACATAAACTAAATATGGCATAACCTTTGAAAACAAACTATGACATAAGATATTACATTTTTCCCAACAAATAAAAGCAAATGCTAACATTCATATGAACATTTGGTTTCATAAAAGCTTTACTGCAGTCTTACTCAACAATTCAATTCTTCAGGGGAAACATTTTTTTCTAATCTTCCCATTCTTATCTCTTCGTGGTGAAATGTTGGCCTTAATTACTATCATCTCTCTCATTCCTTAAAATCTGTTTTTCATCAAGTGTCTTCGGCTGCATTTACACGACTTTACACCTGCCAGTACTCACTATTAGGTAGTTCAAAAGAAATGGCCCAAGAAAAGAAATCTCATTGTTGTTTCTCCTTTGAAGTATTTTCTCTAACTAAGTAATCAACTGCAGATTAGACAATCTGTTTCCAACACCAGCACACATACAGTACGTTTTTCAAGCGTTTCAACTTCGGCCACCATCCAGAAGACCCGTGTTTGACCTGCATGAAAAGACAAAGGTTCTTCATTAGACTCACCTTATTATCTTTAGCTTTTGCCCTTCTAAGTTTTCAGCCCCAGTATTGGTAACAAAACTACTTGGTTAACATTCATTTATGATTAACATTTAATCCTTAACTGACCTTCAGCAGCCCTGTCAGGCCTCCTGAGTGCCAACAAGAATCTGTGAAGTGCGACTAAAAATGTTCCTTGGTCGCACCGCTGCGCCAAACATTAATCTGGTGTCTCTGTGTTTGATCGAGTTGTGTCGCTTCCTCATCTCTTGTCCTCTGCAGAGTTTACACCTGGCTGGCCCCGCCCCCACTCACTCACACATAAGAGATGAGAGGCGGTGAGAGGGGCGGTAAATGTCGAACAGTGGCGACAGAAAGTGTGAATGCAGGGTTTCAACAATTAAGTGCCGCTAAACGATCAGCGCTGCTGCTTCATGATCAGAGCAGAGGCAGCCCTTTGGTTTTACCGTGTCAGAGTCTGAGCTTCCTCCTCCACACTCCTGCTGACCTGGCTCACTTTACACTTTAACAATAAACACCAACACTAATCACAGTTGATTATCTGAACAGTACTGAAGTTTACTGTCTTTTTGATTCACTCCAGTGTTTATTAGACACATATGTTAACACATAGAAAATCTGATACACACACACGCGAACACACACATCCCATACTAACCTAATACAATACAAAGCTAAAAGTTCATCCAAGTCCTGTTTACCGACCTGGTGAAATGTATCCTGCGCCAAATGTTTGTCATTTATTCAAGAGCAATTGATACAAAGCCATTTATTTATTGTTTTGGTTGTGTGTGGTTTGTTTTATTCATTTAGGATATTTTAGAATTTTAAAATTCTAATTCAAATGTCAGACTGAATGTTATCTGGAATTAAGTTCAGTGCTCTTTGAAAGGGTGTTTATGCTACAATATTATCATAAAACGCATTAAAATGGTGACAAGATGACAATAATATAATTTATTGCAAAATATCGTCCAACAACTTTGTTATCATGATAGGCCTTCCTTAATAATTTTAAGAATGCACAGAGTTAGAGTTTCCTCGTTCAGCTTACAGCTTTAATTCTCTGAGAAATTCTCTCACATCCAGGCCAAATTGGTATTCTACAATGAAATAACTGTAACTTAATCGATATTGAATCCAACATACTATACTGGGGTGTAATAAAGGTATAATAGGTTAATTATTGTGGTGCTAAAAGACGCTACTTCCAAAAATGAAAATGGATTCTTTACCTACTTACTTACACCACTATGCCTATGGAGGGGTGGGTGAAGTGTTTGAGTCCACAAAACACTTTTGGAGTTTCAGGGGGAAACAGCGTTGCAGCCAAATCCGATACAACTGAAGTCAATGGTGACCAATTCTTCAAACAGAAAAAAACAACAGGGAAAATAGTGTTATGATTATATTTCATATTTATACAACGAGGATGTTAATTTACGTGTTTAGCTAATATATTGATCCTGAGCTTATCAATAATTTGTCCACAGAAAAGGTGACATGTAGCGTTTTGTTTATTAAAAAATGTCTTGCTTCTACAACTACATTTCATTCATAACATATTTTGTGTTGCAGTTTAGTTGCTTAGAGACATTATTTCCAGCAGACAGAGGTAGATTGAGGTACATTTAGTCCAGAGCAAAGGTCAGGTTTAGTTAAACAACTTTTTCTGGCTTGTCTGTGGTTGTTTTTTTGACACCCCCTTATTAAGAGTGCTTGACACAGAAAGGGGCACACGAGGATCAATAGTGGTGTTGCGTACTTATATTACTCTGAAAGTCTTGCTGGTCATTGAGTGGCGCCATGAGCTCATAGCTAATGACCGAAGATCGATGGCCAGAAACTTCACTGTGGTTTGTTTCAGTGTTATGTTTACTATACAGTGGCTGCTGCTGCACCACTGACACACTTCACCCCTGGGAGAGAAAACAGGCTCTGGAAATACATTTGCTGAAAGTGGTTTTAGTTGCTTATTAGATTTCCAACTACATGACAAATCCCTGATTCCCCGAGTCTTTCAGCTAAACAAATACCAAATGAAATTCCCCAGCATGTCACTTGGCATTGTCATTTTTATCATCGGCCGCTACCAAAGTCAGATGATATCATTTTCTTTTTTTTTAACTGTATCAACAAAACAAAATATAAATGAATCTTGGGGAAAAAGATGATACAACAAATAGTATAACCAGTAATATATTTGTCATTTCTAGTTTCTTATCATTTCAATTATATTTGAAAAAACATAGTGATTGGGGTGTGAAATCACGAAGCAAATTATTATATTGCCTTCCCAGTGTGTCATTTAAACAGGTGACTTGAAGCATCTCCTCGTGCATCCAACCATACACGTCATGCATCATGTAATAGATTTGAGGGACAGTCAGACAAATGATCTCATACATGTGAGGCTATACCATTATCAGATGTAATTCATATATTTTATCATTGTGTGTGATCTTGGACGTGTTGTATTTGTTATAAATATATACTTTAAGATATCGGGGGGGCAGAGTGAAGCCAAGCGGACAGTTCTGAAAAACGAGTAATGCAGGGGAGGTTAGATTTAACCTGCCTCCTGACCCCAATTAACTTTCTATAGTCCCTAACAGAGTGAATAAAAAGCTGTGAAAAAGTCACAAATGTAGCTCCTCTGTCAAACCGCTCTCTTGCAGTCAGCGATGTTTCCCTCTACAGTGAGATTGAAAATGACTCCCAGTGCCACCATGAGCCGCTGTGGTTTCAGGCTCCGAGCCCACATCCAGACAGGGGCTCATCCACTCCCGTTTTTTCAAATATAGACTTATTATTACCTTCCCACAATAAATTGCTCCAGAGAGCTGGGGAAATGCTGCTCTCCGTTTCTGTAACAGTGGCATCTCAGATATCATTAGGAAAGTACTATGCATGGGGACAGCAGATCAATGGACTCCACCACAGAGGCATTAGTACACTCTGTGTATGATCAGTTTACTGAACAACAACACCGTCCCTGCGTCTCTTACTGGAAACAATTGATGCATTGTTGCAGTGAAATTAAATCCCTGAATTCATAACCCCAATCAGATATTCAATTGACACTACCCAAAATAATTGTGTGGATGTCGACAAATGGGGAGCAAATTCTGCACCGACAGTGAGGGAGGACACAACCAACAATGCCCATGCAACATCACACACTGCTTTGTCATTGTCATAAAACCGTCCGAGCAGTCCACTGATCTGATTTTATCTTTTCATTTTAATATTTTTGTAACACAACCATTTAAATCCAGTGGCTTTTAACAACATAGCGTTTTGCTTTGAGAAAATGCTTTTGCATGCCAGTGTGTGTCGTGTTATGAATGTTCTCCATCATGATGACTTCCTGGAAAATATTGAATTCTCAACAATCCAAACATGATCGACATGTTGGGCCTCAGCAATCCTCAGATGAAAATACTCTGCACTCAAAATCGACATGCTGAAATTTAAACCTGGGATACACCCATCACGGGAAAAACCTTCCTATAGAGGAAAGTGGAAGTCTGATCCGGATGCATCTAACCTGAAGAATTTGAACAACTCCAACAGTACCTTTGTATATATATTTGTATAGACGCAGTTTAAGTAAGCTGCAATTGCCAAATGAAGTACTTTGAAATAACTTCAAATAGGTATTTAACTGGTCATGGAGGTCTCTATTGAAACTGAATCCAATATTGATTCCACCTAACTGAATCCAAATCCTTTAAAGTCCCTCAACACAAACTAATTAAGTTTAGCTTGTAACATTTTTAAGCAACTGAAGCGTTCAGTAATTAAAACTGAAGATTAAATTTAGATCCATAATCACCGTTGGCTTTGAAGTGGGACACACTTTTAGGAAAAGCCTAATTTGACGTTAATTAAAGCAACACTATGTAACTTTTTACTGAGCAACAGTGCCCCCTGCACTCAGAAGAGATATTTGATGTTGCACAGACTCTGAGCAGTTGAGTGGTTTTCATGTACACAAAACAAAGCCTATACATTTCTCTACTGGCACAAACCCTGCATACTCCCACTAACTGAACTGAAACTGAACTGATGTTGAACTTGCTGGGCCTGAAACTGACTATCACTAGGCGGTAGATTGTACCTGTTCACCAAACTTATATAGTGCAATGACAAGCTTTCTGAGCGCAGACAGGGAATGAAAGAGCACCTCCCAAGCACCTGCTTTTACTACAACCGGAAAAATTAGTTCATTGCATCCACCAGGGAGCAGGACCCAATCCCAGCTGACATTGGGTTAGAGGCGGGGTCCACCATGGAAAGGTCAAAATGAGATAAGAAGCATAAAATAGGAAATATAGTTACTGGATCTGACATTTTGAAAAGCCTACTCATCTGCTCAATTTAAAGTTTACCCCTTCTCCAGTTTTCTTAATTAAACTACGTAACTGCTCGGCCCACTCATGTTGAAGAGGAGTGTTACAGAATGGTCCTTTGTTTCACTCAAAATCTTGGGCTGAGTGCAGGAATAGACCAGCTTGCAGAGAAAACATTTACAAGAAAACAAAGAGAACAATTTTAGCCATTAAGGAATCAGCACTCATGACTAACAGCCCATCTGACCTGTACTGTTTGTTATTTTAACGGGTAGAAAGAGACAGTCAGTGCTGCCTAACAGGGAGAACCCTGCCACTATAATGTTTAATACATTGCTCATGACAAATCTGAAAGTGAAGACAGATTATGGATTTGATAACTGCTGTCAAAGCACAGTGTATATTCAGGTATTATGCCAGCTGGGAATTGTTTTCAAAGTCAAACTGACTAGTCTCCAACTCTATTTGCAACCTTGATAAGTCACAAATTGTGATAAATGCTCCTTTTAGTGGTTTGATCTGCAGATTCCTACTTAAATATGGTATTTACTTCTTTGTGGTATCTTTTTTTAGTATTAATTCACATTTACATTTATCTTGGCCACAAAGTGTTGTTTTTGCTCACAGAGCCCTCGAAATGTAACATCTCCTGCACAGGGCCAATAAATATTTCAGAGAGGTTGTATTAGTTAAGTGACATGGTCACAATGAGATAAGCTTGCAGTCTGAATTAAAGATGTACTCTGTACAAATGCTGTGGCTGCATTAGATTAGCCACAACCTGTAATCTGTCACTTAGCTGCAGCATGCCTTGCTGTTTGAACTGATGTAAACTGCTGCTGTCTGGGCACAGAGCTGGGGAGTATAATGGGGATTCATTGATCCACTGGTCTTTAGCTGATTGAGTTAGATAATTAAAAAGCCTCTTGTATCAGTTCCATTAAGGATTGTTTGTGTTGCTTTTGTTCCTGAACAGCAAAACCTGGTGCTCCAGAGAGCTGCTGGAAAACAAACTTGTGTCTTTTTGGTCAGTTCTTTAATGCATTATTTATCCAATGTGATAGTGAGATCTCTGATGATTTTACCAGCTCGATGGAGCACAGACTTATCTGCGGTTCTAGATTACTTGGATATACTTGATCATATCACCATGCGGCATGTGAGGGAATGAAAAAGTGGCTGTGTGAATCAGAATATTAAGCAGCATGTGTGATTTGCTGGGATCACACACATCCCTCTGAACAGGATCTGGAGCGACTGTACTGTCCTGAAGCGTGAAGACCGGGGTCTGCTTTGTACCTCGTACAACAGGCCAACTGTCCTCTGCTGTCACTGGAAGCCACGCTAGGCTTCCTCAGCAAAAGGCTATGATGTCTGCGGCAATGCTGAAAATAGCCATGCTGAGCTCATTAGCAGATTAGGTGTTGCAATGAATCTGTGTGGTTAGCGCTCCACAGCCTGATATTGTTCCTCCAGGATGGCAATTACGTCTGATTGACGTGTTGGCACATGGGGATGGAGGGGTGGAGCCCACAGCTCGTGCCTCTGGAGGGGCTCCACATGAAGGGCAAAATAAGCTTCTCTACACAACATACAGAACCTAAACAACACGATCCACGTTGCTGGCATCAAGTGAGAGATCTGTAGTTGTGATGTAAGTCATAATTTATCAACAGAAATCGAACTGACAGACTGATCTTGATGTAGACGCTGCCTAAATTACATACAGCCTACACCACAGATTGGTTGTTGACTCAAATTTAGATTCCGTGGCTCAAGGTCTTTGCAAGCCTCTGAAAGTGTTGCACGCTGTGTCGGTCATGTTTAAACACAGACTCTGAAACTTTTGTCAGTCTAATAAAGATTTGGTAACAGGTTTAATTTGCTGCAGTTTTCCCATTTGTTAAAGGCTCTCCATAGAGTTGTTTGAGCACTTGTGCGCGCATGTGTGTGTGTTTGTGATTTGTGTGTGTGTATGACATACTGTGACGTACCTACCCTAGACATAATACCGGCTGTTACAGTACTGTTCAGGATGAGTTAGATCATGTGTTGCTGATTGCATGTTATACTCAAAACCTGAAATAAGACGTTCTAAGACATTTCCTCTGGAGAATTCTCAGTCATGTTCACAACAACAGAGAAATCTCAGGAGTGTTCAGGCGAGGGGTGTTGCAGCAGGCAGAGGCAGGACCTAATGTCAAAATCGGCTGTGGAAATCACATGTTTTTCTTGACAGCACATTGAAACCGCCATTGGTCCTTATCACTAAAAGCTCTCTTGACATCTTTTTCAATGTCTCCTATCTGTGCGCGCTTTCTCATCCTGAGATATATGTATTCTTATTGTTTTTTTTATTTGTTTTTGTTTTTCCTTTTCTTTCTTTCCTCTGCAAACGTTATCATCACACCCACTTCCTCGTGGTCAAGGCTACAGAGGATCTCTTGCTGTGTTCTTACATTGGCTCATCCAGACATTCTCCAGAGGTTTTACCTACATGCGGGCTGGCCCGAGAAATTCTTGAGAAAATCTGTAGGCTCTCATTTGGACATTTGTGTTCTTACATGCAGACCTTCTGTTAAATGTCAGGAGACTATCCAGAGTTCGGTGCATGTCCGAAATAAGCTATAGACTTGCGACCAGAATAATTTAACAGTTCCTCCTTCAGAACATGAAATTCTCCTTGTCCTTGATGCCCTCTCAGGATTGGAAGGACTCAATGATTTATTTTGGCATTAAATACAATACAGTAAAATTATCCCCACTGCTCGACTCCATTTGATCTCATTTGATTTTTTGAACCAATAGAACATACATCCTCATTTGTGTGCAAGATTACTGTGTGCAGCAATTTTTTATTGGATGATGGGTTCAGAAGACTCATATGGAAAATATGGACCTGGGGGAGCAAAGACCTTGAGACTCCAAAACACATATTCTATATTTTGATACCTACATGGACACCGACACAGCCTAGAAGGATTGACTTGTTGTAATTTCACTCCTTTTTTGATCAAGGGTGCCCTGTCATCTCTGGGGCTTTGCATAATGGTTACCAATCAAGCAAGTGTGTCTTTTTAAAATGAATGCTGTATGTGATCTTAAATGGCACCCCCACCTCCTCCATTTGAAAGAGAATTGGTGTGACTTGCCAGTGACTGACTGACTGACCCCCTGTCTTTTAAATTATACAGTTTGATCTGTGCTTGTTTGAATTGCAACTTTCAAAGGAAATATTGAACCTAATTTCACAACATCAATAGGACATCAGCAGTTCCGAAGTGGCAAGAGAATATTTGATTCTTTACAGAATGTAACAAACTGCCAGCTGGCACAGACGCCTCTGATCATATGGTTTTCAAATGGACTCCAGCGAATTTTCAGACACGCAGACAGTCATGAACTTTGTAAGATGTGTGTGCATGTTTCAAGATCAGATGTAAGATTTAAGAGTGGGTGGGTTGGGGGGTGACTCTTTATGTAAATAATAGAGTAATGATATTCACTCTGAGGATACTAGACATGGCCAAATCAGGCTTCTATAAAAGTCCATGCAATACTAGTGGGTTTCCCTAATATTTACTTCAAATGATGTGTTTTGTTTAGTTTATGTTATTGCACACAACATAAATACATAATTGAAATGGTAAAAAATATATATAGATATAGATCATATGAAAACCACACCCAAATATAAAAAAAGGATTAAATACGATACATACACAAATCTATAGTACAGGTTATATAGTATTAGTATACAAGAGAAAGTGATGGCCACACTCTGTCCAGGTTGTCAGAAATAAAAGTGGAAAATTTAAAATATCGAAATATCACATACAGTATAAATCCAAATGAGAATGCTTGGGTAAAGCTCCCCTCTGAAAGGTCTTTTATTTTTATTAGAGGGATTTTAATCACCCACCCACAGAAACACTAATCTCTTCTCACCTTGACATTCAACAAATATTTAAACAAAGGACTAAAGGACGGCCTATTTCAGGGAGGAAATACCTCTACTAGTGCAACAATCCGAGCCCCTCCATGTGTCCCTAAATGTCTGCTTCTTGGTCCAAACAGTTCTTCTGAGTCCAAACACTGGAACAGTGAAAGCAGCGGCTGAAAGGTCACTTAATGACCCTTGAAAGAATGAAGGAGCCAGCTCGGCTATTACAGGCTGCTATGCTGTTTATGAATCCAAGTAATATAAATGTGATGTTGTGAAAATGTAAATCACTGAAAACAAACTGCTCTAAATTGCTTCTCCAAATCAAAGACACACAACATAGGGTGACACTAACTCCTGCTATTTAAAATTTACAAGCAGTAAAAAAAAAAAGTTATGTACACTGTATAAATGTTTAAATATATTTGTATTTCTGCACAAGTTTAAATGTTTATTTCTAGTAAATGCTAAATATGGGGATTTAAAGAAAGTTGTTTCCTCGGAATAGATCAGCCACTTTTGACTGAGGAAATACAGTCTGCCATACAAAGGGTTTACAACGAATTTGGAAAAGAAATATGTCAAAATGTGACTAATCCGAGATAGAATAAATGATGTGTTATACCTCTTCACTGTGCTTGTACAATGCATAAAAGTTAAATAGATATTGGATCTTTGTTATGTTGCTATTGATAATCATTGATATTGTTTCACTGCCCAGCCTTAGCTTAAGAAATGGAAAAATACAACTTGAAGGCTTTGAGAAGAAAAATGTTTCCAGTTACCTAGGAATCTTTGCCAAGACATAGACCAATACCTCAGTCCTATCCTTTTACTGCTTCCTCAGCCACTTAAACAGTTTGCTCTCTATAGCATAGGTCAAATGACAAAGGCTTTTATGAGTCTCAGTTTACAAAAAAACAAGTGGACCCAATGACTGTCTGTTCAGGTCACTGAGTGGGTATACAGAGGAGCTTACTGGTATAAGTACATTATGTTATCTCTTATTGGGAAGAGAGGTGCAATGTGTGTTTATAAAGGTGTTTCATCCTGGCTCAAATAGAAAGTAGTGTACCACCTCTATAATGATATATAATTTAAAGGGACGCAGCTATTATTTTATCATTTTTACTGTTATGATCTGAATCCTTTGGACGTCAGCACAGCAGTGAAAATCGGTTTAATCAATAGCTGTAATTAGGAAAATGATCTGAAATGAAAAAATTAATCCATCAACTGTGAAGGTTTTCAACTGCAAGACTTTTGATGAAGTGGATCATGTTAAATTATTATTGCAGAATATCCAGGGAAAGTTTTTCATACATTTTTAGTACATTTTATGGAAAAGAAAAACTTCATAATACCTGTGGTAAATTTGGTGTATCAGTAAAATGCAAACGCAACAAATCGAAGTGAAAGAAAATACATAACCATGTGCTTAAGTTCCTTTAAAAATGTAATATGTAGCGATACAATTTTTTGATGGAATGCTTCCTGTTATTTCAAGCATCAGCACCACGTGACAAATGTAGTGTAATGTGATTGGCGGGAATGTTGGTTGCTTATCTTTCGTAACCCGGATCCTGAATCTGAATTTTTGACTTTCAATTTTGGGATCTGAATTTAGCCTTGAATCAAATGTTTAATATATTATTAGAAAAATAAACCTTGGATTGTTAATTCCAAGGTACATTGGAATTAACAATGAAAATTTGTAATGAAAAACAGTTATATAAAATTTGAAGGGTAGAATTTAGATGGAAAAAAAATACATTTCTCGATGCAAAATATTTGAGTGCGGCGGAAATTCCTTCAGTGTTGTTTTTTCCTTCCACAGTTTGTATTAGTCACTCATATTTACATGTTGTCCAAGTTTTCCACTAGGTTGTTATGGTTTGTCCTTTAACCCTTTTAGGTATTTAATCTCAGTCCATCCTCTTCTTCCCCTATATTAACATTCCAACCTATTCAGTCAGTAGATGATGAAAATGTCCATTATTTCCAAGTTTCTCATGGTCATCTTATTCACACACACTTGAAAAATATATTCTGAGAGATTTAATGCCACCAACACCCGTTGCAGAAGACATGAAGGTAAAACTAGCTAGCAAAATATCTTAACTTTGAATATAAGTCTAAACCGGCACTGCAATACATATTCTGTGCTTTTGATTTAAATAAATGTGTTTTCTTCTGCTTATGAGTACAAAAAGCAAGAAAACTTATGCAGTGTATCGATTCGATGAGCAGGTTTCATAGGAATTCATTGAATTCAGCATCCAGTTTATTATCCAGAAGACAGTAAAAAGTTAGTTAAACAGTTAAAGTATTCAGAAGCTTTATATTTCTAGTCCTGGCCAGATATAACTTTAACTGATATCACCAGCAAGAGATTTGCACTGTGATTAATTGTGTTGTTTAATTTTGTTATTTTAATCTATATTAGATTTTTTACAAAATCTTTTGTGTCATATCTTGACAAAAACTTTTTGTATTTATTTAATGTGTCTGGTCCAACTCAAGCAATCTTTGCTTTCTTTCTTTGAAAAATTGGGAGTTTAAATTTGAAATTATACTTGGATTAGGTGTACATGAAATTAACAAATCAAATTAAAAAATTTGAACATATATATCACAAATTGGAGAACATCTAATTGTAAATATATAAATCCATGTATATTTGCCATGGTTTGAGAATTGCTGGGCGATACATGATCTAAACCCAATATTGTTAAATATTATGTAAGATATAATTCTAAATTTACATAATCAACATTTATGTTCATGAGTGTGAATGGATGAAAAAACTGGAATTTAATTTTAGCAAACAACAGTCCTATCATATTAGTGACATATTTATTATGTTGCTCTGTACATTACAGCCTCTTTGCAAATTATAGATTAAATCTCTATATAATTTACCTTTGTATGATATTAGGCAAACTTCTGCCCTTCTGCACTGAATGTACCCTTTAAAATGACCTTCCTCTAACCTCTCATAGCAGGCTATCATAACAGAGCTGCAGATTCAGGCTGACAATGTCACAACACATATCTCTTTAAAAGGGCATTATTTGGCCCCCTGTTGTCAAGCTTTGATCATTTATCCACAGACACATTTTTATAAAGAAAAACATAAATTCTGCTTTTAAAACCAAGTTTACACCTTTTCAACTTTTCACCTATGAAACAAATATAACAAGGTGAACTGTTACTCATTGGTGACTGAGGGTAGCTTGTAGTCAGTGGGAACATGTCTTTTTATTATTTGATTATATTTGTGTTGTTATTTTATGACCTTTTACCTGCATCATCAGGTGATGACATTAATTTGAAGAGATGACATGTTCCAAATTAACAGCCAGTATCACAACATTGCAAGTATGCCCACAATGTAAGTGATACAACCCACTGCCCCTTTAGGACAGCGTGTTGTACAACACACAAAGTGAGGACAGAAACAAAATGTCCTCACTTTCCCAAATGTCCTCACTCCGTAGGTTGTAGACTCAAACTGGTCCTCACAAAGACAGCTGTATAAGAGAGAACAAACACTTTTATTCTTTTACTTCTATCTTAGTGAGGACACTCATGGGCATAATGCATTTCCTAGCCCCTTCCCCTAATCTAACCATCACTAAATGTCTAACCCTAATCTTAACCTATTTCTAAACAAGCCTTTGAAAAAGTGAGAACCAGCCAAATATCCTCACTTTCCAAAAATGTCCTCACTCTGTATAGGCTCAAAATGGACCACAAAAATATATAAGTATAAGTACACACACAAACACACATACAGGGCTTTCCACCTGCAAATGGAACAGCCAGCGAAGGGGTCTGAGGGCAGAACACAGACATTAGTTACCAGTCCTTCCATGAATCATACACTTTTTTTGTTGTGGTTTGATAAAGAACTTTCTTATTGGCTTGTGAGTGTGGTTGTCATCAACTGGAGTTAACTTTACTTCACCCATGTCCACCACAGCCTCTCCGCTCTGCTCGCTTGTTGTGTGTGTGTGTGTGTGTGTTTGTGCGTGTGTATGCGTGTACTCCATCCCTGCCCCAAGCAGAGGACAATATTATTGGCCATATTTCATATTGAGCTATGTCCAAAAACACTTGTCTAACACAGGGAATTAAAAATAAATGCCTGCACAACACGGTTCGGGCTATCTGCGCAATTTGCCTTTCACAAATAGACAATGCAGCAGGAGACTCTCGGCTCAGATGCGCTCACAACAGCGTTCAGGTGAGGGGTGAGGCAGCAGGCAGACGCATGTCATTTGTCAGAGACATACACATTTTTGCGTCTTTCTCGTGTTTGAAACATCTTCAACACCTTGCTCATGGTGAATCCTCTAGAGGAGCTCTTGCTGTTTTCTCACATGGGCTCATCGGACGTTATTTAGAGTTTTCGCTTTAGCAGTCATGGGAGGAGAAACTCCTGAGAAAGTATGGCGCCTCTGACTTGTCATATAATACCAGTGTGTGTTAAATGTATTCTTTTTCACCCAGATTAACCTTTTATTTTAAAATCTGTATGTAATTTTCAATTATAGATGTTGAAATGCATATTCTTTGTCTGTTCACTCCAAGGTTATTTTACAATAACTTACTGAAAACATAAAAAATAGTCACTGCTGCATTTATTCTATTACGGACAATGCAAAAGCTTAATTTTGGTCCATTGATTTGACCCATAGCTACAGATGTAGAAAGATGTGTGTATGTAAATAAAATATGGTTACATAATGTAATAAACAAAGTGTTTATGAGATCAAATGGACGTTTTCGATATATTCAACATTATGTTCCACCCGTATTTTCATCAAGCTGTTTTTATTTACTCCTGTAGTTGAATTTGTAATTTTTCTTAAGCAGAGACGACGTATTTGAGGAGACTATACATGCAAACCTCAATGCAATGAAAACTTGAGGAAATATCTTCAAATTGGAGTAAAATGGAGTTAAAGTGTTACATTATGTGTTGGCTGCATTATGATAAATAGGCTCTCGCTTTGTTATGTTAAAAGATCGGGCCTGACATGCAGAATAGCCATAATCCTCTCTGTGCTCGTCCACATTTCTTTATTTGACTTTTATTGATGCACATTTCGTACGGCATCTACTCTATAACTACTTAAGTACAAATATGCCTCTGCCTTTATCATTTGATAAATGTTTTTCCTCTGAGTGCACGTCAAGTCCCCTTACAAGAATTCCGTGGCTTTTACCAAAAGCCATCGCACCAGGAAGTAATCTAATAATGAATACAAGAACAGTTTACACACTGCCTGCCTTTGTACCCGTAATATAAACAATGGAACTGCGAGCATCCAGACCTCCTCTAATGGAGTACCAGAGAAAAGACATTCATTTAATCACAAGCTTTTCTTTCAAAGCAAACTGGCCAAGCAGCAGAGGATGAGAGGCTAATGACCCATGAGCAATAAGCAAGTGTTAGATTGAATGTACTCAAGAACCACAACAACAAAAGGGGGAAAAAAGCTTTTACGAAATAGCGTATCAATATTTTAAAGCAAAACCTCTATGGCACCCCCTCTCTAACTGGATTAGCTGTGTGATGTGTTCTGACAGTATGCTGTTAGTGATACTCCATTTGCTTTGTCTGTCATCTGATTTTCCCTCGGTAATCCACAGAGCACCGTTATATTTCATAATTTGTTTTGCTATCAGGGCTGATTTGTAAATGTGCAAATTCTAATTAGCCACGGCTACTGTTTCTAATTTATTAAATATTAAATGATTCCTGTGGTGGAGTCTTTCTTCACATCCCCCAGATGAAAGTTTGTGGTATGCAAATTCAATTGCCTTTTAGATGTCAGCGGTTTTTTTAAATGTCCCATTTTGCGAGTGAAGCCATTTTCCCCTTGTTGTTTGTCTGTCGCTGGTCGTGCTTCACTTGATATTTATTCATCGGCAGTAGTGTTTGGCTTTTCAACAGAACTTACAGGCTCTGGTGCCACTGCTCAGTTTAACTTCATTATTGTAATCTGCTTTGGTCAGTTACAAGAAAGAGGCTTTACATAATCTCTGAAGTAAACTTGGAGGTTAGGGCACAGACGTGTTTGTCTTTTCTCACATATTGTTTTGTGACCCTTGTTGCTGATTATGATTGATTTTACAAGTTAGAAGCATTTTCATGAACACGTTTAAATTAGTATACATTCTTCAGCAAGTGTATAGTTTATATATATTTGGTGTCATGTTATCTGGGATGGTTGGTGTGGCGCAGAAGAGAATTTTTTTTGCATATATATAAGGTTTTATGAGCATTACATTTCAAAGCTTTCCAGTTCCTTAAATTAATGTTATGAATCGGACATAATCAAAAGGAAGAAAACTGAAATGAAGGTCTGGTGGTCCATAAACATTTTTGTAAACGTCCTTCTGTCATATTGTATAAATAACCAACTGCTTAGAAGTGAGGTGAATACAACCTATCCCATACAATATTTTTGATGCAGATACTGATATTGACATTGAGTAGATAGAAGAAAACAATATATTGCTGTTTTTCTCTTTTAATTTATTTTAATTTAATTGTTCTTATTCTGACCAGCATACAAACCAAGCAGGACATTATATGTTTGAACCGTCAATTTAAAGATCAAACAAGCGACTCTCTGTTTGCTTTGCTGTGCTGTGATGTCACATGAAATTTGATTGATCCCATTGCAAACTGCTCCTCATCACTTATTATGTATCAATCGAAAGAAAACAGTTTTTGCTTGAAAACACTACCAACCTTTGTACAATATATCTTTTTTTGTTCTGGAGCTTCTTCAGATGCTCTCAGCTTTCTGTAAGTAGGAGTCAGGTTCTTGTTAGTCTACAATTCTGCAGTCCTGTTAGATGAAAGCAGTGTTGGTCAAGAGGGGTCTGGATTATTTCACATCCTGCAAACCTCAACATGCTTGTGTTTGTATTCACTCCTCTTTCCTCTCCATGACTGTTTCCCCGCTGTGCTCTCTCAGTTTTATGTGATGTGAAATTTTTTGAATGCCACTTGTCTTGAAATGCAAGACATTTATTGAACACCCACTTATCCCGAGAGAACTTCACACTAATTAAGTTTTAAGGAACACATCCATCAAACTATTGAGGCAGCTAATTCACTATTGCAGCGTGAATCTGAATTTCTCTAAAGGATGATGCACATGTTCCCCATCCAATTTTTCTGGGTTATTCCCTCAAAAACTGGATTGAAGATTACAAACAATGGAAATCCGGCCCTAAATATATAAATAGGACATTAAAATACTGTTAGAATATATCAAATGAGTAAGAAGAGAAATACAGTGGACTGTCTGCCAATCTTTGCATTCAGCTAACATTCTAATTAAGAGAACAACCTCCCCTTGTTCCTCTCCACATTCCCAACTACACCTTCCTTTATTTTAGCTCCTCTCTGTCTCCGCTCTGCCTTCCCCTTTGCATAATAAACCTCCACCCAATTTGTCATGAAATCCCTCATTTGCTGGATACTCAGAAAGGCAGATTATGCTTATTTTTCATTTGGACAGTGGGAGATGGAGCCAGGTGTTTGGCAGCAGCAGAGTGTTCAGGTGTAACTGTGCCGGTGACGGAACATGACGAGCAGCCGCAGATGAAGGATGAGGCGTGGAGGATTTTGGGGAGAGGGGCACCCACGACCTGCTCCCTCAAGAATACCCCCGCTGATGGAGAGGAGGTAAAACTTTCTTTTCGAATCACTTCTTGCTTGAATCAGCTGCTATTTCTTAATTAGCCAGTTAAAGCCATATTGGAAATACAGCTGTTAACGTGGGATGGATGATTCTGCTTTGCTCATCAAGATGAACTCTTCTGCCTCTTCAGGCAATAATGGTCTGATGTATAACAAGTCCATTAGTTGAATATTGGTATAAAAGCTGTTGGGTTAAGGGTTTCGGGTGCATTGTGTCTATTAGGAGGCCGTGATTACAGAGCTTGATTACAAACAGTATGTAATGGACCTTCTCTTTCATGTGATCTACTCTGTATTGTGTGTTGCTACAATCAGGTGACCCAGTTCAGCTGCTGAGAGGACTCCTGGCTCTATAAAGGTGTGTGTGAGTGAGTGGTTTACCAGCTTCTCCAAACCCTTTCTGCCATTAATTCAATATATTGAACATTTACTCTTCAATCATTTTTAGGTTTACAATGAAAAATACACATTTTATGAAGTGTTATTCAGTGGAATTTTTACACATGTTATTTTTCAATACAACAACAACAAAGTAATTATAATTGTATTGTGCAAAACACATCAATCCCATGGGCAGGGAGGATTCATAGTCATATAGATTTAATGAGGGAAGAATAGAAAACAGTATTTGCATCCCTATGTTTATATGTGACTCCCTTGAACTGTAAATACTGCACAGGAAAGGTGGACTACCCCAGTAACAACAATAACTGCTATGCAAATATGTTGAATGAGTATTGCTGACAAAGGTCAACCTTAGACATTTTCAAGAATCGTGTTTGATATCATGAAAATCAGAAAGCATCTCAGTGCCGAGGCTGGTTTTGTGAAGATACAGTATATCAAATCTGCAGATTTTTTAGCCATCCAAATTCTGATTTAAGATTCTATATAGTGTTTTATAAAAAATATTGCATACTAGTTATTCCCAATCCTGTTCATATAATGTCACAATTTTGCCGATCTTCTTAGTTTGTTTTTTGAGAAAATTTTGAGGAATTTTGCCTATATTGCCCACGCCAGAGAGCCTTTGGCGCTTTTACTCTAGCTCTGGATGGTTCTAGTAAAGCTAATAATGCCATAACATCAAGCTGATGAAACAGTTTGATTTTGGATTTGTTTTGGAACGTGACATTAATTTGTGAGTGCCGTTGACATTTGGTAAAACAGAATGTTATTACTGTAGCAAGCAGAATGCTGCTGCAGTAATCCAATGGTAAATGGTCTGTGTTTATATGGCGCTGTTCTAGTCTTAATGTCCTTAGGCTTTGCATCTTGCCCAAGGACACTTCGGCATGCAGATGGGGAAAACTGAACCCTCGACCTTCTGGTTCGATGATGACCCCTTTACCTCCCAGCTACGGCTATATAGTAATCATAAATACAAGATATGAGGTTGTTTCCGTGTTGACTGACCTCTGACAAAGGTAAAATTTTTATACCTTCTTCCCTGTTTAGGTTTAAATTAATGATGCCCTTTTTTAAGTTTGATGCGTCGTTTAATATAAAGAAAGTCATTCTGTGTGAGTGCTAGTTATGCCCACTTGTATAACACTAATTTTATACCAACTTTTGCATCCAAATTTGTTTTCCCTTTCATACCACTTAAATATCAAAGTAACCTTTTTGAATGCTCAAAAAAATCATAATCAAAAGATGGTTTCTTGTAATGTACAAATATTATTATTATTTTTTTAAATTGAAGTCATCTAGGAGCATCTTTATATTTCCTGTCATGTTTGACATCTAAATCCCTGAGTTTGACATCTCTCGTGCTTGCTAGCTGGCTCATCTTAACACACAACCTCATCAAGTAGGCCCCCGAATTGAAATATCCTCTGCTTGAAATATTGACTTTAATATCTCATTTGAAAAATTCATGTAGCATTTTGATGTTAAATCCATACTCAATTTTGCAGGATGTTATAGGAATATGCAGAAAGGGGATAGGAGACATTATTATGTTTTTTCCTGCAGAGAAATTACATTTTATGGTTGTAACACCAACCTCCCCTGTGTTCTTTTCAGTCCACCAGGGAAAAAAGACGGGACCATTAAAACAAAATGAAAAGAGCTATTGATTGGGCTCTTATGCCTTTTTCATTTTGCCTCATTTCCTAAATGCATGATAATAAGGGCTCAGCCAGTGAAACTAACAATACTCCTTAATGAATCAAACTCTAAAGAATTAGCCTAAGTTTGCATAACGATCCACAGATGTTTCCATCAATGGATGACATGCATTTGGTTTATTATTCTGTGGATTCATGTTCCATTTACCAAATTCAGGCTCGTCTCCTTTTAGAATTATGATGCAATCAAGACATTATTTGATGATTTTTGTATGGAGAAGTACGTGGTTTGTTATCAGAGATGTCTGGGGTGACATTTGTAAAAGCTATCATATTAGAATAATGTTAGATTTGATGCATTACAGCTAATAACAGTCAAATAGGGAACAGTAGGTTATAACAAGTCCAGAAAAACATGCTTTTAGCTAATGGAGTTTGGCTTTTAATAGAGTTATGAGTATCATCATCATCACAAAGAGGGAGCGTGAGGACAGGAAAGAGAAACCATGTTCAATCTCCTTTTTCCCAATTCAGGCGAGTGCCTTACTAAATTCAAAAAAATTTAAGTGTTTATCCCAGATGATCAAAAAAAGGTAGGTCTCTTGTTCTTTCTTATTTTAGTCATTGCTTGGACGCAGACTTCAAAGAACAACACATTTTATAAAGACATAAAGGGACATCTCCTGTGTTTTTGCTCACAACGGGAGCAGTTTCTTGATGGGTGTGCTCATAATGTTTTGGTTGTATAAGCTAAAATGAATACCAATACGAGAAGAAAATGTAAAGGGCAGAGTAATTTGAACTTGTTTTATTAATTTGCTGCAACTGGAGAGTATATTCAATTCAATTTTATTTGTAAAATGCCAAATCATAATTTACATTATCTCAAGGCACTTTACACGGAAGGTCAAGACCTTGAAAATTACAGAGAAACCCAACAGTTCCCACAATGAGCAGCAATTTGGTGACCTGACAGAAAACACTCCCTCAATAACATCGAAGAAACCTCTGGCAGAACCAGAGAACAGCAGAATTCCATTACCATTCAGACTACCGTTTTTTGGGGGCCAAACCAGCCAGTAACAAATATCTTGAACAAGTCAAAAGTATCTCAGTGTCGTTTTCAGTTCACACAGAAGCTGTGATAACAGTTATTAGCAGCTGCAAATAACTAACACAAACTGTTCATTTCAAACATGAATAGTTTGTAATGAATTGACGTTTGAAATGAATAGTTTGTGTTAATTAGAGAAGTCTGTGGCTCTGTCTTTCATGTGTGAGTCCAGACCCAATTCTTGTTGTTTGCTTTTATGTATTTACCCAGCTATTTGGAGACAGATTTTCGCACCTTTTCTGTAGTATGATGAGCTCGTCCGTGTTTGTCCTACTTTGTGTTGCTGCTGAACTCGTCCTGGCCTAAAACAGAAGCATGTCAAATCGCCATAAATCTCCTTATCAGTGATGATTGCTGATACACGGATGCTAGGTAAATTATTCCCCTCTGGACAAATGATATATATCATGACCAAGCGGCCTATCTGAACATGAAAGCAGAACAAGGTTAGCTCTCAGCCTTCAGTGCTTTGATCCAAAATACACCAACATTGTTAAGTGAGATGTTAATTGTGGCGTCGTTACTCCCTAGAATTGTATCGTCTAATTTGCTTTAGCTGCTTGGGTTTGCGTTACCTCAGGCTACGTATTTGCATAATGAGCATGAGCCAAATGCGCAGAGGTGAGGCTGAGATGGTGAGGCTGAGATGGTGAGGCTTCAAATCAATTTGGAAAATGTATTTTTCAGGCATGCACTTTCAATATAAAAAACGTCAACATTTTCATGGCTTTTATAACCACATGGAAGATTTAAATAGTCTTAACGATACCAGTTTTAATTTGTATTAAATGTGTTAAGTGAATGATACAATGTTATGACTGATCAGTGATCAAATACATTAATGCTGGTTTTAAAATCACATGTATAACCACATTAATAAATAATTTACATTCATGAGTCGATCATGGCTCATAATGTTTCAAACCATCTTGGACCTCGAAGGGCCTACATGTTAGTAGGGTCAAACATTTTGGACATCCTTTCGTCATGACATTTATAAATATATATACATTTTAAAAAGTTAATACTCTCTAATCATAGGTCGGTGCCCACCGTAACAAACGTGAGTGGGAATCTGTAAAGCTGTGCTCATTTTCAAATCTATGCTGAAACTAAACCCTTAAACCACCACATTGTCTACCATTTAGAGATTATCCCCCATTCTCCCCTGCCTCTTGATTGTATCACACACACACACAAACATACACACACAGATGACAATTAAAATGCTGAGACAGGCACCTGTACCATAGCAGTTCGAACTGCAGGACCACGGTGTTCCTCAGATCCAGTGCAGTGCAGCCTTCTCTGCACAGGCTGAGAGCCGCCTTTTTTGGCTGTTTTTACTCTGGTCTTGGCCGTCAGGAAACTCCAGTCTTACATCAAATCTGTGGAAAAGTGTGTGTGTGCTGCTACTGGAGTCGTAGCTCACACAATTTCCAGAAAGAGACACTTTACCCAAAACTTACGGTTGAAGCTACACTTTAAATGTCGAGTCAGTTCATCGCTGTGTCCAAAGACAAGGTTGTGGTTTATAACTATTCATGGCCAACCCTTCATGTTGGACTTCATTTTCTGTCTTTTTTCATGGCTTCATGGCCTCTCCATCACCAGTGAAAGTGATGCTCCTTGTGATGCACTGATCTCTGCATGGGGCACTCGTAGCATATAAGCTATAGTGACAAAGCATGGCCACCAGTGTCACCCCCGGTGGGACACCCAGGGGGAGGTCATTCAACTCCGAAAGCTTGTGCGCCTGTGGTGAAGCACACGGTCAATTCTAAGTGAAATTTATCACAGTGCTGGTCTATAAACAACAGTAGTAGTTTTTAGAGAACCAGTGCCAGCTGAAAGGTGGCTTATCGAGGGCCTATTACAGTTATTTGCCTGCTACAGCAGCTTCTTAGCAGGACAGTTTACCCTGCTGCTCTCTTTCGCTGTCTCAGCTTAACTCCATCCTCTTTCCGGGGACAATCACCTGCAGAGGGGCAGATGGTCTCATTTCTCCCACTGGGACTCTCCTTACTCATGTGCAGAAGCGTTGCAGCATTTCACTTTGCAGCATATTCCTTAGAAATAAGCCGAATGTCAATAAAGTTTATCAGAGAGTAACAGTGAATCACTAATTCTCTGGTATTTTTACTTAAATCTTGTGTTCAAACACTACACATTTCAAATAGAAATGGACCAAGAGTTGGACCAATTAGTGGGATTGTTGGCCTACTTTTTCAAGCTTGTGGAAAGTAGGTTGTTTGTCATGTTAGCTATTGCAGATGTGTTCCATCCATTACACCAACAGCCCAAGTTGAGAGGGCGACTCTCACACCTCCCTCCCTAAATTCATTGTCCCTCTCGGGACTGAACCCACCTTGTGTGTCCTTTCCACCTCCTGTTTCCAAACTACATAAAAGCCCTCATCTGTGATATCGTTTTCTTCTATCTTCAAAGCTATTGCTAATTTTTTCAGTAGCAAATAATTATTAAGTATTTACTATGTATGTATGTATTAAGTATTATGTTAAGTGTAAAAGATTGCCATTGCTGGAAAAACATGAAACATATTCCACTCCAATTTTACAAATATCAGTCACTAAGAGCAATTGTATCGGCCCTAATTACTTAAGATAGTGTGATTTTTGTAATTGTTTATAGTATTACTAAGTAACTGGTCATTATGTTTTTTATTTGTCTATTTGAATATACAGTGTAGCAAACCTCTGAGGTCTTTGGTTACAAAATTACTTTTGGAAAATTATCAGTAAAATTCTATTTAGAGATTTAATATTTTCCATTACGTATCTGGATGCTTCTAGTAAATATTACATTAAAACTCTTCACACACACACATACAAGACTAAATCTAGTTACAGATGGTCGGATGAGGTTGTTTTGACATGTTAAGTTTCATATAAACATTTCATGACTCAATGTCATGAGACAGTCAAGCTGAGTTTCTGCTCAGGCCAGCTCGGACATTCTGTATTTCAAAACCCAGTCGTCTGCTTTTTTGTGTTTTTTTAGTTTCTCCTCTTCAGTCCCTGTTGTTATTATTATCTGAAAATATGTATCCATAAAAAAGGAAAAACTTATTTTCAGTTAATATGCGTTCACACTCTGCTGTGGCCCTTTTCTGCTGGTAATCGTTAATTACTCACTTTTACAAACGCAAGTCTGCATGCTGATGTATGATATTATTTTCCTGCGTACACAGTGGCCGATTTGCATTGCATGTCCTACATCTCAACACCTCATTAATATTGCATGATCTTGTTAGTGTCTGCTACCTCTTCTTTACCCCTCAACACCCTGGCTGCAGGAGCTGGAGGGGACGTCTGAAAGCCAACTTGCATCTCCCGCTCTCAGCAGACTCTCAGACGTGGGGTAGGATCATATCCATCCAGGGATTATCTTCCACTGTCTCCTTTCCAAAAAAATCATTATATGGAGGTGTCAAAAGAAACGAGATAAGTTCTCTCTTCTTTCCTCTCTGCAGTGGAAAATGCATTAAATGTGTGATTCTCACCCAAACAAGCCAAGGTTACAAATGAGTAGATTCTTGACTGTAAATGGATGAGGATCAACAAACTATTGACAGGAGCAGGATCGAGTGCAGGTTTCAGGAAGTATTTGAATAAATGATTATCAGTACTGTTGAGGGCCCCAAACCCCATCATTTGACTCTGCATTACCCTCATCTCTCTAGATACAGGCATTTCTGCATCATATATTTTCAGACGCTGTGTATCTGCACTGAGCCGGTGTCCATATGTGGAACTTCTCCCTCATTACAGCGTGCAGTCAGGGCAGCAGCATCTATATTCTGTGGTAATGAAGACCCCACAGAGGCCAGGGGAAAAGGCTGCAATGGGTAGAGAGGAAAAGCAGCTGGAGAGCTCAAGTGCTCAGGAAAAAAGGTCAATACTGGAAGTGGAATAATGAAAAGAAGCAATGTTGGAGTTATTAATTGAAAATACGTTGGCGCAACTGCACTACTTCCCCATGCTACAAAGAAATGTATTGAAGGAATTGTATGTTGCACGATGCGAGTAAGGTCAATTGTGAATTCTCTGAAGATGTTTGCTTTTTGTCTGTAAGGGCAACAAGGAAAGGTAAGAAGGAGGCATTAGCTAATCAATGTACAGCTAATAAGCTACCATAGTTTGTACATTGTACAACATTTTACCACTAACAGTCAGGATATATTTATCTCATTTCGAGTCAACTGAATTGAATTTTTATATTTTTACATTTAAACAATCGTATGTACAAAATCAGAAAAGAAATCAGGTGGTGGGAGATGTCTGACATGTATCATTCAAATTTAAATTTCTTTGGTGTAATACTTACTAACTTACTAAACATTTAGAGAAGAATACGTCAGCCTGAAGTTTGCATCCTGAGAAACCAGGAAGTTTGATCTAATTCACAAGGAAAACCAAAGCATCTATAGTGCTGCTGTTGTAGTTGTGAAAGCACAAAGTGGCTTTATTGTGAGCAACAGGATAACAGACTTGTTACACATCTTACATCCATAATGTAGTAAGTGCACATGTAGTGGTTTTGGTGAATATAATTAAATGTGATCAATCAAAGAACAAAATCTGGTAAAATAGCAGCACAGTACAAGGTTTTAATATAAATCATTCAACCCAAACTGTTTTTTCAGAGTTGCTCAGAGTTGTTTTGAATCTCAAACCATCAGTAATCTCTTGTCTTCACTACTTGTGTTGTATTTTCCATCAGCTGTCAAAAGCAAAATATCTGCTTTCAAAGGACCTACTGCAGTGGGCTTTAAAGGTTCAATTGTTGTTGAGCAGTGGATGCCTTCAGTTTTTTTCTTGATTAAATACTAAAATATTAAACATGTGGTTATCTATTGTTTAATTGTCTATTTGTATTTAAATGGAAGGCAAAATTTGACAGTTTAAGAGAAGTTAATGGGAGTATAGAACTGACTTGGCGACTTACTGGAAAGGTACTTTTTCGGAGTACATAACCAAAAAATTTTGACAACAATTTAAAAAGATATGATCTAAAGGCACTGGGATATTTTGTTGCCATGTATTGGTCATGATACATCTGTTGTACTTCTGTCTTTCCTGGGAGAGGGACTCTCCCTTATAAGTCTCTTGTTTTGTCGTTTTTGCTCAAACTAGTACAGGGTTAAAGAAAGAGGCACTCTGTACAAATTGTAAAGCCCAATTAGACAAATTGTGATTTGTGAATATGGACTATACAAACATAATTTGATTGACTGATTGACTTTTTTTCATTGATGTATCTGGTACACAGTTAAATGAGGTTAAACAAGATTGGTAGAGCGCATACTTCTGCCAAGGCCCAACACTCCTCTTAAATTCACTCAAGCTGCACCAAATCGTTCAGATTCATAGATATCAGGCCTCTAAACATATCTGATTTTCATCAAGATCCATGAATTATTTACTGTGAAAACTGCGAAAATGTAGCAAAATGGCCTATCTGGCAAAGTGAAAGTGAAAAGAATTTCTGGATTACCCCAGCTGATCTGGAGACACACCCATGTCCTTCATACCCAATCCTTCCAATCCAGGAGTATTTGCGTAATCTTGCTAACTAACAAACAAACAAACCAAAAAAAACGGACAGGGGTTAAAACACAACATCTTTGGTGGATGAAATTAAAGCCTTGCAGAGAGTGTCTGAAACTTGCAAATCTATTTGCATGGCACTTGGTGATATTCCGTGCCAGGTTTGAAAGAAGCCCATTCTACTGACGTATGACTGAAACATCAGCAGCGCACACAATTTACTGTTTTTAAAGGTGTGTTTGGATTCAGACAGTGCATCTCTGTTGCTGCTGGACAGTGCCAGACATAGGCCCTCTGCATGCTGAGGTTTCCCTCCAGCAGGAAGAACAGAGGCCTTTTGTTTTATATTGAAGAAGTGTTCATCAGAAAAGATGTTTTCAATGGGTAGTGTGAAATGTGAGACTGCCTCTATTAGCTGCTGGTAACAACAAATGTAGGTGTGTGAAGACAGTTTAAAATAACTCTGATAGTCGAGGTTAGTAATCAGATCTGTCGCCGATAATGTTTTAAAAATGGCTCTGAAAGCACAAAGCTCCTGTATGAACTTTGAGTGCATGATTTACATGATATAGTAAATCGACTCAAGGACAGCACACTAAACGAGGCGTTACCTTCTCCAACAGTGTGTTTAAATGTGGGGGGAGATTTCTGAGAAGTCTTTGGAGATTGAATTTTGTTAATTGCCATCATCCATCAAGCATAACATTCATAAATGGAATAGCCATTGGACATTTAAGATAATGCTGGACCAGTATGATGGATCACGGTGTTGGTGGTCGTGTTCAATCTGGTTAATGTCTGAGATAATAATTGAGCTTTAATCTGCCTTATTTTGTATATTCGAAATTGCCACTTCTCCTTGAGGCAAGTTGTTCTTGTGGTCTTCAACTAATTATTAAAAAAAATGTATAGCACACATAATATACCTACTATAATACATTGGCCATACTTTGTTACTTTTTGTAACAATTGCACTTTCATATTTTAGAGGGCAGGATTATAAAGGTATATTTACTTTTTAAATTTGGCTCTCACAAATCAGGGTTCCGTATTTATCTCATATAAATATGACATATAGAGTATCTGACAATTATTAATAATTAATGTAGACCCATTATAATGCACTATGGATCAATGTATCTGCTGTTAGTAATAGTAATTAGTAAGTAGAACATCCACTCCACCTAAGGCCTACTTAGGTAATTAAGATTAGCTCCTCACCAGCTACAACATTAATATGCTGCTTAAACAAACCGTACGTGCCAGTATTTGTACTTCATAGTTTAACAAGAAAGTATTGAAAATTTTGTATTCTTTCTTTTCCAGCTATAGTTGCGAGTTACTTTCCAGTATCAGATAAAAATGTTAAAAGCACAAAAAATACAATACTTATTGCTGAATACAATTAACTATACACATATTTAAAGACATATCATCAACAAGTTAGTATTGTAGTATATGTTGTATGCAGTGTTGTTGAACAAGTGCTTTGTGTAGACATCATGTGTTTAAAAGTAGACAATAGTGTTCTTGGTACTCTCCAGTACTACTAATATATGAACAACAATGGAGGTTAGAATGATAAATTGGAGAGGATCAGTACTTGTAAAACATGGACTACTTATGTATGCCTGTGTTGGGACCTGCTGCCTCCACTCCTCAGTACTTTTTTCTGAGTTGTGTGGTAAAAGTCATGTAATTGCCCAAAACTAACAGACATTCTACAACAACAAGTTCACTAACTGTTTCATTTAATCATCAGAGACATTGTTTGTTTGTGTGTTTGGAGAAAATCATTTTGTTATTACACAGTCTGGTCTCAACATGGTTGTGACTAGACTATGTCATCAAATCGGACAGGCAGCTGAATCCACTGGAGAGTGATACATTTTTGGTTGTGGACTGCTTGTAGAGTTCAATGCCTCTGATTTCAAGACAGTGTCTGACCAAAAACTAAAGTAAAACAGTGGCTACTCATTATGATGCCATGGTGCTTGCTAACTAATATTATACTTATTAATTTCATCATCCAATGTCAGACTGATAAACTGAAATTAAAGTGTAAATATCTTTCTTTCATTTTAGTTTGTATAAACAATTACCCTCAAACCAGGACAGTTCCTGAGTTGACTTTGACTCTATTTATCATCCATCTTCAAGGTCAAGAACAAAGTTACCACCACTGAGGTGCCCTTAGGCAAGGCATTTAACCCCCTCCTGCTCTTCCTAATGACCAACATCTCACACTGTAGATGTTTAAAATGTAATTATGGCTTGTTAATCCTGTGTAGTACAAAATATTCCATGTAACATTATGGTTGTCCTCCTTTTCTACAGATGTACATGGCAGCTGGTGTGACAATGTTACAAATTTGAGGGTTAAATAAAGCTTTTAAAAAATAAATAAAACTAAGGTTTATTCAATGCAGACAGGATCTTTGATGTGTTATTTAATTTAAACACTGTTGAAACAAACATGTGTGACAGGAAATAAAACAGAGTTTAGTTTTACAATATCAAAGAACTGGATTTGTTGCATCAGCTGTTTGTTAATCCAGAAGTTTTTCTTGTATGGCACATTTTTTATTAAACAATTCTGCACCACTCAAAGAATGTGTTAGCTAGTAAATACTCTACTGATGATTAAATCCACTCTGTAACCTTCACTGCATAACCTTTAAAAAAGCATTTAGTTATATCTGCACGATTACTGCATGTGCTTGTATATTCACGTCATGTTAGTAGTATTCATACAGTGTAGTGTTGGAGGTGAATTGATTGAATGGATTGATCATGCTAACATCTCTGGTGTTTACTAATTTCTCAAAGCATTGTTGATAGAAGGTTTTGCGGAGGAACGTTGTGTTACTTTTAATGCATATGGAATGTCATATTTACTCATAAGGGCTTGACATAGGGAGGGAGGGGCCTCCACACAAGATTATGCATAGGGACCTGAAAAAGCTAGGAACAGTCCTGGAAGGGATGCATCAGTGGTGTGTTGTAATGAACTATGAAAAGTGTTTATTTGTGCATTTTATCTATTTTAAGATACAGAACCAAAAGAAATCACAAAAATAGTCTATTCATATTTGTTGCATATTGGACAGTGATTGGCTCTAGATGTCATTAAATAATGACATGTCATTAAACTGTGACGGTTCCCATCGGGAAATGAATCTGTCTTTTTAGTCTCAAGGTAAAGTGACAGTGGAGGTACTCTGGAATGAATAACGTTTTCTTGTAACGCAGTATTTTTGTGGTATTGTTTATTCTGTGATTTGCTACTTATACAAAGGAGTAGGAGCTGATGTTTCTCTCTTTCTACAATATCTGCATTTAGAATAGTTGGTTAAATGATACTAAGATTTAAAAATGAAACCGGATGACCAGTACTCAGATCATAATGCAAGTTGTTTATTTAATGCATCTTTGTCTTTATGTTGATATTTGATTCATACTGTAACACAATCTATCAAGGCTCACAGTGGACTTTCAGCTAGTTTCACCTGGACTCTGACTTTCTAATTGATTTTTTTGCCAGGCTCATGGTACAGTGTAAGTAGTGGGGGTCACAGGTTACATAATATACACACCACCATCCTGCGCTCAACTGTCAATGTCAATAAATGACAAGCAGGTGGAGCTGTGAGCAAAGTTTAGCGCAGACAAACTCCATTAGCATAACATTTTATTCTATTTTTTTCCAAAGAGACAGACATTTGTTGTTGCTTTCTTCCTGAAAGGTTCCTCACAGATATACAGAGCTTACTACTGTGCGGCCTACTTCAACACAGCTAAGTGTGTGTAACATCAAGATCTTGCCTCTGCACTTACTCCATATCTGGCATCACTAGAGGCTAGCAGTCTCATTTTAATTGATGTTACTTCCACATCTCTGCTTCTTCCTGTGTATTCTGACATTACTGCTGGTTGGTGCTGTAAGTGACAACGTGGAGAGGCGCTTCTAATCTGGAGGTGGCAAATAATCAGAATAATTTGGGTGCTCTTTGTGTGTCTCTGTGTGAGTGTATATATATATATATATATATATATATATATATATATATATATATATATATATGTGTTTGTGTGGGGTGATGGCCTGTATGTACCACTTGTCATTTTTTCAATTACTCGAGCTGTGGTTAAATGTTCATTTTCAGCAGTCAGCCCCGGAGCGAAAACTACTGAGCCCCATTAGGTTTTACCCACAGCCTCACACTCATTAGTTTTCTCCGGTCAGACGAAAGTGAGGGAGATGCTGGGCCGGCCTCTCTAAAGAGGTCAGGGTGGAGTCTAGTGCTCTGTACAGCTGTAGGAGAGATTGTTGAGGAGTTTGCAGCCAGTGTCTTACAATAGGAAGAATGCTGTGAAGACTTGGGTGACCTTTTAAGACAAATCAGCGCAAAGTCCTAATTGACCTTATCTCTTCCTCCCTTTCTGCCTTTCTCTCACACGTGCGGGGAACCACTGACCTATGAGGGAAGTTGATAAAGTATGATTACGTTTACATCCCGATACCAGGAAAACTATTAGATATGTACATCCTCCCCACTGCTAATATAGGTACAGGGGCTTTTCTCTCGCTCTTGCACCTAGCGTGATGCTTTCAGAGCAGTACAGGCCTCATTAACCAACGTCCTCTGTCTCCATTGACCTGAGGGATCCTGTCTTGATTTTGTGCCGCTACGGCTCTGCCAGCTAAATGGAGGTTACTGCGAGATGGCATCCATTATTGAGGTATTCAATTCAAATGTCACCGGTTTCCACTTGGCGCTGTTTTCTCTCCCCTAATGTTTGCTCGGGGCATGGGGGAGGGAGGGAGGGAGCGGGACACCAGTTTTTGTGCCTTGTTGTCTCAGCACTGGGAAGGGGGGGGGGTTGTTTTAGCAGACATTAGTGGGGACGGATGCAAGGTGACACCGTTGTAAGTCTCACCACTTCACCTTGCACTCTGACACGTGGACGTTTGCTGGCACTCTGCATGGTTAGTATCCTCCCGAGCACAAGCCTCTAAAACAAGGCTGATTGTAACTATTCATCATCCAGACTCCACTTAATTGGACCAAAAGTAGATTGTAGGAGGGGGGGGGGGGGGGGTTCACAAGCCTCTCATGTGGGTGTGGACAGAATACAGTTCAGACAAGAGCTGAAAATACTTGAGGTGCTCACATGGAATAAACCCACTCTCTCTCTAAGTGCAGGTTACTTATTTGGCCACTACAGACTCAGCTCTCATTACCCAGTTACCCCCCTGTCACTGTAATTCAGTCCTATCATCCCTCAACCCAGTTGAAATTAACAGGTAATTTGTAAATGTCACTTTAGGTTAGACACCTCATTTTCTTCCTTTTCCAACAATCCAACTCCCACCGGCTAATTTTTCTTGTCTTTTGAATAAGATTTTCATTCACAAATAAAGTTATGGTCCACTAAATAAATGAGAGTAATTAATGAGAGGCGAAAAAATGTGACTCACCGTAACCTATTAGAGTCAATCAATGACACAATAACCAGGACTCCTTCAGTTAGCACAATGTCGTATGTCTGCTGAAATTCTTAAGACGTTCATTTGAGAAGTGAAATGATTCGTAATGAGATGGTAGAAGGATCATATGAGCTGATGAATTTATTTTCTGCATTCAAACACCCACCCACACAAACTCTCTCCCATAATTTATGAAGTCAGGCACACAGGCACACAGGCTTCACCTAAAGGGAACAGTATTGTAGATCTCTCCTACATTTACACTCACTCTGTTGTCTCAGACTGTCAAAGGGCAGCTCAACACTCTGTAGTAGTCAAGGCACATTTAGCCTATTTCATACATCCATATAATTCAATATGCTTTACATCATATAATCAAAACATTCAACAATGAGACACAGCAAAACACATTATAATGCAAATTGATTTGTTAGAAACTGTGTTGAAATAAATTAAAAAGGGGGAAAAAATGAAAAAGTAATGTGCTTAACTTTCTTTAGCTTGTAGCAATAATTTTGTGTACTCTCTGCCGGTTGCTTGGCAACTGCTCAAAGCAGCAACTAGGTGATAAACATAATGGAGCACTTAGAAGCTAAAGACAGATATTTGTCTCATGCCGTTGGTGGAGACCAAAGCAGAACTAAAGGGAGATTTTGTCTGATCACCAGTCAGAAAGGTGGCAAACAAGTTTATCATCATTTACTGGTGTAGTGTGCCTGGCTTGTTATTGCTCCCCCCAAGTTGTCACAAACAATAGCCCTCAATCAAGGTTGATAAATTTGACCACTAGTTTTTGAGCAGCCAATGTAATGTTTGTAAAGCTGTAGCTAGCTAACAAGTTCTCTGGAGCTGTATATCAATGCATCTGTTCATCCCAGATAAACTGGCTGCAACAGTTGGATCCTTCCAGTCAAACTTATCCAAGGATTCATGGCACTTCGATGACGAACCGCCTTTGTCACCGGCAAGCGACGAGATGTCCAGTGCTTGAGTATAACACTTCAACTCAACCATACAGCTAATGGTACGGATGGTAAAAAACCAAGGGGCATTAAAACTTTCTAGTTGTGTCCAACTTCAGCTTTGTTGCTAGGCAACAGCAATTAGGACAAGACAAGCTTATGATGCTGATCACGGAAACCCTCCATTGACCAGACCGTCTCCTCTCTGTCTATTGGGCTCATGAAGACCGCCTCCTTCTTTGGTTGCTTGGGTCACGTCCTCATAAATAAAACCTTCTAAGGACTTGCAGGTGACACTAGGCTAAATAAATAAACTAAATTTTGCAAAGATTGTTATAATGTACATTTGTATCTTATATAGACTCTTTATTTCAGACTAATACGTTATTAGATTATTCTTTATTGTAGCAACAGATTATTAAAGAGGATGAGCACATTGACAGATCTGTAGATGAAATGATCTTTCACAGAATCCTCCGCAGAATCATCATTGGATGGTTTCTGGTTTGATTTATGTGTGTGGGATTGTGTTTTATTGTGTATCCAAACAGAGATCATAATAGTAAGTCTCTGTTCAAATATGTGGTGGCATTTAGGCCTCATGATATTGACCAAATCAGATGCTACCACCATGTTACTATTAGTGTGACAATGTTTTTAGGACTGCTGTTGGTGCTCTCCTGAGATATGAAAGGTTTTGGTAATGATAATGAGCAATGCTGAGATGATGACTGAGAAGGCAGATGGATTCATGTTTCATTTCACTCAGCTAGAGGAGTCTAATAAGGAAAATTGTTCCATTAGCTTCAAGGCAGCTGATAGGACCAGAAAAACATTTTGGCAACATCACAAAATTGCCAAAATCCCAGATAATATCAACTCTCATTTGATGATATCGTAAGATATTGATGCATCGTCCAGCTCCAGGTGGCACAAGCTCAACAGTTTTTGTTAGCAATAACTCAAAACAGATAAAGTATCATTGGCTTTCATACATAATGTATGAGTTATCAAGGGAGCAAAATGTTTGAGAGAATTTGCATAAAGAAGCATGCTAACCAAGAATAAATGAGAATTAGGTCAGTTTATCTCTCCACGTTTTCAGTTTTTGGACTTCAAATGCATTTCTCATATAGATGTCTCTGAGCTGTTACTTGACCATCACTCAAAATAGCATTCAAGCTAAATCCCAATCAGTCAGTGCACCGGCTAAGTGGAATTCAAGACTGATTTTACCATGTGATACTCATGTGTCTCCAGCCTAAAAGCCTCTGTGTGATTGATAAACACAAGAATTGAGGAGACATTTAGACTGGGAGAAGGCTTCTCTCATTAAAAATATGGTGTTTGTAATGAAGAGGAAATAGAATTAGCACTGAGAAGGATGAAGGGGAGCAAATTGCTGTAAATATTGTAAAGACTGATTGGCAACCTCCTCCTCCAGCCACAGCAGAAAGTCATTATGTGGGTTTTGGATATAGGTTCCCCATGACCGCATATTTATTATCTATCTAAATAGAATCACTTACCTCTGATGCTGCCTCTGATAGCCAGTCACCACAAGTATCAGTTCCCCCGGTGCCTCTGCCGGCAATTTTACATAAGGCCAAATGATTATGCGTGCAACCAGACAGAATTGCATTTTGCTGTTAACTTGATTCCTGTTTTCCTATGAGAAATAAGCGTTTGTGGGGGGATTTTTTTCCTTTTAAGCGTGTAAATTCCACTCTGTTTGACATGCTCTGTGGTGGAAAATGAGGTCATAGGTAGAAAGTCACAATACTTTTTAATACGAAAAAGCCTCCTTGTATTACCGTGACTGCGATGTGGCTCTAATCTTCCTCTATGATCCCATATCTTTATTCACTGCCCCCAGTATGGTGCACTTCAGCTGTATTTTCATTTCTTCCCGTGCAGCCATCGTTCAGGCATTAAGAGTTATGGCAATAAATATATGTATTACAACTGGGGATGCGGCACAATGCCTATTCATGAAGGCAACATATGCAGTGCTTAAAAGCATGTATGCACATAGGTATTGGCCCATTTGTCAAGCCAGGAGAGCTAATTATCTCATGCCGTGCGATATTGTTTTCAAGCCATGCATTTCATTTTGCAACATTAAAACATACGTGGCGGAGGCAGCAGAATTGGTTTCCATGAGTATGAATGCATTACAAAATTTTGGGAAGGGATGTTGTATTAGAACTCCACAGGGATATCAGCATGCTACACCTCTTTTGGTTTGTCATTCATCTTCCTCCGTGAGGGTGGAGAAAGAACCAGTGGGTAGTGACGCCCTCAGCCAACTTGGCAGGTTAATGAAGGTAATTTGATTTCATACATAATGGCTGCCCATGCCACGCGGGGCTTAATTGCACTCTGTGTCTTGGCGTTATTTCGCGGTACCAGCCGAGGCCATGTATTTCCTGAAGGTTGTGCAGCGGCAAACAAGTTCCTGATTCAAGCGAGATGGAACCGATAGCTCTGTTTCATCTACTAATAGTTTATCTTATTTCCCAGGCAGCTGTGAGCTCTGCTGTCACAGTGTGGCGGCGCTGGCTCGGTCTTAGTGAATCACGCGAGTTCATTACTACATTGCAAACAAACACCGTGGTAGACCGTACAGTCCTGAGATGACTCCAAAGGAACATGCGGCTGCTAACACTGTCATATTTGCTAAACCTTAATTTGATATTATCCATGTGGTATCAAATTTTGTGTGACTTTGCTTTTTGGGTCTGGAGCGTTCAGTCGTCTCAGCCTGTGTTTCAGAACGTTTTAACTTGATAAAAGTGAATCCAATATGTTTTTTAAAAGCAAATACCTTGAAGATTTTTCTTTTGTGTACATCATGTGGCAAGGTTTATATATATGGGAGGTGCTGTTCAGAATGTGCCGTTGAGAAATGCTGTTAGTACCTGATTGTTTTTTGCTTTTCTTTAATTAATTAACTTTCCAAGCTCCATTTTTGCTGCAGTGTTAACTAAACATTGTGTCGACATGGTAACCCAAATTGGTCAATCTAAGAATAATAAACAAAATACTATAAAATAATTAGTGTCTTTAATAAATACACTAAAATACATGATACAACCATTTAAATGTTCAACAACACTTTAGTACTGAGCTCATTATTATACGTGTATGTAAATATTTTTTTCACAATTTTTTTTTCCCAGGACATATTTACTGGGTAAAGACAACATGCTTGTAAAATTGATATTTTTGACCACTGTCTATTATAAGGTTTTGTTAAAATATCCCAACACAACTATACTTTTTCACCATAATCAAATGAATACACCATTCTAATATTCATTACCCTATTATTGGATCCTAATCAGCACCAAGGTTCAAGCTATTTTCCTGAGACCTCTTCATTTGATCATTATCTACAAAGCCGTTGTAGATATTATAGGCCATATTCCTTTACTCTGCTATACAATCTAAATGGATCTTGTTTCAAAGCCTCAAGGACAATCTGTGATGAACTCGGCTAGATTGCACTTTCCTGCCTATCTGTATCTACAGGGACGTCTGTAAACATCATAATGCAAAGATTTAAAAAAATAATGTTGTGTTCCATGAGTTACGAATAAAGCTGAAGTTGTTCATAGCAAAGAAATTCAAAATATTATAAAAAATATAACACGGATTGCTCGAAGATCAGAACTGTTGTCTTAGTGATTACTTTTATATTTGTCATTGGAAGAAGTCCTGTTTTCTTCAGTTTTTTCATTGTCACCTCTTTACTGCTTCACATGAGCAGCCTTGTTATTTTGATCTTGAAGCATCTCTCCCACAGGTCGAAACCCACTAACACCCACTAACATGTGACTTTTGCCTGCAGTGGGAATGGATACGATGGGCATTTCCTCCGAGGTGAAATGACTCTGCTGCAGACACAGGTTTTAATTGGCTCTGATCGGCAGTGATGGAAACAAGACACCTGGGTGAACACACTAATTTGGTAAGACAGCGAGGTGAGAGAGCGCCTCAGTTTTTGATGCACTCGTGGCGTCGAACATGATGCGCCAGGGATAACAAAACAAAAATCCACACTCCACGACTGGCAATGGGAAAGAATAGCCTTTTCATTTCAAAAACCTACGCCTTCTTGCTAATGTTTGGGTTAAAGATGTATAAGAGAACTCAATTATCTGGTAAGACGTCAAATGTCAGTGGACCCATAACTACTATGCTAGGTTGTCACTGCTCCATCCATGGCCGACAATAAACAGTACTATGAAACTGTACAGCCACGGAAGGCTACAACACATTTGAATGATGTGGAAAGTTATAGTAGATCAGAGTCTCTGAGATATATTTTTGCCGGTGTTTTGTTTGGAGTTAAAACAAGAATTTGAAGCTATCGAAATGATAATGGCCGACTGGTTAATCATTCAAGTAGTATTGTGGCTACTGAGGAACAACATTAGTGTTTCCCCTTGTTTCATTTGAACCATTGCGCAATATAGATACAGATGCTGCAGACCTCATTGAAGGATACTTCTCACTGATTTATTTGTGGTGACCCACCACAATATCAACTATGACCGCAACATATTGATTTTTTTTTTCTTTTACTTTTATTAGTTGAAATAAGTAAAATACTTATTTGATTGTATAAGTGTACAACACATTGATTGGCTGAGCCCCTCCTTGCCCAGCTCTCTCTCCAACATACATCAACAGTCATAGTCTAACTGACTAAAAATAATAAATATTTAGTTTTTGCAAACAAAAATGACGTAGCCCACGCATTTGTTAACAGTGGGAAAGTGATATTGTATCATAAGTGGTCCTAGTATGTATTTTTCAGTGTTCAATTGTATGAATATGGCCCACAATTTGCTGGAGCTTTTACAGACAGTTGTGAATTAGTTTAAAGAGTGCTACTGTTGTTTTGGATTAACACTGAGGCGATGATGTTTGCAGGAGCAGAGCTGCTGCTAAATGAACATTTGTTCAACAAGTAAACAAGAGTTTAGAGCCAAAGCTGCTCATATGTACAGACCCATGTGACCTTCGACCCCCTTCAGCCAGGCTCAAAACCAACACACTGACAGTTAGCACTGGCTCATCTCATTGTCGGCTTAGTGCATAACAATGTTCAGCGAATGCCAGGCATGGAATAGAAAGCCCCTGGACTCAGAGCTCAGTGGATAAACACAACACTGCTGAAGATGATCATGATATCAAGCTAAAAGCCTTGATCCTCCTCACCTCGCTGCCTTCCTTTACTAGTGGCTGAACATCTGGCAATAACAATCCACCACTTTGTATGTGTTTGTGTTTCTTTGTGTGTGTGTGTGTGTGTGTGTGTGTGTGTGTGTCAGGCCCGACATCAAACCATATTTTCTTTCCCGCACACTTGTTTTATTTGGGTTTTGGCAGGTGTGAGTTTATCGACTATATTTCGACCCAACCTACACAGAGCAAATATATCCTACTAAACCTACAATTCCACATTTCAGTTCCTCGACATCAAGGCTCTGGCAGTAAAAAAAAAGTAGAGTAAACCTCATTTTCAGCTTCTCTATTGCAGGTTGAGGGTCATGGTAGAATGAACACGTAACAGAGCAGTCAAAAGGATTTTCAGAGAAGATTTTAACACAAAGTATCTCTTTTCAAACTCATAGTATTACATCATACAGAACACATTTAAGGGTAGGGTTGGTCTTTTGTTCATCTTCACATACAGATAACCATCAATAAGTAAAGAAGATAACCCTGTGTCTGTTGCACTCACAGGACAGTAATAAACAGAAACTATAATTTCATTGGATCAAATGAAATTATGTAGCCTGCTCTTGCTAGCTTCTCCAGGATTACCAACCCTGGCTTTAGGTCAATAAAACAAGCAGAAGGACTATGACAACTATGAAGTATTATAACTATGAACCAAATTTACCTTTTCAACATCTGGTGATGTTAGAATGATTAGAGTGGCAAGCAGAAAATAGTAAGTGTTTGATAAATGTGATTAAAAAAAAAAGTAAACATGACAGGGGCTTTGCAATGGGCAGCAGCTTTCACACTGGTATTATCTCCTGTTTTCTGCAGCCAAGTGAAGTTGAAGTGGGAGTGTTGAGTGGGTTGTTGGAATCAACATTCTTCTTTTTAGTTGAATATCACCAACCTGAATGTACACGGCCTAAAAGAAAGGGCTCCACGGTATAATAATAATAATAATATTAATCAAATTGAAAATTTCATTTTCTTTTTTTAATGAAAATAGTTTATGTCCCTTGCAGATTTATTTTCTGGGAATATTTCAGGCACATGTTGGACTCCTGCATCTTGTTTCAAGAGGGAATATTACTATGAATTGTGCAACAAAGTGCTTTTACGTATTCTTATCCCATGCATTAGTTTATCAATTTTTTTTGTTGTATTTGTCTGTATAGTGGGCAATGTTTGTGTTTAGTATTTTCCAATCATTCTTCCTGAATCTGAATTTGAGTCCTTTGCTCTGTGACTGGGTGATCACGTCAGACTGTTTTTCAAATATAGAAACTTTCCTTTTATAAGGTCAACATTCATGGTCGTTTGCCTCCATAATCTACCATCAAGCCAAAGTCCACTTCTGAAAATGGCTGATTAAGATTTTGATCAATCTTGTGCTTTCGGTGAGACAGACTTAGGAAATGCCATCAGAAAATTGCATTTCCAAATGACATTAGGCGGCCAGTTGACCATCCAATTCCATGTGTTTTTATTGAGATGTTAAGATCTGATATCATTTGGGTCAGAAAACTGGCTTTTTTTCTCTAAGTGAGGCAATTAAATTTCCTTGATGGCCTCTGAGAGCACTTAGCTTAAGAGAATACACTTCTAAATCAAAAAGCTTTCAATCATCTAAAATCATATTTGGTAGAAATCTGCCCCCGAGTGTAGTGTCAGATGCAATGCGGTTGAGGATGTGACAGACTCGTGCTGAGACAGGCGATGTTGGGAAAGGTTATTGTGCATGTCTCTGTGAGCGCTGCATTGGCTGCGACATGTTGTTTGACGCAGTGACTGTGTGACTTCATATCAACAATGAGACGGGACGAGAGAGGACTTAGCCAGACTAAGACAGAATATATCACAGGACACAAATAGGAAGAAAGATGATCGTGGGATGCTGATTTTATCACATTTTTTGTTTCCCTCACACAGTTCGACAGTTGATACATTACATTAACAATGAAATAGTGGAAGATTTAAACAATAATCCAAACAACAAATGAGATTGAATTGGCTCTAAAACATGTTACGGTCACAAGCTCTGCCATGTATGGATAAAGTAGAGGCCATACAGATTTATATTTCTGACAAAAATATACAGATTCTTCACTTAACATTGCAGGATTTGACCAATCACTGTGAACATCCCCACTTTTTGAAAGAGTCATTTGAATTATTACAATAGAAGAACTAACAGCTAACATAGGAGTTCAAAGTTATGATTTACTATTTGCAGTTTTGAACTAGTTCCGCCAATTATTTTGATTGCTCCAAAATTAAATGGGTCTTTCCTTTGGTCAGGCCCCCACTCACCACACTCAACAAGTACAGACACCAAATGTCTGTACTTGTTGAGTTATTCTGCTGAGGGAAAATCGAGTACTTATCATACCTAGTGCAAAACATTTGGGTTAATATGAAAATTATACTTATTATCACACAATGAACTTTTTTTCAAACATTCTAGTTGTTGTTTGTGCATAAACACCGCCCTTTAGTGTTATTTATTATTGTTTCACTGTATGGAGCCCCTAAGGTGACATGGGAAAAGAATAAATACACAAAAGTTTCCGGTGCTCACCAAAGTGAGGGTGGTGGTCTGACCAGGAGGAGACCATTTATGTATGTATCGATATGGGGTACTCTACACTGTGCAGCTGTACACCTGTGATGCTATTGGATATTTTTGCAGTATGTGTTTTCAGCACTTTGCAGACGGTCCCTTTCCGCTCATCTCGATGTCTACTGTGCATAAAGACAAATCGTTTTCCTCCTGATCCGATTTCTGCTTGTTTGATGAAAATAGATCTGTAGCTGGTTCTGTACATTCATCTGATTGGAAGGAGGGTTCGCTTGTGTTTTAAGGACATTTTGTTTATTTGTTATTAAAAACACTAAAAACTAAGATTTTAGGTTTTTAGACCTCTAAAGGGCTCCGTCCTACCTACGTGAGTATTGTTATTGTTTTTGTCCTTGCTCTGCTTCAAACTGATTTCCCCCAGTGGGCCAATATGACATATTACGTGTATACGTTTCCATTTTTAAACAGCATTTTTCAATAAAAACAATATTCAGGATTTTTTAGCTATGTACTAAAATGGATCTGCCTCCATACTAACACAGCTGAAACAGTTAATACTAATCTGGCTTTTCATGAATTAACGGTCATTTACAGACTTTTTTTTACTTTTTAGTTAAACTTACTGAATCTGAGTAATTTGTATCCTGGGAACTGAATCTGTGAACTGCTTTTAAAAAAATTTGGGGGGCAAATTCAGTATATCTCTATATATAAATATAGATATATATTTTGACTTAAATAGTTCAGTGCTATAAATTCAGTGTTGTTTGAATTTCAACATTAAGAGAACATTTCAAATTAAAGTTTTCAGGTTCTTACTTTCTATAGTTCTGTCAGTAAAATAAATGTATTATCTTTTTGTGACAACATTATAAGTTATATTAAATGAACGTAGGATATAAAAAGCTTTAGTTAGCGAAGGTGAGAAAAGGCAGAGAGGCCATCTGGCAAGTCCGGAATTAATGACTTCATTCCCTAACTACCTGTTCACTGGTTTACCATTCTGCTCTATTTTACGACAGCTAATTAGGCAGGTTTTATAACCAGGTTTACTTAACTCTGTCATGCAAGGATAAATTACCATTTTGCACTTCTCACTTAATCATTCTAATTACCCCAGGCAATCTATCAGGCTGTCTTCAGGGTATGAATAATTGGAAAGATTATTAGATGAGAGTCTACGCTGTATATATCAGGATATGCAGCGTTTATGTCAGAATTTGTTCACGCTAAAGTTTGAGGAGAATCTGATGGGAATATAGAATATGAATTTCCGCAACATATTAAAATACAATCCCTCATATAGTGGGATGTGTAACCACTTCACAGTTCTTTGCAGGGATCATCAGCGAGAGACAGAAGGCTCGCTGAAATGGAGGTTTACACATTTTAATGCTTATGTGCATTGGGAATGGGTTTGGGAGGAGCCGGCTCTTTGCTGACTTTGTCCTGACATTCATTCCCACACTATATCAGCAGCGAGAGAGGGATGCACCAGGTGCCCCCTCCACACAGATCAAAGAGGGGTGTGCCATGCTGCTGTGGGCTTACTTGAGAGACTACCGACATGAAAATACCACATCCCAGTCCTCGGTGGGGGGCCGGTCTGTAATTGTGTCTTGTCAGACCTCCAAAGTCCCCCTCACAGCTTCCTACCTGACATTTTCCTCCAATGAATTTATTTTCCGTTGTTTGGTATTTTGGCAGTGGTGCCACTTGTGACCAGATTTAGCTCTCTTCTCCAACCGAGTGTACTGCGAGCCGGTGATACAAGTGTGTGGAAATTGCATTGCACTTTTTTTGTGAAAAGAAAATGTTAACCCCATCAGGAAAAGGTCACAACGAGCAACTGATGAACGGCCGGATGCATCAGTGTTGTAGACTTGTAATTCATCTGGTTACAGGGAAACATTTAGCGAGAAGAGGACCTGCATGGAATTCTGAGTATGATAGAGAACAGGCATATCGGTGATCCATCTCCAGAATCTAATTTACCATGAAGCCATTTCATGTGATCAACTAAAACAAAGAAGAAAAACATCTATGTGGTATTTCACTGTAAAAGTCACTACTGCAGATACTTGCTTCATCAAATATGACACACGATTTTGAGCTCTATCCAACCCAAAGGAATTTTAAAATGGCAAAGAAAAGTATGTGAACACTTTTATGTATACATTTGCCTTCAATTATTGTCTTGAGATATTGCCAGATCTTCATCTAAGTTTCAAAAGGAACAATTACAGTCTATCACTCATTGAAGTGGGGAGGGGCAGCAAGGTGGTGTGGTGGTTTGCATTGTTGCCTTCCGGTGTGATCGAGGTCTTTCGGTGTGGAGGTCGCATGTTCCTATACGTGGGTTTTCCCCAGGTACTCTGGCTTCCTCCTACAGTCCAAAGCCATGCAGATCGGGGTTTGGTTAATGGGAGACTCTTGTCTGTTGGTGATGTGAGAGGGAAATGTTGTTTGTCTCTGTATTTTGGTGACATGTCCAGGGTGTATCCCACTTCTCACAAACATTTGAAGTTTTCTGTTCTCAGGAAGCATTCCTACAAGACGTTCAATATAAATAAGAGTTGTTGAAGCTGGAATAAATAATAAAGTCATTTTAAAGAGTTTAGATCTCTATCAGTCCACCATCCGATAAACTATTAATTGAGATGATTTAGTTCTGTGGCCACAACCTCAAAGTGGAAGTCGAGCTAGAGTGATCAGTGAGGAAAAAAGCTAATGGTTAGATAGGGATGAGCGAGTACAGCATTATCTGTATCTGTATCTGTATCTGTTAACCATATGAATTATCCGTAGCCGTACTCGGAGTGGGCGGGGCCTAACCCGGAAGTGGGTGTGATTTAACCCGGAAGTGGGCTGGTTCAACATAACTTTCTTTTTTAACTTTGAATTTTTTTTATGATTATTTTATTTTTATTTTCTTTTAATTTATTTCCACACCAGGTGTGTGTGTGTGTGTGTGTGTGTGTGTGTGTGTGTGTGTGTGTGTGTGTGTGTGTGTGTGTGTGTGTGTGTGTGTGTGTGTGTGTGTGCGCGTGTGTGTGTGTGTGAGTGAGATGCGAGGGACGTTCACTGTCTCCCGGAGAAATGAACACTCTGTGTTTTTAGTATATAAAGACGTGAATTATATTCGTTCACAAGTCATACAGACTGGTTTTGTTATTTTCACTTTACATTAACACTTAAAGTTTAGTGCAGTGTAATTTGCCGTGATAATTAAATGCCAGTGTGATAATAAATGACAATTTCAAACCATACAAACTGTCATGTTGTACTGTATTTAATAGAGGTTTACTTTACTGTAAAGTAAGTGTAAATGTAAAGTGAAAATAACAAAACCAGTCATTATGACTTGTGAACAAATATAATTCACGTGTTTCTATACTAAAAACACACACACACACACACACACACACACACACACACACACACACACACACACACACACACACACACACACACACAGTCCCGATGCGCAGTGAACCTGAGTGACTGAGAGACAGAGAGCTGTTCTGTGAGTGAGTGAGCAGAGCCGTGTGTGACGGGAGGAGCGCTGTGACGCTGTGTGTGAATTTTCATTCAGTCCGAGCACAGATAATGACTCCGATTACTCGTATAATAATCGTACTCGGCAAAAGTGCTTTATCCGTACCGGATACTCGTTTCAGCCGAGTATCCGGCTCATCTCTAGTTAGAAATATTCACAGCTTAACTTGATTTAATTTAATTTATTATTTAGAGTTTTTTGTCACAAGTAAGATCTCCTTATAAACGTTAACTTTATATTCATTTTGTCTAAATAGGAGGCTACAACACATGGAGTCCTAATTGTGTCCCCTCCTTCAGTTTAACTTTGCTGGCTCCCTGACCAGAAGGAGAGCCTGAGCAGGCAGCGAACACTGGGACTGTGTTCATCAGATGAAGCTGAAATTACTGCTAGAAAATGTGAATAGAGACAGCTCTAAATTTTTTTAAACTGTCTCTGCTGCCTGGTGCAGGCTCACACAGTCATTACATCTGCAACAATTTAATATAAAGTCACCCGTCAACAAAACATTACATCATAATCACTACAAATTAAAGAAATCCAATAAACAAGACTACCATCCACCCGCTCCTTCTTTGACTTGTACTGGATTTGATGAGCTACATTACAGCACTCTTTCAAACAGGAGAAGCCAAAAGCAGCTTTTTGTTTTCAATTTGTGAAAACTTGTGCCATTCGTCAAAAGCTTTCATGTTAGTTTTCTGGGTCATTTGGTCTGAGGGTTAGGGAAACTCCCCAACACCACATTCTGTTTTACAAAGGAAAAGGCAAGATTTTGGACTCATTACAAAACGTATTTTTCAAGTACAGTGCACAATACAATGAGTGCAACTGAACTGCAATCTCCTCAGCCCTCCACAGCCATCTGACAGTGTAACAGTTTGGCTGTTTACCAAAGTTTTGTTCAGTCTAACGTGTGGGGGTGTTGCCACTAACCAGCTGACTGAGTTACTGCAGCGAGTCGATCCTTCGCTGACTCCCATTCCTCTCTCATGATCATTTTCTCTGACTGTTCACATCTTTTCAGACCTAAGTCTTTCTGAGCTCAGCATCTGTGACAGCCGTAATTCTGGGCTGTTTGACGGATTTTCGGGAGTTCGGGAGACGCTGAGAACTCGTTTCCACTCATCATTCATTTATTTCCTCTGTGGTAGCTGAACATATTAACACCAGCCTTCAGAAAATAAAACACTCTGACTAACTCGGATAGACTCAACCACAGACGGACTTGAAAACACTTGCCAGCAACATTAAGGATACAGACAGCCCATAATGCAACACTCTGTAAAAGACCAGTAACTCTTGTATTCTCTAAATTCAAAAATAATATCTAATGTAATGGATATGTAGTTGTCTAATCCTTAAAAATGAGATGACTCCTCTTTTCAAACCAAATTTTAAAAAATTGGGGCCAAATTGTGTCTCTCTTCTTTTGTTATTGTTCATTTGTTAATGTGCTGCACCAAAGTTTTATAATGGTAACGAAAAAGTTCCTCCTCAACTTATTTTTATGATTCATAATTTAATGATATTTAATGGTATTTAATTTAATTTTAATTAATTCAACCATGTATTTTATTTTATTATCTACAGAGAATGTCTGAATGAGCCGATGTGAGAACACAGCAGGAGATCCTCCACAGGAGTGGGGGGGTTGATGAAGCTTCTAACATACGATAGACGCAAACCTAGAAAAAACTAAAAGAAAACAAATATGTCAAAATGAAAAACAGGACACATAAATGTCGAAGACACAGACGAAGAGTTTTTGTTGATGAGGGCTGACGCAGGCATTGATGTGCAGTACACTTAAACATTGGATCTCCACAGTTACCTTTACCTCCTGCCTCCTGTCTGCTGCACCACTCACCTGAACACTACAGAGAATTATGTGCTGTTTTCAACAAGCGTGGTTCATGTGTGAAGGACAAACTCCGGAGAAAGACTGTATTCAATTTTGCGGACATTCTCCGGAATTGATGTCTGAAAACGGCCTATGTTCTGTTGAAAAGTGCTATATGAATGACGATTATAATAAAATTAGAATAAGAATAATAATAATTGCTATAGTAACTCTGGTTTTAAAGAATTTGCTGTAGGCCTAAGTAATACGAACCATAAAAATAAAACAGAAATGTTGAGTGTATCAGCTCAATGTCAATGATAAGTTCAGCACACACACACACACACACACACACACACACACGTCTCAGACAGCTCAGTGCTACACCACTTGCTTACTGTAGTGCTCCTTGAAATCTCCCCCGTGCTAACATGCTGTATGTTGCTGAGAGGACTGAAGATTAGCATATGACATGACAGATTACATTAAATCACGTCTGCGCTGTACTTTATGACATTAGCCTCTTAGCCCAGGCATAGATGCATGCAAATGCTCCCCCAAACCCTCTTATTTAAATCTGCTGCATGACATGGCACCTTTGATATGATTATTAGTCATCTAAGCGACTTGACTTCACCCTCATCAGATGGGAGATGTCAGCGAAGGTGAGAAATGACGGCTAGATGAACATGAACCTTGACAAGCTGCGGTGGAACACTGAAAAGCACAGGTCTGACTGGTTATACTATTTGACAAAGGACGTTCACGTTGAGGGAGGTTTATCTTCATTTTGTTTTCCTCTTAAAATATCTGAAACCAAAAAAGTAGCACAGACTTGTGAAATATCAAGAAAGAAGAAAGTTGTTGAGAGTATTATTGTTCTTTTCGTGCTGTCCAACTCATTACCGACAGAAGTCAGTCTGTCTCCGTCATCACTGCGGCCCAGATGGCTCTCCAATCTGCCCCGTGTAAGGAATGAATCATCATAATCACACATAATCTGCTGTTTAACACATGGCGTTTTGCTTCAATTTTTAAAAATTATACACTACAGTAATACATAAATCAAGCTCTTCCTTTGTTAGATCCTAAAGTGACACAGATATTGTGGGCTATCACGCGGTCAAATAGAATTCAGCGTTCATATTTAAAACCACAATCCTTCGTCAGTCACATCCATGTTTGCATATTGTGATGCCCAGTCTCCTACTCTTTGGGGAGGTAGGGAGTGGAGATCCTTCTCTTCAATTATTCCCAGTGTCATTGGAGAAGCCCCCAACACCACTCTAGTGTCTTGTCTCTGCTCCGTGGTCTTTAATCTTAATTATAAAGCTATCATTACAGCATGAACCCTGGGCTGCCAACAGTGGAGCCCTGGGCTCATCTGCTCTGAATCAATCAAACTAAGTTCTGCACTAGAGGACTTTTTCCTCTTTTTTTTCAGTCGGGTCATTTTGTTTCTGCCTTATCTCATTTTCATAATTATGCTTTTCCCTTCTCTAATGGAGTGAGAATGCTCTACTTCCAGAAACTTTACATGGAGCAGTCTGAATATTCAAACTGCGTTGCAACCTTGAACGTCTGACCTCGCTTCAGAACTTTGTGATGGTGACGAATCCAGAAAAATATCCGTATTAGTTCCCTGCATTGATTGTTAACAAAGGCTTGTTAATAGAGGAGGCTGAGACATGAACAAAATAACTCCTTGGGTTTATTGTTTAGGAGAAGGTGTTAGATATGGAGTTATGTGTCTGCGGAACGCCCTCATTCACACTCAAATTGTCAGCCTCTGCTCTAAATCAACGCTGCAAAATTGGATGAGTGAGAGAAAGTTGGCAGTAGTCAATGACAAATTCTCTGAAACGCAGCTGACGTCTTAAAGCTGTGATCAAGTGGAACGATCAAAGACGCTCAGCACTCCATTGAGAAGGAGCTGCAGTGTGTGTTTGTGGTGGCTGATAGAGGGGGGTTGTATAAAGTCAGACTGAAATTTAAATGATTTTCTTCCTAATGAAATCTGCCAAGATACCCTGTGTATTTGTTTACGTTGATAATGATCTGGTGTCAGTGAGCATAGCTAATATGAGACAACATCCATACCACTATACATTTACAGATCACCTCTGCTATCGATACGCCTTCTGTTTAGAGCCGATTAAAGTTCAATAAATCTTGCTTGGGCCGTTTGTTTGAAAACTCCAGGGCCGTGCTTTAGTCTGTAGGGGCAGGAATGGAGATTTTCGGAAACGATGACGTTGCAATTAACAACTGCTTGCTTACTGGGTCTTTACATTAGCGGCATTAGCCTCGGCTACCAGTCTAGAACCCAGCATGGATAATCCTTTAGAAGCGTTGCTGACCTTGTTGTATAGGTTACCAGCTTACATGCATAAGAGACAACCTATTTGTTTGCATACTCATTTGTAGCCTAGCTCTCTCTGTAACTTACAACTGAAAGCCCAGTGCATGTGAGCATGTGGGTCACATGACAATGTTGTGTTAGTTAGGGAATAAAAAAACTGCTAAGAGCCAAAACTTTTGTGGACAGATATTGTTTTAGTTCTAAAACGCAATTTTTAATAGTGTGGAATTAGCCTAAAAATACTGCAGAATAAATAGACCTTGGAAGTGGACAATGTGTCCCAGGGAAAGGCCAGCTCTCAAATGTCCGTCAGCCGCTGCCAAGGGAAACGTCCTCCCAGGGGCATGAGGCTCAGTTTCCACAGATATGTCCAGAAACACTTTTGTCTTCTTTTGAAAAGTGAAAATGTATATATGCACAATGGCTTCAGTATCATTGCATTTTCTGTTTCCTTTTACACTCAATGAGAATGTTTATAATATCTGTGGGAGTCAGAAAATCAGAAACAATTTGTTCTGCAGCCTCTGATGTGAGACTTTTGCTAATGACTGGATGAAGTCATTAAAAGTTGGACATAAGTTGTTAGTTTTTGAAAATATAGTGTGTGCAGCATAATTCTGTATTAGCAGCACCAATCTTCTTTAGGATTCTAGTCATATTTCATGAAAGATTCAATATCCATGTACAGTTTAACAGATAAGTCTGTGAACTTGTGAACTTGAGTCGACGACGGAGAAACTCAAATGAAATCTAACACAAAGAAAAGCTGAAAGTCACATCATTCATCATTAAAGACGATGAAACAGATCAAAGAGCCGATGAACAGCTTTTCAACTTTGAAAAGGCGCTGCAGGTATGGTATAGCTTCCCACTGTCCATGCCACGAGTACAAAGGGAAAAGAGCCTGACAAGTGAGCATATGACAGAAGATTATGTCGAGGTTCATGGGTCAAATTTCTTTAATGCGTAAAAAACCTTTGAAATACCTTTTTTATTGCCGTCTGAGAGAAAGCGAATGCCTCATTTTAATGCCATTGAACGGAGGTCCTCATCGGCTTTAAAATATGCAAAGAAGAACATGCTAACATTAACCACTGCCTACATTATTTATCCTCTTGAAAAGTGTTTTATCAGCACCCGGCCTGCTTTACTTTAGTTTTAAATATTCAAATTAGGGCGAAACTGAAATGTCTACTATGCAAAACAGCTCTTTTACATTTCAAAATTAAGCTCACAATTCTCACATGTTTGGTTAAAGATGGCCTTGTTAATTGCAAATTCTGCAAAGTTGTGACTTTTAAAGATATTGCTGAGGGCTTAGCTATCCACAATGATCAATATTTTTCCCATGTGGCTCACATTTAATGAAGAGGCGACGAGTGTTCATCTTATACTCACAACGGCTTCTATGACATGCTCAGTTTTGACCAAAGACAAGCTTTACATGATGGATGGATGGATGCATGCATGGATAAATAGATGATCCTTCTTCTATAGTGCTTAACTAAAATACTGTATAATATTGTATGGTCTAACTAATGTTAAATGGCAAAAAATACTATTTTTAGCACCGTTATTGAAAACGAGGTTGAAGTGTGATACAATTATGTGAATTCTCAGATTACTACTTGATGTAACATGCTCATCACTCTCCATAAATGTAGTTCCACTTTGAGCACTTACTTCAGAATCTTTGTTGGACGTTCCAGTGAACTATAGTTGTAAGTGAAGTAAAAGCAGTGAATTTTTTAGTGTAAAAAGAAACATGGCGTTAACAGGAACACCACAAGGTCACAGACTAGCAGATTAATCTCTCACAAGTAACTTTGTGTCCATTTATTCGTTATTGCTGGTTGAGTCTTCCCCTGCTGTGGACGTTAGTTGCATGGCAGGTGGTTTTAGAGCGAGAGGGAAAAGCTTTTACTGTGGTTTACATTGGCCATGTATCATTGGCCTTCCTAAAATCCTAAAAGCCGTTCCTTGCTTTTTAGCACCAACCCCCCCAGCTCTTTATTCCCTAACACCCATCACAAATTTGGTCTGGTATGTGACTGCTAATTTATCCTTTCAATGTATGATACCCTGTCATCTCCTCATTTGTCCCTGAGTGTTTCTAATCTGAGATAATCCCAGTCAAATCCTTTGATTGTGTGTTTGGACCTGATCCATCTCGGAAGAAGCTATTTTAATGGGCTTCATGGCACTTGGTGTAAAGTCATTTATCTAGTGGATTGGATGTGAATGCTTGTTTTAATAAGTGCTCTTCATGAATAGTAGGAGACGTGCCATTTAATTATACAGAGTAGACCTATTCCATTGCTACAACTTCTCCAAGGTTTTTTTTATATTTGGAGCAGAGTGCTTTGATTTAAAAAAAGAGAGTGTGGGACTTTAGCTGTGTGAAGAAAAGCCTGTGAGATGGTGCGGTTTTAAAAGAACTGGGGAAAAAAACCTTCCTTTCAATGTCAGTAAACACTGACATTGAAAGGAACATTAACTAAAATAAAGAACCTTTGACACTTAACACATGTTAACATATTACAAACAATCATGTCACAAAAGCAAGGCACTTTATTAAATACAGGGCAGTTTTATAGGAAGAGATTTACAATTTATAAAGAAATGGCATAGCAGGTTTTTGTAATTCAACTAAACAAACCGACTGCTGTTGTTTTGATTTGAGAAGCCAGATAGACAGGTGTGCACTTTGCTCTGATTACATGATACCTATAGATTTCTTTGAAACGGTGGGTTCGATTTTACCAAGAACTAAAAGCGAGCTTCTCATGTGTCGGTTTTATCAGGTGAACGAGGCAGGAAAAAAAGTTTGTATTTTTCTGAAATGGTATTCAGGGTTAAGTATCATGTATTCTCATGTACAATTGTATTGTCGTGTGTGCCATACACCAGTGAAAGATAAATTTCCATGAATGCAGGCATTACTGGATAACAAACGTTCACTCTTGAATCTTAAAATGACTGTAAAGTAGATTGTAACATTGATTTTAAAAAGTGATAATAAGATAAAGCACAGGATTTCTAGTGACAAGATCGACCTTTGCTTATTTCTGTACATAATATGTTTTAATTTACTGCAGCTTATACAATACTTGGTGATTTTTGCCACATCGCCCAGCCCTGGTTTTAAATGTGACCACATAGAGTGATAGGGAGACAAATTTCCACAACTCGGACAACATGGGGAAAGATGTGTTGGGAAATTCCAAAATCTGTTATTCATTTCCCAGCAGTGACGGTTTGTGATGCAACAGTTGTTTTTATGTAAGTATGACACTCCATGTTTATGAACCCTAAACTTTATACATTTTCTCCTCTGTGGTGTGATACTATTATAACTTTCTCCCCCAGAACATCTATATTTAGACAGTTTGACAGAGAAAACATGACGCCTAGAGCCAACTATTTTCTTTTCTTCTCTATCATTGGGTTTCCTGCTCTGACATGCCCCAGTGTGCCGCTGTGATTGGCCGCTCACTTTTTGACTTCCTCAAACAGAGTGACCAGCTGACGGTGGAGTGCAGGAGCAGGAGGTATAAAGTTGTGAGTTTCCGTTTTCACACTTTAATTTGTCTTCAAATGTCTGCGTAACCCCGGCAGGAGAAAGAAAGAGGAATGTGAGCAGGAAGTGGAGGAAACTGCTGGGATCTGGAAGTACTCAGGGTGGGTGGAAGAAGTCGTTTCTGAGCCACAACAAAGAGTGAAAATGGGCAGCGAATACCAACTACTGTCTACAGAAGGGTCCTGCAGGAGTATATTCATTGGTGAGTTTTACGTCTTAAAGTATTTCATGAGCGACATGCTGTTAGTTATACTTTGACAACAGCGTCAGCGGTGGCAATGTTTTCCTCATCTGGACATGCCTACTCTACCTTATCCAGATGTTGCTGCACTGAGGGCCTCTTGTCAACATACTACACTCCCTCCTAGGAATTGTGAGGAATGCTACTGGGGCTAAAACACTTCAACCTCCTAGAGTAGAAAATGAATGTTGTTTACGAATTCTATACACAGGTTTTCAGCTGTAAACCAGGAATACAAATTATGTATTGTTGTTAAAATAACATACTTATCGCAAGATTTATTGACCCTCAATAAAGGAACTTTCCAAGTTGTCAAACTGCCAAAGTTTCACAAAACAAGCTGCGAACGTCACACTGTCTCAGAGGCAAGTGACATATACTGAAAGTGAAAGTAAGAGGAAGCTTATTTTTTAATGTCTGCCTGTTAAAAATAAGCCTTTCAGCAACTGTTAATGCTCCGTTACTTGTTCATTCACATTTTGATTTCATAAACAGGATAAATACATAGATAAAAGTAATTGTAGAAAAGTTTGGGCACCCTATGAAATTAGTGCTTGTAAGCCCTTCTATCGCTCTCCATTAGCAAGTAATGGGGGTGTAAACAGGAGGGAGGCAGTCTATAAATAGCCAAAACCTTTCATACCTTTAATCTAAAATTTCAGACTAAAAACAAAACAACCTCAACAAGACATATGATTTCAGCCTAACATGGTTTATTGACTAAGAAAAATGCATTATCTATTAATTCCATAAATTATTGTCTATCTGTCTGTCTGGATGTAAAACACATATCTCAAGAACTGTTCATTTTATCAGCTCCAGCATGCTTCCTGTTAAAGGCCCAAGGAAGTGCAGTGTCACATGTGGTATGATATATTATTATAACTTTTACAGGGTCTGGCTGAGACTCATCAACTATGTGATGTTGTGATCTACAACCACGATGTGTTCACAACAATGGGCGTGTTCACAACAACAGCAACAACACCCTGATTCTCCAGTGAGGGCCTCTGCGTATTGAGTTGAGCTTCACTGAACTTTGAAAAAACAGGTGAACAGCTGCAGGGTTCTGTGGACTGAGTGCTGCAGGCGGCCTTAACTTCCCACGACTCTATTTCTGCAGGTCACTTTAACAGATTCAGAAAGTAAACTGTAACCAGCATCGCCACAGTTCAAGCAGCCAGAACTGAGACTGCATAAATTAGAGGCATTGCAAGGGATAAAACTACTGACACGTTTCCAGAGATCCAGGCCTTCTCCCAATCACGATAACAATAAAAAGCTGCTGAGCCCCTGGCCTGCTCCATTAAAGATTTGTCGTTTAATAAATTGCTCAGCTTAAATCTCATAATGATATTTACCAACAAGCAATTTGCATAGTAAGCTGTGTGTAAACATGCTCACATTAAACAGCACACATTACATGTGTCTTGCACCACTGATGATGCATGTTGTTGTCCAGTGACCGGTGTCACTCACAGCGGCGCTGACCACTGATGGTACACATTTTTTTTATTGACCTCTCGAGTAAAGTGCAATACTAAACTGACTCAACATAGGTGCACTAACGTTTGGAGAAAAACTAGTCATTTCTGAATTATCAATAAGTTATGGGGAAATACACTGTAACAATATGAACATGTCTCTCAAATATCATAGAGGTGAAATCTATAGATTCAACTCATTACCTCCAACAAGGAGTGGTTTTTATCTGCGTTTGATTGTTTGATGGCAGGATTATGCAAAAACTGACCGGACCAATTTCCATGAACTTTTGTTGAGGGGTGGGAAATGATCCAAGAAAGTACCCTTTAAATTTTGGTGTTTTGAATCTATATTTGAATCACTTTCTATAAATTGCAAGACAGGGGATATTTTTCAATATTTCTGTTGATCTTTAAAAGATCTTGAAGAGAATCAGGCAAGTGTAGAGGACTGATATTTATGTGTGTTGGAAACTTGGTGCAGATCCAAATAAAATCTGGATCTAGTGAATTTAAACATGTTTTTATAAGGGAACTGTTTGGCCTTACAGAGTATGTGCTCAGTGAGTGTCAATCTTGATCTCATTTAGTTGTGGACGCTATAAACCCAAATCATAACAGTTTCAAAGTGCATTTCTTTGTGTCCAGTCACGTGAGGTTAATTCACATGAAGGAATTATTACTCTATTGCTTGTTTCCTTTCATATAATTTAAAAGAAAGGTTGTGCATAAGGAGAAAATAGAAGTCGGACATGTGTTTTGCACCTCAGTACGTGGAACATGTGTCTAATAATCTGAGCCATCGGTCCTCATCATCTCTGTAATCTCATTTAGTGACTTGGATTGTGTTTTGAAGAGAAAAACAAAAGGTGAATTCTCATTGGTCAGCAGAACACTAATCCCTGCTTCCATCTAGAGGTGCTCGAGCCCTGCGCTTGGAAGTCGACTGTGGTGTTAGCTTACCATTCTCCCAACCCCCATCCAACCCCACCCCCCATTGTAGCCAGATGGCTGTCACGCAGGCGGTTCCTCGCCCAGACCATGCTGATTTCCCATCATTCTTTTGTTAATGAGGTCGTTAGCAATGCAACAGACAATTAAATTATCCCAATCTGGCATTTTCCTCATTGTCTTACTGTATAGTTTACTTGTGGAGTGTCTCAAACCGGTCATGTGCCACTGCTCAGTGTTACCGCTTCTGTTGTGACGAGGGCTTCTGTACTGTTCTGTACCATTTTGTTCCTTATTATTCATGTCAGTGTTACACTGTGCAGCAGTGAAAGTGAAAGCCAGCTCCACCAAGTCGAGTATAGTGTAAACAGCTCTTGATGGAGCTGGTGTTAGTATTCTCCTCTGTGATAGCGGGAGATCAGTGTCGTCTCCAACTGACAAACTTTGTTTTAGTACATTATCAGCCTGTATGGAAACAACACAGCCCTGAGCCGTTGTTGCACAGAGGAAGTTTTGTTTGCTGTTAAATCGTGCACAGAGGGGGCGACTTCAGCCCGTTAGTCGAGCGCTCACCTTCATGTGAAACGCCGCCGAACACTGACACCGCTGACAGTTAATTATGGGAGTCACAGATCATGCAGACTTGTCAGCTCGGCTGCGATTGACGTGCCGCATGTTTACATCTCTGTTGTAATGTTGTTCTCTAGTTATTCTCACAGCAGCAGTGCATCCGTTATTTAGTTCCTGAAGTGCCTTGGGGCTTGCCATAATGACCGTAAATGCAGCACAGATTTGGAGGAATGAAATGTTAAAAACGACTTGTGGGTATAATTGGTGAACCTGCCATCACGGTAGCTTTGGAAATATTTTTGGTCAGGCTGCCGAAACACGCCGACAGCCTGTTAACTAGACCGTCATAGTCTATAGGTATGTCTGTACATGGCTTCATTATTTTCCTCAAGCCCCTCCACACACACACACACACACACACACACACCCGCAACACACACAAAGTAATAGTGACAATGAGTGAAAACCAACTAAATCTGATATATTGTTAGACAGGCAGACGAAAAGGAAGCAAACATATACATTTTGACACACACTGGTATTTGGAGAGTGCCTCACAGAGTCATTTCCATTTCTTGGCCAGGTGGTTTGTGTGGGTAACAGTCTGGTAAAGCAAGTGGCAGCCAGATACCACATATATATCTAAGAATGCCTTATGATAACATACCTACTTCCACAAACGTGTGTCTTTCTGTCAGTCTGTAATTTGGTCATACTGTATGTGCGTCATTGCAACAACATTCATAGAATCACTTCCTGTTTGGAAATTTGGCTTAACTGCAAGAGCACAACATTTGTTTTGCAATGCTTTATAGCGAGCTGAATTAGAGCTTTGATTTCAAAAGCTGTGAACTGGGGTCTGAAGATTGTGTCGATTGCTTAACAGATCTCTGATAAAGCCAATATCCAAATACCAATTAGTTTAATCATTCAAACATATATATAAACCACACATGTGAACAGCAAAGTCATTTTCATTAAAAGAAAAAACATTATAAAATCATTACGGCAGATAAACCAGGCAGGATGAACACAACGTTTTCTAATTTAAAACTACACCACAGACAAAAACATCTGCAAACGATGTCCAGCACACAAACAATAAGAAGTGACAGTATATTGAGGAGGACTCACTAATGACAAGGAATAATTCTGAAGTAGCTCCGGAGCATCAACAGACGACAAGAGAACAGCCCATTCCAAACAGGCATGTTTAGAAAGCACACTGCACCAGTATGTAAAAAATACCTGATATTTAACTTGCCAAAAATTAGTAATAAGAAATAAAAGTGAATCTGCTTTCACTAGTTTGCAGCTGTTGTCAGATATTAATGCAAGCAGAGATATATGCCTGGTCAGTAATAAAATCTGCTTACACAGATACTGATGGGTTACATTAAAAACCCACCCTCTGATTAAAAGATTCCTCAACTGAAGATAGATTTTCCACCTGAAGCAATGCGGCTCACAGAAAGCCCCCAAAGAGACAGGCGCTTCTGAGGCAGCACTTTATCCCCCCCTCAGACGAGCCCACACATGACAGCTAGCCCCCACTGATGAATCCCAGTGTTTTATGGCATGAAACCAACAAATCTGGCTCCCAGCTACTGTCCAATATTTAGCGTCAAAGCGCCTCATCACTGACGATGTATTGCTGTTAAATCAGAGATGCTGTTTGCAGCACAATGGAGCATGAAACAATGGATGCGTCTTGTGGCTAACCCCTGGCCTTGGGCGAGGACGACATGCCCGGCAGCGAGCACATGATGTATTCCACCGCTCGCGTTTTATGTCCGTTCCTAATTGAACCAGGATGGATCCTTTTACTGCTCGACTAGCTTGAGTTTAAAGCAGCTATTTTCACTTGTGTCAAACAATGTGTTGTCATCAGCAGTTAACAACTCCTGATCCTTATTTTCACCCGAACACAAACACAGTCTCACATCAGGAGACTTCACACATTTGACTATTTATTAATGTTGAAGAAAAGCTGATGTAGAAAAATTGTGAAATATCCACAACAACAAATCGGTGGAAAAAGAACGTACCCTGCCCAGTGCCTTCTGGGATATGCTTTGGCCCCATGCAACCCTGCACAGGATAGATTTTGATAAGTTCTCCTTTTAGGGTTTCCTTTTTTGGTAACTATGTGACTTTTTCTTTGTTAACTTGTAAATACATGTAAATATAATGAATTCGTATCCATGTAAACTTTGAAACTTGTGATAAAAGAGGGAAAAAAACAGGATAGGTCAGACATTTATACATCGTCCATCGTCAACATTCCTGTTTAACTGAAACAAGTTTCATTCTTTTCATCAAAAGTATTCTAAACCAGAATAACTTCACCACATTCTCTGTGAGGATTGATGGTTTGGTGTGTGGCACTTAAAGTTGCACAGATTCCTTCTAAAAAAACAAAATGGGTCAAATGGCCTGTATCCGTATTGTAAATGTTTTAGCGTCATTAAACGCATTGTTTTGGTTTTATCGCCCATGACTCCACTGTTTTCACTGCCCTCCATCAAGCCCTGCCGACCACACTGTACAGAAATGCCAGACAGACAAACTAGTGACTAGCTGGTGATTACAGACCACAACAGAGTAAAAGGCGAGTGAATATTTGGGACATTTTACCGGGTAGCCAACACAATAACAACTTTAGATGGTGAAAATCTGACAGTGTTGTATTTTCAGTTTATTGAGCTGCACTAAAAGGGTTCCAAAGAAAAATCTACCAATGCACCTTTATAAAAGTGTACTGCTCTCAGCGCCTCAGTGGTTGTAGCTTGAAAGATTCTTGAATGACACATATGCTGTTTTAGTTTCATTTATGTGGTCGCTCGTCTCTTGATCACTGTAAATCATTTGTGTGTGTGTGTTGGATTGGAGCTGCCCAATGGAAGTTTTAGTCCAGCTGTTTACTGGTAGGAACACAGTCTTGTACCTTTTAAGCTGCTCTAACTCAAAACAAAGCAAAGTCAAACCTGTACAAATGCTGGTTTAAATGACTCAGTCAGATGTTTCCCACTAAAACAGCCTATCACGTATCAGATCATAGGGTCATAAAGTAGATCGGCCCATCTCTGATTGCTCTATGGATGATACAGGCTGACAGCATTTACTTTATTGTGTCATCTCTGTGAGTCAGATAAGACGTATTTTCTATATTGCCTTGAGCTTATCATGAACAAATCACAAGTCCAATGTAAGCCATCATGCCTGTTAAATTGAATCTTCAAAAAAAACCTTCCTTAATGCATAGATCATTTAAATAAAAATGAAATGAAAATGTGCAGTTGGTTCTTGGTATCTGGACAGTGAAAATACAGTCTTGTAACGTTCTCTGACATGTGGACATCCAGTGTCTATCTATTAGTAGAAAGTAGTTTCTACACAACACAGTATTTTATTCTATAAAACACTAGATATAGATCCCGGAGGGTCAAGATTGGCAAAAGAAAATATTCCCAATAATGACAGGGAATAATAATAATAACAATGCTAATAATATACTTCTTATAATCATTATTAATAATAACAATAATATTAATACAATAGAATACTGAATCCTTTTACTCAATATCTATCTATTTATATCTATATCTATATTGTCTCACATTTTCATTGTTCTCTTTATTGTCTGTAATGTCAAACTGTTGCAATTACTTTTAAAGCCCAGAAACACGTTGTCACTCTCCCAGTAGAACCAAAACAACCATAGAATGCTCAGGGGAGCTGTGCAGTGTGTTTTGAATGCTGTGATGGGAAGAAAGTTGCAGTGAGGGAATATTTAGTCTTCCTCTAAAGCAAATACACTGATACAATGACCAGTTAACAATGTCCTCACGAGCAATGTGAAATCAGTGCTCAACCATTCACAACCTCTATCTTCTCCTCTTCTGTAGAAACACCAGATTGCTTTATATGCCGGGATGTTGAACTTCAAGCCAGTGACCCGCTGAGGAATTTCTGCGACTGCAAAAGTCTACTTGCCCACCATGCCTGTCTGTCCACATGGATCCAGAGGGTAAGAAGGACTCTCCATGTAGGGAATCTTGATATTTAGAATAACTGCTTTTATCTAATCAGCCATTTGTCAAAATATATAGGGGTATTAACGTCTGTGTTGAATTTCAAACAGTCTGGTGAATAAATGTCTTTGTCATGTGATCATTCCTTATTTAGACAAAACACTGCTGTTTGCCTCGAGCTAATGAGCTACCTTTCAAGTAGCAATACCAATTAGTTTTAATGAGGGTTGCTAACAATGATAACACGTCATCGTTATACAGTTGAAGCACGGAGGCTGAAACAGTGAGGAGAGCCTCGTAATGGACTGGCAGGAATCCAGAAAGCCATCATGCACCTGACACCTGTCACCCACTGCAAAATAGCTCATTAACATCTGTAGTGCTCCTCCAACCAGCAGTTGTACAGATGTGGCGGTCACCGCTGTCGTTCTGTTTTCACAGCGCAACTTCCAAAACATCCCTAATACTGTTCTCTCAGTTCATGAAAAGTGCATTTCTGTAGGTGGTGTACGTACATTTCTTTCTGTGCACTCATGATGCTCGGTCGCTATTTGTGCTACTTACTCTTCTACCATTAATTCCCAACAACTGCTGCAGCTGCCAGAATAGAAAATATGTATAATTACTGCTGTATACCAGAAAAACGACAAGAACAAAACACAAGCAAAAGCCAAAGTAAAGTGAAGAGATGTGTTGGTGTGTAACTATAAATTATGGGAAAAGTTAAACCCCAGCTGAAATTGTTTTCTAAAAATGATTTACCTGGACAGATAATATTAAAACACTGTTCATGTTTACATCATGTAATCACTGCTCTGCTTAGTATTGAAGAATATAATATGCCATATTCAAGTTCAATGAACAGGGGATAAAAATTGTAATTTAAAAATAGTCATCAGAGTGGCGAATCCAGAAATAATTGTCAACTTTACTTCTTAGTTCTACTTTTTTTTTTTTAGCCTTGTTTACCTTTACAACTTTACTTGGCTGTGATAAACCCTGTTAAGCACAAAACACCCGGTCAACAGCTTCACCAGACACTGTTGCTATACATTCCCCAGGAGTAGGTGGAAACCAAGGCAAAGCTGAAAGGAAAGTTATTGTATCACCTTGATTTGTCAGACACATGACTGCAAATTAATGCTTATGTGGCTTCACATATGACGCTAGTGGTTCAATTGCTAATTCCAATGTCACAACCCAGCTCAAGTCTGAAAAATCAAATGACAACCAATGCTCAATGCTGTGGAAGCCATGAGAGAGAGAGGGAGACTGACTGAATGACACCAGCTTATATACTGCAGCCAGACCAGGTGAGGTGAATCTCCTTGACCACCAAACTCTTCCCATCAGGCTTCTGCAGGGAGAGGCCATCGTCAGATAAGCAGTAAGCCAGTTCAAGGCAAAGGCTGAGAGTTGTATAATATGTTTTGTGGCTGCAGATGAGTTTTTTTCATGTAAAAGAAAAAACAGACCTTGATAATGTCGTCGGGTTTTTTCTGTTCTGGGTCCTGGAGACCACAAATCTATTAACTCAAAAGCCTGAGTTTCAAACTGAGGGCATAATTCAAAACATGGGCACGGCAACAGACTGGGAGGACCTGACAAAGAGACACATTGGATTATGGTCAACACAGGCTCTAGTGGGGAGCTTGAGCCATTCTAGGGACTTAGACGTACAATATGCAACTTTGTGCATAGGCGTCTCTTAATCAAAGCTAGAACAAAAGACTTAGTTTGATGACATTGTGATGCAGTGTGGTATCATGGGAGTTCACCACGACATGCACATGAAAATCGAAAGTATCCGACGTTACTCAAGTTTAAGGGGCTAGCAGCGTGTTTTACCATTATCGTACGTAAATATAGCACAGCCAGACAAAGCCACACCCAGATAGCATATGGATGTTGAGACATGGGACCAAACATGTCCAGCAGTTGAACTGCTATTGGGTTTAAAAATTAAAATTCTTTCAATTGAAGATGTTATGATGTATTAATAATAGGGGGGGGCTAGGGTTAGGGTTAGGGGTTAGGGGTTGGGGGCAATCAACACAATTATCTCCTTCAATTTAATTAAATAATTATTATAGCAAATCCATGACACTTACTGTCTTCCCACTACATCTAAAACAGTATGTCCACAGAGATGGCTTCAATCACTCATGTGCGATTAAAATATGTTTTAATAATTAAAGCTGGTTTCAGCAAAAGAAAAACTCTCAGAGCAAAGTTTATTTTTTATGACACATGCATATTTCATAAGGTTTCAAAGTTGTGTCTCAACATTTTGTCAACACCGTCATTAGGCAGTCACTCTGAAGGATCCATTTTCCTATATGCAGAATGCATCCGTGGCAGACAGGGTCAAATATGGTTTATAGTTTGAGAGTGTTTAAATCTTAATGGTAATATTTCCTGTGTCACCAAAAGTCACCACCATCCTTGTATTCTCGTGAAGTAGTTTGCATCGAGCATCAAGCTGAAGAGAAAATGGCTGCTACATCAACTTCATTTGTTTTGTGAATAAAATGGCAATGGTGATGACAGGCAAATTACGTTGACATTCAATGGGATGTTTTTTGAGTAATTTGAGTGAAATATAGAAATGGATTATAAGTTTGTCTGATAATATATAAATGCTACACACAGAATGGTGAAGATGGTTAATATATAAATAAGATGAATAATATTGAGAGTGTTCTTTTTGTGTTTTTGTCACCACTGTCAGATATGAGTCAACTCCGTCAGGTCTACGTCACATCCATCAAATTAATATTTTGATTATGTTTCAGTATGAATTGTTGGTCATATGTGAAAACTTGTCTCCTAACATGTATCAATCTTATTAGTTTTTTGTTAAGGGTAAAGTTAAAACCTCTATCATACTCTCCGATAAAAAAAACACAGATAAAAATCTTTATAATATAAACATATATACACATTGAAAGTAATTTTCTTGAGGGCTCTGTCAGCCTTGGTGAACAATATTTGTTGTACTATTTTTTAAAGGTCGAGCATAATGTGAATGAAAAGTAATTTGTGTTTTTGGTGTCTGATGGTGTTGACACAAAATAGGTGAGGCAAGAAAATAGCAAATGTGGCCCAAAATGTCCCAAATCAGATGTGGACCTTTTTCTTATTTCACATCTAGGTAAAGTGTAATCTGGGGTAAATGGTAAATAGCAAAAAACTAATTTGATCCACCTTTGGTTGACACGCGGTATTGCTATGGCTTACCCTGGCCCAGATCTGGCAAACAGGAGTGGACCACCCAAGTGCCATCATTCCATGTGGTGTGTGGGCCAGATGTAGAGCCAAAAGTGGACCAAAACTATTTTAGTACGTGGGCAGGTAAAGTGAATATGACGCAACTCAAAGGTGACCAAAATAAAAGGTCCCGAATTGGGTTCAAACATTGTTGGAAACATTTTGGATAATGTAAATACACTACGATACAATACATGTCATATCTTTAAAGTCAGGATTTTTGTCATCATTATTAAATTGCTATCTTGTGAGTTGTGCTTTATGGAAGTGAACCCCCAAATTGCTCGAGTACCCCATTGACTATGCCAAAGAGTAGATAAACTGAAAATTAATCTTAGACTAGACAATATCTGCACTTCCTTTCAGAATTGCTGCTTTCACATGTTGGTTTCAAATGAGGCACACGCAGTGCAAGTGTAAATAACCGAGATCTCACTCTGTATCACAATGTACTGCATCTGTGTGTTGCTGTACTGTGCTGTGCACAATATGAGTGGGTTGGTTATTGTCACATGCAATTATAATCAAAGATAATGTGTCTGCTGTTGAAGCGTTTGCTGTGGTGACGTCCACTCTGGTGAGCTTTGGGTCTCTTCGGATCCTCCACAAGTGGTAGACAACATGCTACAGCAGACCTTTCATCTGCACCACCCAGCTGTCAGAGTGAAGAGCCACTTCCATTAAGTGTGTGTCTCCCCACTATACAATTATATACAGACACACACGCGAGGACACACATACACACACACACACACAGTGAGCCGCGCTCTCTTGCTGTGAGTGTGTGCTGTTGCTACAAGACTACTTTAGTTTTTGTGTGTGAGAAACACAGACAGAGAGAAAGAGAGCGGGGGAGAGAGAGGGAGAGAGAGTGCGACCTTTCAGAGTGCTCAGGGTGGGGAGCCCCTTTCCCTTTTACGGAACAGAAATCAGCAATTGACCTGTCACTTTTGCTCTGATAGCCATCTCTGGAAAGCAGGTCATGCACATATGACTAAAGTGCCTCTTAACCGCATTTTATGAAGCCAGAAAATGTAATCCAATAATGATTTGACTTGCGAGAGAGAGGGAGAAAGGGAGGGAGGGACAGAGAGCCAGCTGGGAGTGATAGCATGCACTGTTACCACTCCTAAAAGCAGCTCCAACTAAAAAAATATGGGCAAATTCCAAGTCTTTATTTAATTTCAGCCACAACAGTACGACACAGATGTTGTCACTAAACAGCGGGCAGACTGAACTCAAACACAGCAAAACAAGCGCTGGTATTCATTTCTGTTGATACATACTTCAGCGTGTTCGCAGCACAGGGCTCTCTGACTGGTCATCATCGGCGCTGAGGCAAACCATACGCTGTTTTTCGAACTGCCTCATTTGTGTCCCCCGCCCCACCCCACCCCTCCCAGCCCACCCCTCCCATCCTTCCTCATTCAGGTTCCCAAAGACAAATAGCATGGCACAAAACTAATTAGTAACCAGGAACTAGTTAGGAGATGCCCTTTTAAAAAACATGTCCTGAGGCAAGATTTAAATATAGGGACAGAGTCAGTGACTGAGCGTGCCTAGGAGATCCCGGCCTCCAGGCGCGGCAGCACTATGACCCCTGACCCTCATTATAGGGAGTGCATTCCTAGAGGGGTGAAACCCCTCGCAGCACAGAGTACAAGGGCATGGGAGGACTGTATGGCTCGTACCACACCAGCCCAGCACAGCCTGGTGTGTCTCACTGCCCAACCCAACAACAGGCTTGAGAAAATACAGAGCAAGGGCGCAGGCTTTCGGAAAATAATGGTATATGTTCAGTTACCCGGCAGATAAATACATTCTTAATTTTTATACATTTGGTTTCACTCTATTGAAGTTAATGGGAATGGTATTCTGCAAGAAAAAATGCTCTAAAAGATTTTGTATTCCCATCCATCTGAAATAGAATATATAGTCGTTAGAGGGGCGAAAAATAAGTGAGAAGAGGAGCAGTGAGAATGCTAACAACTTGCTCGCTAAACATAGCATTAATGCAGTAGAGAGCGAGGCACTGACCAAGGTGTGAAGAGATGGAAAACATGAGAGGATGAGTTTACATGCTCACGTGTGTTAGATATGTTTTTTCCTATGTGATAAAGTGTGTGTGTGTGTGTGCTCGTGTGTGTGCTTATGTATGAACAAGCATGCCCTTGACTGTGTCCACGCCTGTGTTTCCCTTTAATTACATGCGCACACACACAAATCCCACACACACACTCTGTCTCCCTCTCTCATGGGTTGTTGTTGAAAACAGACTTGGTTTACATTCATTAGTTCAACACTCACAGCAATCAGGCCACAGTGCCAGGGGCAATGGTCCTCTATAAAATCACATTGCCTAATAGCAGTGTTCTATAATTATATACCATTAACATCTATCAAAATGTGCTCCTACATGCCTCGCATATTAGCAGTGGATCTGGCACTTAGTGTTCGAACAAATGCAGCTCTTGTTATTAGCATCTTCAGTTCGTTAGCAGCAGCTTGAAGATTATTCCCAGCGTGTTGTTTGAGTTTCTCTGTGAAGTGGAACACTTAGTGTATGCATTAAAATAACGTTTAGTAATGTATGTTTAACTATTAATTACTATAAAGTTCACTGCAATGTGAGATCGCCTTGTGTTTCTTTTTCTTAAATGTCTTATTTGGGCTTGTATTTTTGTTGTTGTGTTTTCAGTTTTTTTGTGATCTGTTGTTTTTGTTGTTGTTATTGCTGTTTGGTTGCTATGCTTTCTGAAATCTTGTGCCTTTCTTTTTTTTTTTTTTTTTTTATCATATTGTTTGTCCAGCATGTTTATTCAGGTTTGTAGTACTTTAATTAAATTAGCATTATTATGCACAATGCATCTTTGTGTTAAAATTAAATGTGTTTTCAAACATAATTAGTTTATTGATCAAAACACAAACAAACATGTTGTCATTTGGCACTAAGTGCAGTTTTAGATCAGTTTGTTTGGTGGTTCACTTTCACTAAATTACTTTAAAATATTGTTTCTTTACAGGGATACGGCTGTGAAGACCGACTGCGATGTATCCTCTGCAAAGCCAAGGTATGTGTAATGGTGGGTGTGTGTATGTGTGGGTGTGTGTGAGAGAGAGAGAATGTTGTGACAAATTTGATGATAAATCTGATGATGTCTCATTCTTTTAATCTTCCTGTGTGAAATGTAGGTAGTGAGCATTTAAACAAACACCCTTTAAGTCATTAAACAATGGCTGCATCTCACAAATCAGATTTAAACAGAGCAGATCCATAATACTAATGAGCAATCAGGTCTTTGTTTTGCTCTGTGATTTAGCTGATTTACCAGCAGTTGTGTTGCTTATGAGCTGTAAGCTGTCTTTTATTCCTTATTATTGCAGCAGAACACTTGCTGTGGATAAGGAGCGAGAAACATTACAATATTTGGCAAAGGATACAAGCCATGTAATGACAAAATCTGTATTCATTTCATGAGCACAAATTAATCATGCTTTCCTTTGGTACATTCATAATGCAAATTTCCAATCACACATTTTGTCTTGTATTTGTGGGTGTATTTGTTTAAAATGGTGGAGCCGATGTGTCATCACAGATGGGGTTGCATGCTGGATAAGGTGGCCACATTACTAACCATCTCAGATTAGGAAGTGTGCTGTTGATGTGTTGTATGTATTCATGCTTGGACTGCGGGTCAAAGCATCACAAGCTGTCCACCGAGTGTTTTATTCATTGTTGGCTCTACAGCAATGGGTTGAAAATGTGATTTGCTGTCTGTTCTCGTGTATATGTATGGGAGAGATACACTCCGTGGAAGAAAATGTCACAGTTACTTTGACAACAACCTTTCAGGATTTTCAGATATTTTAAACATGAAACTGGGCTCACACACCTAGCGCTTCACACACCGATCAAAGCTCAATGAATCATTTAGTCAGTGGGAAATGTCAGATTGTTTTTATTCATCTAGGAATTTGTATTTGTGTTTGTGTCTTCATGAAGGGTCAAAGAGCAATTGGTCCCGAGTTATGATATTGTTTTCTTTTACACATGACAGTGTGTCGCTAGTTTGTTTCCAACAGGGGGGTGATGATGATAATGTTGTTATAGTCCAGGTGTTTAAAGTTGAAATGAAGTCAGTTTCAGTGAATATAAACTATGATGATTCCATGGGTATTGTGCATAATGGATAAAACGATGTTTGGACACACTCGCAGAAACAGCATTTAAGATTAAAGGTATGGTTGGGTATTTTGTTGTGGCTGACTGGTATCTGAAAGCCAGGATAGCTAGGAAACTCGCTATGGTGCCGTGAATTCAATCACACATCCTATAACAGCGGATAGAGATCCACATAGCATATAGGTTCATGTATTTGAGGGAGACCCATCATCAGAATCAGAATCAGAATTATTTTTATTGCCACGTATATTTGCATATATTGGAAATTGCCATGGTGTGGTTGGTGCACTGTACATAAAACAAAACAACAATATATACATTAAGAAACAATAAGTTATGGAGATAAATTATTTGCGAGGGGGGGGCAGAGTCCGTGTCATGCAGGGGGGGGGGGAGTAAACACATATCATGCTGTTTACTCTGTATTTCAGATGGCAACCTAGCTACGCTCAGTAGCTTTCCAGCCCACTTTCTAACCATACACTGTAGATTACATGAACAACATAACAGAACCTAAATTGAAGCAAAACTTTCTTGATTGCCCTCTGGTCGCTGGCAGCATAGTATCAAAACGAAACACGCCCTCTTCCATGTTAGTGGAGAAGACATGGACCAGACTAAGAAGTCCACGTCAAATATTTGTTTGTGTTTATCGGCAGGAACTAAATACCGTTGGTCCTTACTGCCATCACTATTGCACTGTCTCTGGCTCGAAATTACATTAAAAGTGCAAGATGGTGGCAGGTGTATCCCCAATATTTTGTTTGACCTACAATGTGGAGAAAGATAGCTGCGGCATCCATCTTTATATACAGTCTATGCTTCCAGCTAGCTTTCATTATTCAGCCTTGCTTGGCTAGTTAGCTTTCTATTGGAACAAGCTCACTAGTTCAAGCTCACTAGTTCTAGCTCAATATCCAACATTACATTAAATTCAGGTGTTTGTCAGAATCACAGACTGTATATGATAAATGACGCCAAATATCTGGGATACAAACACTTCCATCTTCGTGCATTTGGAGCCAGAGTCTCCCCAGAAGCGATCAGGGTTAGAGCAATGATATTGAGGTACTGTTGACATTCATGCTTAATATATTTAGCTCTAAATCAAACTTCCAACCCATTTTTGTACCATCAAACTTACCTTAGTTGCTATATTTAGGAACATTTTTATTTGATGTAGACTTTTTAGATAGGTCTTTGTCCCATCCACTACCATGGAGTTTTTTTTTTATTGTACTGCAGCCAGCCTCTAGGAGGTATTCAAGTCGTAATAAATGCACCTGAAACCCATTGCTATTGTTGAAAGTGTCCTCTATTAATAAGAAAAAATAGAACAATACAAAAGTTATTTATCAACAGTAACCATGGTAACAATATTCAGCAGGGGTTTTTGCAACCCCTGCTGAGTCATTGGCATTCTTTCAGTGCTATATTCTTCGCACATTATAGACAAGAAGTGTGACTCCAATAAGGGTCCAGATGGTGATGATTAATGACCAGACTGTCAAAACTCCCAGCAACATAATTTCAATAACTTCAGGTTTCCAATTACAACATGAAGAAAGGCAATTCGTGCCTGTTTATAAGCTAGATTAAGGTAATTATCATTTTTATCCAAGTAGACACAAACTCTGTGGATATACCAATATTTTGTTAAAACTTATAGCTTTCTTAATAAAAAAACATTTTAACTTCAGATCCACGCTAAGCCCAAAACATTCTGCACTATCATACTGAACCAAACTTTACTGATTCTGTGCTGCAGATTGTCTGGACAAAATGGTGTCATGGTGTATCAAGAGAGATTGTGGAAACACTAGCAGAAGCTGTCGTGCTAACCTGCAGACTGTCCCCTGACCATATTAATGTGAGTCAGTGTTGTTTAAATTGAGGCCATTTTCAGTTTCGCTGCCAGTATTTGGCTGCAGGCAAACACATTTGTTAGGTGTTACAACCAACTCTGCTCCTCTTTTACCTACGAGGGGACATTTCTTACACTTTTGCAGCATCTCCAAGTGTCTGTTGCACTTGTCTTCGTCCATTATACCAATGACATCGTCGTCAATTATTAATGGCGAGCAGTGAATGTCTGAGAGACATCCCACTGAGAGGCCAAACAGCCATGAACAGGGGTTAGTGGCAGGACTGGTGATCGCTGCAAGTGGCAGCTGTGCCATTTGCAGAATGATTGTTGGGAAGCTTCTACTGTATATTGATATGAAGTCTGCTACAGTAAGTTAATGCATCAGTATAATAACATTTTAATGTCTGCGGTGGCACAGTCATTTAATATTTGTCCACAGAGAAATGTATATGTAGATCAGCAATGACTGTAATGATGATAGTGATAATCATTTGGTCCTGCGCCGCTATCACTCTGTTATGCATTACTGCAATCACCCTTGGTTAACATTAAGAGGCTTTAGCCATTAAGACTTTGAGCAAGCAGTGCTCATCATCCAGAGTCTGGTTCAATGTGCCATCCATTTCATTTTCTACCTTCTTTTGTGCTGTTGATGATGTTGATGAGGCTTTTTCCTGCATGCTGTTTTCTCTTTTTGCAACAGGGTCTCAAATGTGGGCCGTTTGTATGAGTTATGCTAATTTGTTGGGGCAATGAATGCATTAATTTCATTAGCACATGGCCTCAAAGCAATAATTACCAGAGTAGGTGTGTCACAAGCAATCATGTTAAAATTTGCCAGTTAATTATTAAGATTTTGTTCTAAGGGGCCTGGATTTGACATGAGTCGCCGAGGGGGGGAATAGAGAGAGAGGAGAAAGTTAATACATTCCAGTGGCCGGGGCTAGGTGCTTGTTGTTGAACTCAGTGGGGGTGGCCGTGGCATTGTGGGCCTACTGGCACGGTTTTTGCATGTTGACAGCTCACATTCTGGACTAATTACTGCAAATAGCAGAGGGCTAGCTGGTGCTCGGTCAATCCAGGAGGGTGTAATTATAAAGAAAAGGAGGTCCAGAGCTGCCTAATGGCCTCTGCTCCCTTTGATTGGAGTCCGGTGGAGAAGGGCTTGGTGAGTAGTTGTGAAGGAGGAAGAGATTTACAGCTCCCTTCCTCGGCCCTGATTAGCCTTGTCCGACACAGAGCTGGGGTCAGGAGGACAGACTATGCGTCTAATGATGCACGCTTAATAAAAAATAGAATAGTGATTCTTAGCAGGAGTGGTTTCTCACCTGATAACTGCAGGAGCCATATTGGTGTAAAAGCCGGGTCGTCTTTAATGCCCTTTTGATTCTGTGTCTCACCTCTAAAATATTGAATTTGAGTTGAACATTTCTATCACAGAAGACTTTATAACATATAAAAAAAATTGGCAAATCAGAAATTTGGTTTAATTGGTGAGACTACAAACAATATTAGATCAGTAACACAAGAAACTGACTGTCAAAATCTGTAGAAGAGGCTCACAGTTTTTATCTTGTGATTGTGGTGATTATGAAAGAAATCATATTGCCAGTTATTTTAATCCATTTCATGGCAAAAATGGGAACACTTTAATCTTATTTATTCATTGCTTGAAAATGTAAGTGTTTCTGAAAATAAGCCCCAAAATTTCAATATGCTGCAGGCCTGGTTTTAAACAGACTGAAAGTGATCATGGAAAATATATTTTATCATATTTGTCTCTTACAATTGAGTCAGTGTAGAATTGTTGGTGTTTATACTTGATGTTAAAGTAACTCAACTTTACTGTGAGGATGTGGCAAATAATGACAAAAACATAATTATAAAATGTAGAGTGTAGTCTGTTAATAATGTTAAAACACAAAACTGATAGTTAACATTTTCCCTCCCCATGTTTTATCATTGTCAGTAACTTACAGACGGATGTACTGTACTGTTCTAAACTGTTTCTACTCTATGCTAATGCAACTTTAAATCTCCTGACACCATTTTCAGACCTTCTCCGCCCCATGTCTCTCAAGTGTCTCCTTAAAGGTGGTAGCATTTACACTCCCGTACCCCTCCCAGAAAAAAAATGTTAATCATCACTTGATTTTATATGGAAAGCAGATTATCGTTGATTTTGATGAATACAGCAGCTGCCAGACTCTTCATTTGACTAAAAGCAGGACATTCTGCCGAAGCCTCTCATATGTCACTAAGCCTCTGTCAGGACAGTGCTGTGACGGGAGATGACACATGAAAGGAATTCCTCCTCATAGCTTTCCCAGGACAATGAAACATGGCCTTGAGGTAGTATGTGTGTGTGTGTACTTTTAAAGATATCTTTGTAAGGACCATTTTGAGCCTTCAACCTACAGAGTGAGGACATTTTGGGAAAGTGAAGATATTTTTGTCTGATCCTCACTTTCCGACCCACTTTTAATGGGCTGTTTGAGGCTTAAGACTTGGTTTTGGGGTGCAGGTTAGAATTAGGTTTCGGTTTGGATAAGGGTTAGGGTTAGGCCTTTAGTTTTGATGGTTAAGGTTAGGGTAAGAGGCTTATGCGGTCCTCAATAAGATAGACATGTGTGTTCAGTTCAACAAAGGACACACAACAGCAGGAAATAGTTTTTTCTGCAACTCTCTTTAAAAAATATTTTTTATACAGTATTGTATAAACTGTATTAAAACTGCAGTCATTGTAAGTCATTTTTCCAATTTTTTTCAAGAAATAAATGTTAAAATATGTGAGATTGCTTTTGTCACCAAGCCTTTGTCTTGGTGTTTCTCATAGTAATGGTTGACTGACATTTAGGAGCCAGGAGACATGTTTTCGGGGTATGTTGTTAACATTGTCATAATCATACTATAAATCTTACGTTTGCTGAGGCCTGTCCACATACCATTGGTTATCAACTGTTCAAGTCATCCCTATACAGCATTTAGTTCGTTCCTTTCACAAAACGTAAACTTCTTGGCTTAGATCGTTAGCGAGTAAAACTGCTCTGACATCTAAAGTTAACCTCTGATAGGTGCCAGAGCTGAGTCACAGAACTATGCCCTCATGGTTTTACAAATGAAGTGATGGAAGACAAACTCCATGAAAATGAAGATAAAACCTATTGTGGACGTGTGAATTGGCTGCAGGAGTCATGGTGGACAGGATCAAGTAGCCCTCAGAGGTGAATGTTAGGGACAACAACCTTCCATACCCTGAAACATGTCAGGAAGTGGAGGCTGGCAAACAAGGCTACTAGCTTGTACAAAAAAATAGTGAAAGCTCCTTTGTATAGCTTGCTACAATTAGTACTGCAACAAAAAGTTGTTACTTCAACATCTGCTTTACAGACGCTGCACTAGTGTATATACTTATACTAAATATAATTTAACCGTCTCTCCTTCATGGGTCCAGTTGACAGCTACTCACCAGTCAATCTGAGACACAGAAAAGAATGAATTGCAATGTCCCTGGTCTGTAGTCTATGTTGTATCTTCTTTCCCTCATTTCCTGTCATCACTCTACTGTAACTATCTAATAAAGGCATACAATGATCATCCAGGCCCCTAAAAAACATCAGTAACAGCGAGAACTCCAGCATTGATATACACTATACGTTTCAAAGCAAAAAACATCTTATATTTGAATTCAATAGTAATCTTGGTCTAAAATGTCTGTATTGTGCAGACTGAAGAGTCACGAGGTCAGCAGAGTCTAAATTACATCTTGTTTAGTTGGACAAGGTCACAAAACATTGCAGGATCAGTCTGTAGCCATTACTCCCAGTAAAAACTTGGGGTTCAATTCCAATCCCACCTTTTGCCTTAGAGTGTCCTCGCCTGGTTAGTGGCCCTTCAGACCAGTTGGGTAACCACTCGCTACTCATTTCACACAGCAAACTGGGAACTTACTCCTACTACTCTTATTTAGATTCTGCATCTAAAATATAACTCCATTCAGAGGGCCGTTTGGAGAGCTAGGTAACCACTATTCCGAATTCCCAAAACAAAAATGATATACCCTTGCCTACACAGCTGCATGCAAACAGATGCGTAGGCCTGAGGTGGGGAAATGGGATTTGGCCGTGGACTGTTGATAATTTCAACCTTTTTATTTAATATCCATGCTCTTCTTGCTTTATGTGTTCCATCCCCAAGCACAATTCAGTTCTCGTTGGGGGGGGAGTCCTAAAGCTGATTCAATTAAGCTCTCCTTTAATTAGCTTTCAGGCATCCAAACTGAAAGTGATGGAGAATTAATAGCAGCTTCAGTTGTTCTCCCCGCTGTTTGCAACCAAGGAAACATCCCCAAAAATGGAGGCAACGTCTTTATGCCCTATTTTCCATGTATCTGTTTTGCTAGTTTGATAATACAGCTGCGAGGACATGTGGTCACTCTTGCTGTGTGGTCCCCACTCTTGGTATGCAATTCATCTCTTTGTCAACACCCTGAGACGCTCGGTGCAAACTTTTGTACCCACAAAAACAAAGCAGAGGCCAAACACAGCTCTGCTTGAGGACAGTATATCTTACTAATTTCCTACTTTTGCTATAAGAAGCCTGCAGATTTCAAATGTTTACTGCTCTCCAAAGCCATTAAATCCATCAATTAGTGATGAGAGATTAAAACAGTCTGTGCATTCCTATTACAGTGTGTTCTCTCTCATTTGTTCTGCTTCGAAAGCACATGTTGTACAAATCAAACCAAAGCCTTCAAAAGAGCTGTTTTTCTGTCTGACAAGTAGATCTCCGTGGGTATGGCTCACTCTTTGTCCAGTGAGGGAGAAATCATTAGCAGATGGCATTAGTCTTTAGGTAGCTAACAAAAGATGAGCTGTGAAATGGCAGGAAATGATGACTGCTAAAATTAAGGTTTGAAGTTCACATATCATTAACAGCCATGAAATCAACTTTTCCTCCGAGTCTACTTTCCCCCCAGAGCCTGCCTTTGTCTTCAAACAGCGCCAAAGCAATCATTACGCTCAGACATAATGCACCATAATGACAGTAATTTCAGTATCAAATTTTCAAATGTTAGGCCGTAATTCATTGTGGTTAAGTAGCTTATTTGTAATTCACATTTTCTACCCTTCTTAGCAGAGCGCTCCAGGAATGAGACGTCTAAAGAAGGATGTGCGAGCGCAGCGTGCGGGGACATTTGAAAGCCTGTCTTCATTTCACTTGGTCTGTGTAACATTCAGGGTTCATTAGCTGTGAAATATATATCTGTCACTTTTTTGTTTACATATTTCATAATGGTATTGAGTTAATTTGGTTTTTCTAATTCTTTGCTTTGACATTTTCGCCAAATTCATAATTTGTACGTTAGGTTAATACGTGGTAAGACTCAGCTACATTAGTCCTGAAGTAGAGGATGATTTCCATATCAGAGTATGAGCATCAAAATAGACATTCAGGTTCAACTTCTCTCATTTTGGCCATTTGGATATGCACACAGAATTGTTCCATTACATTTCCTACTATTATGTTTTATAATTTGGGGCAGACACGGTGAGGAATAAGGTTTTTTTCATTTTGGGAGAATCGATTCATGCTGTGTAAGAACCAGACTACTGCAGACCAGAATTTCTGAATTCATCAGATCGCCAAGCGGTCTGGAGCATCTGATCGCTCCTCGCACCCCCCTGTGCACTGCAGGACAAATTCAAACAACTAAGCTGAAAATCAGTCCGACTCTAAAATGAGTCATGTGACTCAGAAATCGCATTAAAATCCGACTGAAATCACAAAGTGGGTGCGCTGACATAGATCTTTTGGTTTAACAAACTGCTTGTAACACCTTGTTATAACCTCCTCAGGTTGGTCCAAAGCCTATATGATGTCAGACATAACAGAATTAAACAGTTGTCATTGCAACTAAAGCAATTTAAAATAATATAAGAAAAATAACAGAAAGTGGAGTGATTGACCGACCATCACGCTGCTCCTGACCACCAACCTCTCACATGTACAGCTGTTCTTTGATCAACATTTTCCTCAGAGCAGACCATGCTAGTGAGGATCAGTATTTTCATTATAAGGGCCTCCACAGCCATTATGCACCGAATCTTTTGGTTCCAAACCGAGCGGTAAATTTTGAGAGAATCTGACACCCCTGCCCGAGGGTTACAGCAGAATGCTAACGAGGCCACCGCGACATTTCCATCACCATTCAGTCAGTCGCACCATACATCAGCTCGGCGCTGAGCATCTCCCAGCGACGCATGAAGTCACTGACAATTTCAGACATAACACTTTATTCGTATCCCTTCCATCTCTGCCGTGTAATGAATGAGGCCAGTTAAACAGGATTTACGATATCCTTAAAACTTGATTGCTTAGAATTTGAGAATTATTCATAAGACTAAACATCATTTGTCATATCGTGAATGCTGTTTTGGTGGGAACAAATGGTTTTGTTGTAGTTTTTCAAATGAACTCCTTTTCATCGACTCTTTAAATGTGCCATTTGTATGCATATATGTCCATGCAAAGGCTGTAATTAAAGGGAATGAGGCTCGGGTGACAACTCACAATCAAGTTTTCTTCATAATGCAATATGCCACTACCGAGCTCAAGTACCAGCTCTGGATGCAAATGATTGAGAACACATACACGCATTGTGTTACACCGCAACTTTACCTGAAACAAAGAGTGCACTGTTCTGACTTGACTGTTGCTCTGAGGTGTTAGATTTTACTTAGCGTTAAACCGTTGACCTCTGTTTTTTTTTCTTTCTATTGAACAATACACTTAAGAAATTATGTTATCTCCCCTTGAGTTACGTTTCCTTACTTCCAGCATGAGAGAGAAAGAGGCATCCTCGCCTTGTTACAAAGATTACTGTGCTCACTTCCTGAGGCAGTGTGACCATGCTTTGTGTGCGATGCCCAGATCATCTCTCAATTACACAAGGATCCTGAGGCAGAGGGTGGGGACCCAAGTGAAGGACCAGTTATGTCCACACAAATGCGGTGTACACACACACACGCACACACTCACACACACACACACACACACACACACATGGTGCTATAGCTGGGAGGCATGGCTTACCACAGCCACAGCCAAGAATGAGGCCTCTCAGGATAGATTTACACACAAATAAAACCAGTCTTATCTTGGCCCACATGTGAACGAGAACTGATTACACGGTCTACATTTCAATGCTCAGATTAAATGGAGTCAATTTCCGATGGCCTATTTAAACCAATTTCAACCTGAAAACACAATGAAACCAAATCGGATGCTGCTGCCCTGAGACCTCAACTAAGTTCAACTCTCCACTGAAAAACTGTTTACAAACTGCTCTGCAGCATTTTGTTATATTTCAACATTTGCATTATAGATGATTTCATACTCAAACTAAGAGCCAAAATGAAATTAGTTTTACTTTTTACTTGACTAAAATAATTACTTCACTGGAAATGCATTTCGATGAGATCCATTTCTGTCCTTACACTAAAGGCCAATTTACGGTTCTGCGTTTTTGAAAAAACGGACAGATAAGACCGCCCTATCCGTTGTGAAACGCCCTCTCCGAGCGCCTCTCCGAGCGTTTCGTACACGTCTGATTTTTCTAACTACACGTCTTTATGTCGGAGAGCCGACGGACAGCTCTTGGCTGTGATTGGTCCGCGAACGACATCATTTCCCTACGACGTCATTTCCGGACCTCAAACTTTTCTGTTTACTTCCCTGTGTCACAAAAACCCAAACACAACTACGATTCTACGATTAATGTGACGTGTGTGTTGAGCCAGCGGAGTTGTCCAGCTGACGGTGGCTCGTGAGAGCACTGACGGCATGTGTGCACGGTCACAGACGGTTAGAACGAGCTTACAAAACGGCGCTAGCAGGCTAGGCTAGCGGGCTAGGCTAGCCACCATGCTAACTGCGGTGGTAACAGTGCAAGAACCCGCCGTCACGACTTTAATTCCATTTCTATCATGACACTGTTTCTATAATACCGCCAGGTTAGAAGTAAACACTGGGTAGTAGTTGTTAGTGCCGGGAGTCCCTGCTGACTGTGTGTGGAAGCTGGGGGGAGCTAGGTCCGTGTAGCTTCTAGCTACATGTAGCCTCAAGCAGATTCAAGCTGTGGAATCAGCAACACAGTTCGGAAACAAGACCGGGGAACCGCTGCGCTAAGAAACGATTACATCAGCATCTTGATCCACTGGGTGTCACTTTATTTAGTTCTGTTAGTTGCCATGGTTCAGTGTGTGGGACGCAAGCTAACATGTAAACAGAGACACGTGGACTTCTTCTTCCCAATTGGGGTAGGCTTCTCTGAGCTCGTCTTCCGTTGCGCCACCTATGGGTTTGGCGGTGAATTTTTTCACGTACGGAGAGGTCGGAGAGGTAAAAATCAAAAAGACTCTTTGCCCTCCGCTGAGACCCCTCCGAGAAACGGAGAACGTAGAAGTATATAAGAGCCTTAATTAACTTTATTTCAGACACTGCATAATATTTTGCCACTTTTTCTCCCTCATTATTATCACTTACTTATTCGGCACACACGTGCACGTCAAGAATTAACAGGTTGCAAGTATTTACATTTAAATGTATGCATTTAACTGCCAGTCTTTAACAGAGAGATTTAAGGTGTGAGAAGTAGTCACAGTGAACGGACTAATTCTTATTACTACTTTTGCCTATACATGTTAGCATCTATATATAAAGATGCTTGACATGACTGGCTCCCTAAGCTAATGTGTCTTGATCGGCCCCTGGTGGTTTGCTGCAGTAAAGGTAATACATCCCATCTCCTCCATGTAAGTGGATTGGACATTGACCAAACTAAAAAGTAAAAATCCTCGTTTTTTTTCTCAAAGATGTTCTTTTCTCTTTTTATCAATCAATCAATCAAATTTTATTTGTATAGCCCATATTCAGAAATCACAATTTGTCTCATAGGGCTTTAACATGGTGTGACATCCTCTGTCCTTAACCCTCAGCAAGAGTAGGAAAAAGTAAGGAAAAACTACTAAAAACCCTTTTAACAGGTAAACATACGTAGAAACCGCAGAGAGAGACACATGTGAGGGATCCCTCTCCCAGGATGGACCGAAGTGCAATAGATGTCAAGTGTAAGAAAACATCATCGGGATTAAAGTTTTTAGCAGCATCGATGAGGGTAAACATTTTTCAATACTATATGTCAAGCAGTCCTGCTGCAATCATAGTCTCTGGTCAGCAGCCAGCAAGATCACGATCCAACATCAAGATGGGATCCACTATAGTCCACAGTCATTGTCCACTGGCGCCAGTTGTTCTTATCACACTGTTGTATTTTCAAGGGTTCATTTTCCTGGTAATTCAGTTTTTTTTATTAGTTAATTTAGGCTATAAAAACGGGGTGAAATGTTGTGATTGACAGCTGATGCTGACTCATGATTGGTTGTGGGCGTGTATCGGCAGCATCTTGATACTGTGGTTCTATCACCGTTCACTTCTTCGCAGAATCTGGCACCAAATTAAGTCTTTGGCGCAAGATGGCACTGTAAATATCTAGATATTTTGGATTCACAGAAGTTGGGACAGGTCGTCCGTCTTCATATACAGACTATGGTCACAGAGACAAAATAAGCCTGTGGACACTTAACCCATTGCTGTAAATGAACTGTATTCAGTTAGCATTTTTATAATCTGTAAGGTTTCTAGAAAGATCATGTTGAATGTATGAGCATTAACATAACTCGCATCATGTTGTAAGCTGCTGTGTTAACAGTGAAGATGACAGGAGGATGTGGTCGAGGCCTGTGACTGGATGAAGTCTGGGTATTGTAGTTTCTGTAAAAGTACAACTGTGAACTTAAAGCTTGTACTGACATGACACATTAGATTGACTCATTAAAACATCACAGGTATTTATTGCACAGCCGTAGTGGGACATGTTAAAATACCACTAGCATAAGATTGCCACTTCAAATATGCTGTGGTCTTGTTTGATTGGAAGAGTTTGGCAAAAGTCATTGTTGCTCAGTTGGTACACAAGTCACCCACTTCACAGGGTCACTCTGATTGTTAGAATATTAATGAAACAACCTTCACAGATGGAAAGTCTCTCATTGCTTCTTCGGCTGTGAAACTACAAATGAGGGAATATCTGTCTTTTCTCTGTGCTTTGATTGAATCAACAACCGTCAAAATCTGATCGACTCTGAGCTTCAAACGAGGAGGTGAGTCTGAGGACTGAACAAAGAAAGGGCAAACTGCAAATAATTTAATTATTGGGTTTACTGTAAATCACTTATTATTATTTTTTTTTTATTATTATTAAATTGATCCCATTACAAACTATTTTATCTTTTAAATCAAAACCTACCTTGTGCATTTAATTCACTGGATAGTTCAAAAGTTATTCTAAAAGAAAAACTCTTTCTTATCTATTAAGTATTTCTTAACTGTGTGTGTGTGTGTAGGTGACGCATGGCTGCTGGCACATGCGTGGGTGTGTTTTTAAAATCCCACACAGCCATATTGCGATGCCTCAGCAAAGCCCTTGATTAGTTGTGGTTTTATGTTTGGATGGTCCATTTAATTAGGTTATGTACGAGATAAAGGCCGGCTAAAAGTAATCACAAGGATTATTTACTCTTGTTAATTGAGGTTCCATCTTAACTCCACAACTAAAGGTTAATGTTCTCTTGGTATATTATTTACTGCCCTCACTCCAGAGGCTTGCCCACACCACACACACACACACACACACACACACACAGTGGACGAAGGACAGTAGACTCCACAGGTACAGAAGGAGATAGGAAGTGATTTTGTAGCAGGATATTGACAGTCGGTGATCCTCAGATATTTAACGGCCCTGCTGTAAGCCTTCAGGAATACTTTACAACCTTTATTTCAATAATCTTACTTACTGGCTCAGGTGCGGTGCTCAAGTTTCCAGGAGCTTTAGGTGGGTATAGCCCGTCGTCACTCCTGATCTCTCCTTTAACCAACCACGGATAATTCTCCATGCACATGTAAATGTTAGAGCGAGCTTTAAAGTGAACGGAAAGATAGATTTGAAGTGACATTGTGTGATTAATTCTGCCGCTCTCCAAATGACCCTTAGTTCTGTCTTCATAGGAAAGCTGTTTTAATAGTCTTTCAATAGTGATTAAAATTACAAAAATATGAACCTGTAGGTTAATAAAAATGGTAATTTAACTAGTATCTGATTTAATTGACTCTGAAGAAGTACTTAAACGTGTTTGCACTCTGGAAAATCTACATGGCTCAGCGGCAAAGAAATTGGAATATCCAGCTGTCAAGATAATAAATTTGACTATTTCATCACTATAATCTTCCTACAATCTCCTTTTGTGCTTTTCTCAGCTGCTCACTGCTAATGTAATAAATCACCTCCATATCTGGAATTGTTTCATGTGTCTTAAAGTAATTGTAATAAACTCAACGGAACTCAGAGTGTGTTGATCCACCGGGGTTCTTAACCTGTGTAGTTTTAAGATTTGGAAAGTTCAACTCAACCTTCCACCTACATCAAACTTCTGCCAGCTTTCCATAAGAATATGGCAGTCAGTCTGTCAGTGCGTGGTGGGAAGCAACATATGGTGAAATAAATAGTTTACAGTCTGACTTGAGGGTTCATTATAATGCCGCCTGTTTAGCATCCACAAGCAAACAATCCATTAAAGGTTTATAAGGACTCTAAAGTTATAGCAAGTTTAAATCAACGTGATCGTAATTAGGCTGTGTGTTCCAGCCGATATGAAGTGCCTTTGTTGTTGTATTTGTTTACATCTCATGTGAGTAAAATTCTTTAAGAGCTATAATTTTCTGTTTAATATCTTTATATAGTCTTTTGTTTATCCTTCTTCAAGTTAAATATAGTTTATTCTAAAACAAAAACCCTATTGATTTGCATACAGCAGATATAAAGTATGTTTGTTTTAATGTTTAAAAAAATATTTCAAATTCAATGCCGTCTTTGTTTAATATTTCTAAAACTCCTCCTTGGGAATGCTCAGAAATGTTTCGTGGAATCATGACATTCATTGTTAAAAGGTCACAGATGAACCTATAATCAATTTCTCTTTTATTTTCAATTCTTATTTATATGATGCCAAAAATATGCTCCCAGGGCTATCACTTTTCTGAGGCTGTTTGTTAAACCGCAGCGTAAAAAGGATTTATCTTCTTGACCCATGACACAAAGACAATGAGCAGCAGAATAGTGGTGTCCTACTGGGAGGACAGTGGGCAGACACACCCAGCCGTCCTCAGGCCTCCTTGTAAAGACAGAGTCATGTTACAGGTGGAGACCCATTACTCTGTATCAACTCTCACTGCCTTTCTAAAAAGCTAGTGCATGTGTGTCGGTTGCAGAGATTACTGTATGTCAGTGTTATATCTCTGGCTTGTTTTGACGATCGTGGTCCTCAGGTTTCCGACAGTACACGACACCATATACCTGCAATTGCAGTGGCATGTAGCTTGCCCCCCCCCCCCCCCTCTAAATACCAACACAGTATCAGCCTTTGCGTGGAGACTTTAGTAATAAAATGGTGTTGCAGAACTCTTCACTTTTTAGGAGCCATTTGCCCCAGGGCAAGGGCTAATGGTTTACTCACTCCCCGACAGGCCCTCGGGCTCCAGGTAGTCTCACATTGTCAAGCTGCTCTCATTAACTCCCATAACTCCTGGAGAGATAAGCGTCAGACAGTCACATACTGGAGGCTTTACAAGTGGAAGTGCAATACACTGACAAACACGTTTACAAGCTAAAATACACTCTCAAATGTTTGCCATCATATAAATAACTATATATGCTGTATGTGTGTCTGTGTGTATTAGATCAGAGGCAACCTTTCACAGATAAATTGCTATTCAAACTGCAATTTTGTAGTGTTTAATTGATCTGTATATTATACAGGTATTGAGCATGATTTACTTTTGCACGTGCTTTAGATCTGTGTTTTATTTTAGTAGTGAGAGAACACTTTGAAAAATAATTAAGCTTTTTATAAATATATAATTGATTTACTATAACACATGTCTTGTGTATGTATACATGCTTGTATGACACAATATTGTATTTATTGACCATATGTTTTATGTGTAAAATATTCAAAGTAACTCGTAACTATAGAGTATGATGAATCTTGTTCAGTGATTAATGCAACATTTTACTCTGAATTGTTGAGGTGTTGAATCATAAAATAGCATAAAATAGAAACATTTAAGTAATGTTTGAAAATCTACTTAAGTGCTGTACATGAAACACACCTAGTTGCACTCTACTGCTTCACATTAGCTCTGTTTACATTAGAATACTGTGCAAACAGTAAGTGACTTATTACATTTCAGCCAATAATGTATAAATAGTTGTAATCAATACCTATATATGAAAGATATTGAAGAGGACCTGACATGAATATATGGTGAGAGAAGTAAGAGCCTTACTTAAACGAATCAATGTATTATTATTGCCACATGCAGACCTTTTTGTTTCAGTGAAAGACATCAGTTAGCATCAGTGTGAGTTCTAAATATGTCTGACCTAAAAATGTCCTGCGTTCTCTCACACTCACCTGTTCATACCCTTTCTCATTTAATCTTGGTCAAATATGACAATCTCTCTCTTTGACAGTGTTGAGTTGCTGGATCATCACTCAAAGAAATATGCAGCCAAGCCCATAGGACTAAAGAGTAAATTATAGACTGCTAAATCAACATTTGTTCATAAGACATGGTCTCAGATAGAGACTTTGTTAATCTCCTCATCTATTTATAAACCTTACTCACATTTAAATTGTATGTTCTGATCTGCAGATCCGGTGAGAGTAGACATCGCTGCTCAAATGTGTCACAGATAAAGACGACAAAAAATAGTCTTGTAAAAAAATTAAGAACTGCGTCTGTGTGTCAAGGTTTTGTTGAGACAGTCAGTGTTGAGTGAACTGTACAGTCAGTTATAAGATTGTAATGTTGTTGCCTTTTATTGGTTTGAACTGGGGATGCTGAGTATGTGTCCACATTATTTCTATTTTTAAAATAGCTGATTTAACCAACATGCAGGGAATTTACATTCTTCAAGTTTGCACATGTGTGGTATCAGCTGATATTTAGAGTCACTGATTACAAAATAATAATACAAGTCCCTTGACATTTCCCCTCAGTACATAGTTGGCAATGTGGAGAAGGTTTAGAGACAGAATTAAAGTTTCCATTTTATTATATGTTGAGGGTGGTAGGGGTATGTTAAGGGCTCATGACCTCAGTATTTCTATAATTGGCAACACGTTTGCTTGTTAGTTTTATTCTTTTTTTTTTTGTTCAACACGGTAGTTATTTTGATGATTTTTTTACAGTTTAAACATGAAAATTGTATAGTTCCACAGGAAACATCATTAACAACTTACCAGGCTCAGGCTATAGCTTTCTTACTGATGTCTGATACTCCTCATTGAAAGGAGGTTATGCCTCCATCCAGATAATGGAATGTTAACCTCTTCTGTCCTATTTTGAGGTTGAATTACCTTCTGTTAATACATAGTAGCTGCTTTTAATGCTATTTGCATTATCTGGTTTATAATATTCTACTGAAAGGTGCTAAAAATGTGAATAATAATCATTTTTTAAACTGTCAAGCAAAAGGGGTTAAATGTATTAACTTGCCTGCATTCAAATTTCTAAATCATGAGGGCTGGTAATGGAATCATGTTAGCAACTGCAGTATTTACATTATTCTTTAATTGTATCTGTACTTCAAATTCGTAATCCTTTTTTGGAAGAAGCGAGAGTTGTTAAGTAGGGGATCTGAAACTCCCTGACACCTCCATTCACACACTGATCATACAGCATAATTTGCAGTCAAATAATTACATTCACTTTACAATAGAGGGAAGTTGTTAAAAATAATAATTTAGTTCTCTGCCTGTATTGATGCCTTAAAATCTAGTTCCCATATTTCAAGATATATGCAAAGACTAAATTCTGACAAGAATATGTGCTCTTGCAAGATCCATTAAAAACTCTCAGATCCAGAATATGAATCCAATCATTATTTTTAAATTGTCAGTGTTGACTCAGAAAAGGTAGAAAATAATATTTCTTTAATAATGCAGCTGCTTAAATGAAGACCTCCAATTCCTCCATCAGGCTCTACACAGATGTGTCGCCGCCGCCTTCCTGTCGACTAGTCTACAGGAATCTTTTCTGAAAATAACACTGTGTAAAAACAGCATTTGAAAAAAAGTTCAATTCTGCAGCCATGCAACACATTTTTCTCTCTTCTCTTCTTCCCTTTGCGCTGTACTTGTGCTTGTTGAGGTTGAAAAGATTAGGGGAAAATAGTGCATCATAAACTGGCTGCAGGCCTCGGGGCAACAGTGTCTGCTCTAAAGCTGGATAATCTCGTATCAGTGTGGCATGTTCATTTAGCTTAAAAGATAGGACCGTTTTAGAAGCACCTCCTTAGGTTATTATGAAGCTTTTCATTCTCAAGATGATAAACTCATTCTGGCACCTGTGTAATTTACTAATGACATATGATTTTAGCCTGTACTGACTGTGAGCCGGTGAGGAATTATAGTGCACTGCAGAGCCTCTGCAGATATGCCAGCCGCTGACACCGAGGCAGAACCTGCTCGGGTTGTGTTGTAACTTCTTTAATTAGGTGTGTTTACTCCGTTTTTTTTATTTGCAGAGATCATGGAAGAGCCTAGGGAAAGGTAGATTTAATTAAGGGACACTGATGAAAGCACACAGCTCTCACAATCTCCAAAGTGTTTCCTCTGATGTTGCTGCAAAATATCCTGATGACAGGTGGTGCTGGGGAGGAGTTGACACGGCTGCGAAATAGAATGATTTGGATTCATTCTCACCATGTGTAGGTGGGAAGGTGTTACAGGTCTTCTGCTATATCACAGATCCCCATTTTGCTGCTAAATATATTCCATTCAAACACACAAACTGAGAGTCAGGAGAGTCGGATTTTTAGGAGTGGAAACATTAACAAATGTGATTGCACATAAAGGAATTGTGATGGTCGGTGAGATAGTGGAAATGTACGAGCAGCTTTGCAATTAGCAAGTGCAGCCCTGCCACATTGTCAAATGCCCTCACGCTCTGTCTCTGCGATAATTGTCACAGCCCCTCTCTTTTATTACAATCTGTCATAGAGTCAACCACATTCATTATGAATTCTTATCTGCTTGTGCTTTAACATTTACCAGATGGCACGTCGGTATCAAAAGCTAATAATGATGTAGTAAGGAAATTAAGACTTTATCAAAAGCTACTTAATGCCGGAAAAAAGGAAAATCAAAATGCTCTGATGCATCAGTTGATCCTTGATGATCCCATCTGTGCACGTGTAAAAGGTAAATCATCCAATCTTATAGTCGCAGAATATGCAAATGACTGTGAGAGCAAAGCTGAAATGAGATTAGGTTTAGTTTAACTAATCTCCTTTGGTCAAAATTTAAGTACAACATGAAAGAAATCCCATTTTACACACACAGATTTAATCTGGTTTTCTAGTCTACACAGAATCCACTGGTAGAAAACAAAACGTAATGGGTAGAGTAAAATACAGGGAGCTTTAAACCTATGAGACAACTTAACACCAAACCAATTCCCCTTGCCACAAGCTGCAGGTGCACTTGTCTAATTAATACATGCGCAGAATATCTAACACTCCTGATAATAGAGCAAAAACAAAAGGCTAGATATTATTCAACACATGAAACCATGTGACTTTAAAGGCAGTCACATGGACCGTTATCGTAGTGGCAGCTGATCATGATCATGGTGGTGGATCTTGGTGGCAGCGTTTCCTTACTCTTGTTGGAGGTTAAGGGCTAAAGGATATCCCACCTTGTTGAGCCCTATGAGACAAATTGTGATTTGTGAATATGGGCTTTACAAATAGAGTTTTTTTGAATGATTGATATAGGGTATAAACTGATTTAATTAGATTTTAAATGCAGCTAGAATGACATTCAGTGGCGTAAGCCCATCAGGTCCTAAATTCACAACATCCACATTTTTATTTGCATCTGCACCAAATACACTCATAAATATCAGCCCCCTAAACATGCCTGATTTTTTCATTAAGATCCATAAATTAGTTTTTCCCTGAGAATTCAGTGAAAAATCTCGCAATATTAAAGAAAGTCTAAAAAAAATCCTAAATCTGCCCCCTGATCCAGACCCGCACCAAAACTTAATGTTTGGGACTGTGGTGAAAGATCTTTTTCACCATCTATTTGGCAAGACCCCAACTCACTCATGTAAGACCCGCCTGAGACACTTGGCTTACAGGCAGTGTGGACACTCTGACCTGATAACATGGGTGCATAAAATTGAAGAGGAAGACGTTTGCAAAGCTCAAGTATCGAGTGTGGCCCGGGTGTGAGCAGCTGAAAGAACTTATATTTAATATTAAACATCAGTTAAGGAAGTGTGGAGGATCATCCACAGTTACTAACTAGTTTATGAAAGTAGAAGAAAATAGAAATCTATATTTTCTCTACCTGCGGGTGAGTATGTCATGAATCTGTTCTATTGAAGGAATTAAAGTAAACAGGTAATATGGATCGAGGTTGTCAGCTTGTACCGATAGCAAATTCTATAAGCAGCAAATCAAAATGGGAGCAGATAAGGAAACATTAGATAGATTATATGTAAATATATGATGAAATAAAATTTAAAATAATGTCCTCTCTTATACAAGCCTATTTTGAGTCTGTCATACTAACTGTGATACTATCATTAATCTTATCTAAAATACAAGTAAAGCTGGTTGTTTATATGTCTTTCCTCTTGAAAAGTAGGCCCTGAACACAGGGAGAATTTCAGCAATGCACAATAAATAGGAGGGAAAATGAGGCTCATGGGAACTGGAGCTATGGTCCTAGATTTTCCTGCCTTAGTGGCATCTTGAATAGTTCAGGAGTTATGTGCAAAAGTTGTGGAAGATAATGTCTGGTGACATAGACTTGTCACATTTTTCATCCACTACTATCCAGTCGCATTGCATTCTGATCACACCTCCTCAGGCAGATAACTATTTCCTCAGGATTAATGTCCCAATTTCTGCATCCTCCAACACATCACAGTTAATGACCTTGATTTAAATCACAAGAAGGTATGTCGGAACTCATATTACTTCCAAACAAGAAAATAGATCAGCCTTTAGGTGTTGTTTTTGTCTGGCCCTGTGCTGTGCAACTTTTGCCCTGCAGCTATCTGTGAGATAGGCAATCGCCTCTACTACAGCTTTGATTGATTCAGTGCTGGTTTACCAAGCTGGGACACCTCGCTCATGCATTCGCTGTTTGCTATTTCAGCTTGTTCTTTTTTTTTTTTACTTTCAAAGTCAAATACTTTTTTTGCATTTGCTGTTTGATTGCAGACGCTCGAAATAGTTTGACACACTGAAACATCATGTAGGTTATGTGGCTTTACAAAAGTGAGAGGTATGAAAAGCTCAAAGGAGAAATTAGTGCTACTTTAAAGCTTGTCACATGTTTACCAAAATTTCCAATAATTCCCAGCATCCAGGCTAAGCTGATGACAACATCACAACAATGACAAGAGTCAAGGCAGGCTGCTTACAGGCCTATAAATGATTTCAGGCTCAGAGGGGGGTGAATGCTGAAATGTGACATTCACTTTGCATACACACCACCCACTCAAAAAATACCAACACACACACGCTCTCCCTCTGTCTCTCTCTTTTTCTTCACATCCACAGATTTCCATTGAATGGCTCTCTGAAGTTTTTTTAAGTCTAAATGACACCCTGTATTGCTTAAAATAGTATAATTTACACAGGTCTGAACAACTCCATTAGAATCACAAGTTGTGGCGGCGATGACACTGTACTGATTGTTCTTTAATTTTACCTGTATTGCCGTTTACAGCAAGTTAATAGAATAAGTGTTAAACGGAGTCACTGCCTTGAGTTTGAAAAGGCTGTTACACATCAGTTACATTCTTTAAATCCCCAATACATATTTATTTAAGACTTCAAATGCTTAAACAAAAACTTATAGTACAGTTGCAAATGTATTAACTATATTCTTCTTACAATTTCTACAGTAAATACTCATGGGCAATGCTACAGAATCAGTTATGGAGGGGGTGCTTTCACATATGAAGTCCCATCCCATCCTTTTTAACAGTCATTTATCCTGAGGTGAAGTTGCCCTGACCAGTCAGATATTGTTTTTGTTTTGATTTAGTTTAGGAGGATCACAGTCTCTTATGAATGAGGAGGTTGTTTGTGTGCGTCTATGAGCTGCAGTTGGTTGACAGGTGGGAGAATTCACGGTTTTATTTGAGCAGTGACAGAGCAGCTTAGTTTTAATTTGTGTGAGCTGCGACTCTTCTATACAGTTAAACAGATTCACTGTGTTGTTCCGTTTTTTTTGTGCAGCCCTTGACCCCACTATGTAAAGTAAAAGCTGTATCCAGAAAACTGCATACAAACTGGTGGCAGAATATGTAACATGTCATCTTTACTGAAATTATGATGCATGTCATTTTTTATATTCACAGATAAAAGCTCATGTCTGTTTCCATTTTAGTTGCAGCAATAATAGTTGAGCTGTGTTGCCATACTTGCTCTTCAAGTCAGAAGGGCAACAGGTGTAACGAGCAGCTTTATCCAGTGCTCTCCTGCCGGGAGACTTAACCTCTGTTGAATGGTTTGAAGCAATTAGAGATTCCATCTCAACTTCTCAATCATTGTTGACCAACTTGACACGAGTAGGCTTACAGTTTGTATACAATGTAAATAAAACGACACAGGTTGCTTGGATTATCATATATCGTAACTTTAAATAAATAAGTAATATCTTAAAATGTGTGTGTTGCCCTAAGAATCTAAGCTTCCCTTGAGAGCATGATATCATTTCCAAGATTCAATGACTTCAGCTGTATAATAAATTCCAATGGAATCATTCCATCAATGGAGTCACTCACAGGGCTAAAGTAAATCAACCATGGATGTGTTAAGAGGTGGTCAGCGTATGACTGTTCCAAATTGTAAGCGGTTATGAAACATATTGGTGGTATATGTCTCTAGACTAAACAAAGTATTGTTCCATTTGCAACTGAACTAAGTTAAATAGCTCATAGTTCCCCTCGTTGACTCATAGTGTATGGAGAGTAGTGGCTGGCTAGCATTAGCAGTTAGCTCGCAAGCCTCGGTTGTTTACCAAGCCCTGCAAGTAGTCACTACATTACCAGGCTTATAGCACTACATGTGTTTCAAGGACACCTGCCATTACTGTACATGCATCTGCCATTTCCATTCACAAATATCAATTGAAGTTTCTGTCAATAAAACTCAGACCTCTGGTTTCTGACTGACAGGTTGAGGCTTAATGGGCCTAGAAACCAGCTTGTTTCCAACCCAACACTACATGGGCATGTGTGTACTTTACACACACATGCTTGGGAGGTTGGCTTTGTTGAGTTAATACGTCCCCTTAGTGGAAAGGGTCTTGCATTTATCACACTGTCAGCATCGCAACACACTTTATTAACGCACACTGCTGTCACACTGGGAGTGACATTTCTTTCAGTTCTTCTACAGACGCGTTGTTTATGAACTCACCATGCTGCTGCTGCAAAATTATACATATAGATCTTATAGGTCAAATTAGTTTCCATGCAGTTTTGATGTTGCTCACTTGACGAGCGTAGAGCATTTTGTGTTCTCCGAAAAATGATAAAACCTTCTGAGTATGTAAGGTTTTAAATATATGTATCAACTAAAATGGTACAAGCGGAACCGCAACAGGTTGGAGTGCCGCATGTGTGACGAGTCAGAACACAGGCCTACAAAGAGGATTTGGTTTAGAATCACTTCAACCTCCAAGTGTGAGGTTACTGTATCATAATGCTGTCTATAGAATGTCAAGTGTTACATCAGATCAGTTGTGGGTCATTTCATTAGACAATCTGTTGTGTGAAATTATTCTTGATAATGGGCATCTTTGTTGAAGTTCATTAGATGCACAGATTTTTCTTTTGTTAAGCTCTCATAGCTGGAGACAAACACATCTGGACTTGATCACTTAAGGCCTGGGGAGTCTGACTAATCACCAGAGTAACCCAAGTAAACTATTGCAGATGTTAGGTAATTGCAGAGACAGGCTCTCCAAATAACTTCATTTAGATTTGCAGGAGTTACTCTGCCAGTACGAGGGGTGGTGGGCGAGTTGATAGGTGGCTGACCTCTCTCATTTCCTTCTGCTCAGTGCGCTGTTAGCAACCTCAGGCTGTGAAGGGAAATGCTACTATGGCACATCAACGCATGTTTAAAGTTCTGCGTCTATGTTCTAATTTAATTTAAAACACTTCAAAACTGGGTCCTGGTTGTTAGGTGAAGACTATGTGCTGACATACATGGGGGTGATTTTGAAAGACCAGCTGGCACAGGCAACAGTAGATATATATATAATTTGAAATGCAAGCTGCAAAATATCCTCATTAATTGTGTAAAATAGGTTTCTCTCCAAAGAAGTGACAGGAGTAATGTAATGCTGGGCTTCATGGGTAGATGTGCTGGCTAATTGGCTCTTTAAAAGAAGGTTAAGGCATTTTAAAGGCCTCAAATTGGTCTTTTCTCCTTCAGAGCAAGTTTGGAGTGCCAGAAATAATTAGGGCGGTGCTGATTGTTATGGAGTCCATATCACACTAAGGCGAAACAGACAGCAGGGAGGATGCCAAAGGAAGCTTTATGAGTCTCATTTGAGGTAAGCTGAGCTGACGCTCATTATAAACTGTACATGTTGTTTGAGAGATAGTCAACAATACAGATTACATAACTATCTGGGTTTTTTTTTTAAACAACCATTTGCAGTTTGTATGTCATTATTAGTGGAATTAAATTTCTCTATTGTACACTGTTATTGTATGTGTGATGTCTTAAGTCGTACAGAGACCTAAACACAGACTGAAGAGAAAAGATGGCATTGTTTACTGACATATATAAAACTGCAGGGGGATTTTCCAACAAGCTTACAAACCATTTTAACACTTTATAAGGTTGTGTCCAACATATTAGCAAATAGTTGCTTTACATCGACAGACACTTTATCGTGTTTGGAGTGAGGTGTCTGACTCCACAACAACTGCAAAGCATTTAAGTTGCTTTCAGAAATGCACTGATCTCCGGGGGTCATCTCCTGAAATCTTCTGCAGGGGCAATTATGTGACAACGCAAATGTCTGAGTCAGTCGCAGCAGACATTCTCCATATATGTTTCTCCTTGTAAAGATTATGATGGGAGAACACTGCAGGATATTGTCCAGAGGATTCACAGCGAGTGAGTGGGTGTGTTGATGATGTTGCTAACACCAGAGATGCAAAAACGAAAAAACAAATACACAAATATCTCAGGATGTAAACAAGGGTGTCATACATGTGAACGCCAACCAAGAAGTAAACGCGGAAAGACAACAAGTTTCAAGAGCTAGTGAGGCAGGACAACGCCAGTGTCGATGCGCTGTAAACAGAAAAATATGATCGTCCTGCCTCCTTATGCCACCCCTCATCTGAACGCTTCAGATATTGTCCTGCTGTGAACTTGTCTGACAGAGACTCTTCTGTTGCATTCTTCATATGTGAAAGGCAATGGAAATTTTCACGAGTTCATGTCTAGAAACAGCTTTAGTCTCAGTTTAGCTAGTTTTTAGTCTCCACCAACTCTTGAGAGATGGTTTGTTATACTCCCGAGCTAAATGCTCCGAAACTAGTCCCAGCTCTTCTGGCTATCTTTGACTATCATGTTTTGTATTGTTTGACAGATCACGTAGGAATTGTGTTGTCGTGGTGAAGGTGTACACAAAGAAATATGCCTGAAGATGTTGATAATGTATTTCAATTACAGTTCTATGTTATTACATAAGTTCAATGTTAAGGGTCACATATAATGAAGTGTTTTCTATCATGTTGAGTTAGTTTGAATAAAGTGATTTAATTAAATACCAGCTCATATAAGTTATACATAAATTTATATATACATTAAACACTATTTATCTAATCAAATCACTCTCATGTTGTTTGATTGATTCATAACCAAGATGAAAGAAAACATATCAATAAATGTGACCCTTAACATTGAACTCATGTAATGAGTTAATAATAATAATAAGAGTATAATAAACTTTATTTGGAAAGCCCATTTCAAACAAGAAATGTAGCACTAAGTGTTTTACATAACAGATTTTAAGAAAAAAAAACATGTTAAATGACATGATTTATTCAATAATTCATAAAAAATGCATAAAAATACAGCACCTTGGAGCGTGGTTTACAAAAGCTGCATCTCTGATCTTGTCTAGGCTGTGGTTTGGAACTTGCTGCAGATGATGTAACATATAGTTAGGCGAGTCATGTTAATATAAAATATTGTTTTAAACTAACAATATCAAAATTGAAGATACAATCGTTGTTGTCCTTACCTAGTCAGGTAAAGGGTTGGGCACACAGCATTACACATAATTACGCAATAGACTGATAATATAAGTAAGCATGCTGTAGATTTGTCAGCTTTAAAGTTTGGATTTAATTCAAACTCTTAAATCACCACAAAGACTTAAATGTAAAAGTTAAATTTGGAATGAATTGAGCTAATCTGAATTGATATCTCTGTTATTTTCTCCACAAAAATCGTCCAAGATTTCCTAATGATTTGAACCGACATCTGTTGCAAGGATGAAGATGAGACATTAATCGTCAAAAACCCCTCTGAGCCCTCACCCCTCTCTTGCAGCTGTTCGGGGACGTCCACATTGTGAGGCTCCGCAGCGCTGACATGGAAACATGGCGAGCAGTCGGATGTCCTAGTAGCCTCATTCTCCCTGCTAGCAGAGCATGTCCCAACCGTTGTCAATTTATCAATGTATTGTGCACTAGTGGGCACAGTTTGAGCCACCATTAGGACAGGTGCCTCCATCCATCATGGCCAAGTCACTTACTCCACCTTGTCAGGGGAAACTAAATGGAGCTTTGGAAGAAATGTAAACAACTCTCAGTGGACAATCAGAGGAGCCATCTCAACACTTCAACTGGAGAAGTGAGTACAGAGAGAGTTCAGTCTGCCATTAACATCCAGAGGCCTCATGTGCTCATGCTAATTTTTGCCCACATATGTCCATTAATTCATTGTTTTGTTAAATCCAGACACTTCTAAATTATTGATTGGGGAGAAGGGGAAAATCAATGGAAAATATGTCTTATTCTCCAAGATGCTTTGAGTGGGATTTATGTTTAATAGAGTGAATTAATAATACAACAATAATAAATTATGGTAGCATGTATTCACTGTACAAGGGAATCTAATTCATGTGTGAGAATTTACTGCACTGAAGCTTGCTTAGGGGAGTTTCGTCTTGACATTTATATTCTTTTGAGGCGTGCTCTTATACGCCCGCGGCTGAACTTCATTAATTTTCGTTAAACTGCCGTACATTACAGCCAGAGGTGAAGCGGACTGGGTTTTAATTAAAAGACAAAGAGAAATTAGAAGTTGTGGCGGGGGTTGCACAAAGCTGTTAATCAATCCTGAACAATCAGCCTCAGAGACAATGGCAAAGCCACCACTGAAAGAATAAAGTGAATAGAGAGCAGATTGACCACTGTCTCCTGTCTGAATCAACATTTGCAGCAATGATGAAACCATGAAATCTGCTAAATCGGCTTTATTGTGTAGGTTACACTGCACCTTCACATCACTCCTGCCCCTCATGTTAAATATTTTCTTATTTAACCCACATTAGGACAAATGAGAAATATGGAAACATGGAGAAGTAGTTTTTTCACAGATTCAAGTCATGAGATGAATAATTAGCTGCTTCAGTTTCACGGCCCTGATATTGCACATGCTCACTGTACAGGGGACAGATAACAGAACTATTGTTAATGTTAACATGGCAAGTCAGAATTTGTCCTACAGGTCTGTTGTAAAACAGTAAAAGCGGCTTGTTATGAGGTCAGAGGACAAGCCAAGACATAGTTATTTTTAAGATCAAACTCCATGAAAGGACAAAAAACAGCTGTAACCTGGTTCAAGAGTAGCCAAAGCCTTCTATCATGTCATGTATTCCTTTGTGCTTTTATTCATTTCCACTCAATTTTATTTATATAGTGCCAAAAACTATGAGAAAAACATCAGTGGACCACACCTCTACATATTAGGTCACATATTTCTCATAGTGAATGGTCCCAGTGGACCCAAGGGCAGTTACTTTTTTTGAAATGACCAACCCAATATGTGAAATGGGGGAAAAATAGATGTATTGCTTCAATTCTGATTCAGTATTTCAATTCAATAGGCACAATGGGCTATGTTTACCTTTCAGGAGATTTAATTGAAACTTCACTTCCTTTTGGTATGTAGCATTGTTTAAAAAGAAACTACTCTTTTAAAAAATATTCACTGAAAGAGAGAACCACCTCAAGCAGCTGAAGCTGGGATTCTCTATGTCATTGTTTCCAAGAGTATCTGTTTCTGTCCGTCCAGAAGGAAACACGGCCCCAGAATTGTAAAACTATAATGGGGCCAGCAAAGTTTCCAACTGGACAACTCCGGTTGGTGGTATTGTGGAGACCAGGGGCATCCGAAGCAGAGCTGATGCAGTTTCTAACAAAAATTAGGTCTTGTGGATGTAGCCTAACAGCTTTTGAATTCATAATCCGTCAGATTTTTGGAAGTGGTAGCATCCTCAACTTTAGACTTTGCCTGTAGTTGCTCTAGATAATCCACCAAACCCGCTTGAAGAGGGAAAATAGGTTAAAAAGTAGCTCAGCTTGAACATAAATTTGCTCATTTCAAAACAGAGAACTTATCTAAAAGTGTTTACATTAAATGAATGAAGCCAAATGTTACAAGGAGAGGAATTGAGTATGATGAGAGGTACGAGGGAGCAGCAAATTTAACAAACCTCATGATGAGCACTCCTGTTGATTAGCTCATAAGGTCTCATGAGGTCAGTGAAAGCTGTTGCACACGTCATACATGCTGAATGATCAGAGCCCATCAGAACGCAATAGGATCCACATTCACCCTGAGCAAAAGACATGAGAGAAAAAGTATCACACTTATAATCTAGACATATTTCACCTCATTCTGATATATTGTGATGAACTGAACTCAATTCAGCATCAAAGTAATTATATCTATTATATTCAAACAAAACGTTGTAAACCTTTGGCCATGCTAATCACATCTTCTTTTATCCCGAGTGAAGACTCTAGTCGGCTGTTTCTTTCCTTTCATATGTTATATGCTTATTATCTAATTTTCTTTTGAAGGCCTTGATTATTCCCAGTCTGAAAATTAACAATAATTGCTGCCCTACCGCTTACAAAGTCTGCTGAGGAGAAGAATAAAAGAGAAGTCTTTTCAATGGTCAATCAACAATGAAGTACATTAATGATTATCTTACATTACAGTTTCTTTTGTGCACAAAACATGGTTCTGGGAGAATTAAAATGTCTTTTACCCTTCCAATTATGCATGAGATTTGTATGGTTATGCTGAGACATAATATGAACAACACGCATAAAATAGAATTCACATAGAGCAGAGTGCTTTGATCACATACTGTATGCCTTGAGGAGTTTCGCCTGAGAGTCTTTGATGTGAATCAGTGCATGAAAGACAGGTCCAATTGGCCTGGGGTGACCCTCACATTTGCACTCTTTAATCATGTGTTCCTTGTCAGGTGTAAAAAAAAAAAAAAGATCCCTCGTGGTTAATAATTTTCCCCCCAGTATTTTATGAGGTACATTTCGAGGCAAAAGTGTGTGAAACAATTTGCTTTTCAATGTAGTTTCACTTATGGCAAAAATACTCTCCTGATTGTTGTGAGAGATGCAGTAGAGGACAGAGACAGGATGGGAGGAAAAGCCCTAACAGTTGTTGTGCTAATACCTTCATAAACACTGGGATTGTGGCGCCTAATTACCATCATGGAACTGAAAGGTCAGTCATAGCCTTTTTTAACCCAGCTACCAACATGGCTCTAGGGATATTGATGTCGCTCTGCCCATCCCTCAGTCCAACATTTTCGACAGTGAAATAACTCGACAATGGAGATGGACTGAATGGGCTATATTTGGTTTAGCCATACCTAAGACGATGAAACAAAAAGGATTATTGTTCCCTGACATTTCAACTAGTGCTACCAGCTGATTTAAATTTCCTTCTATCCAACATTTTATACCTTGATACAGTTCTGTAAATATGCATGAACCTTTCCCCCACATCTCAATTTTTGAGCTGTTATGAGTAGCAAGCTGCAAGTATTTTCTTGTGCTGAGAGTATTTGGTTGTGTTATGGCGATTTCAGTTAAATGTTGTGTTGTGAGTACGCGTGAACCATTTCCCATCAACAACATCTCATTTTTTTAGCTGTTATGAGCTCAATGCACTGCAGCTTTAGAAAACATGAAAATAAACAAAACACATGCAAAAGGAGAAAACATATTTGTCAAAGTAATTGGTGGTGTGAGTGTTTGGTAAAGTTGCTGTTTGGTAGAGTTGTGACTATTTGGTCATCCATCATTATTTTAAAGACAGAATTGGTGACTTTCTGCAGTTAAACAACGCTAAATCAGAAGTCATTATAATTACCCCCCTGTACCCCAGTGCTAGTTACATTAAAAGTATTTCCTCTAGTCTATTCAATAATCTTTGCAAAGAGGCCAGATATATAGGTGTTATCTTTGACTCTGATTTGTCGTTTGATGCGCAGTTGACAAAAGAGTTGCCGTCATGTTTTGCCCAACCGAGACAGTTGAAAAAGATCAAGTCTTTCCTCTCCCCTGCAGACCTAGAAAAGGTCAACCATGCCTTTAGTTCTTCCATTCACTACTGCAATGCACTTTATTCATGCATCAGTAGAAGAAACATTGAAAGACTGCAATTAATTCAGTATGCTGCTGCCAGGCCTTTAATGTGTACTAAGAGAAACGACCACATCACACCAATCCTCGCTGCTCTCCATTGGCTATCCTTGAGTTATAGGATTGATTTTAAGATGTTACTGCTTGTTTTTAAAGCTTTGAATGGCGAGGCTCCAGCCTACATATGTGATTTGTTAACCCCCCATGAGCCTGAACACTGCCTGAGACTCTCCAACAAGGCCCTGCTATCGATTCTGAAATCTTGACTGGTCACTAGAGGTGACCAGGCCTGCGCTGTCCGGGCTCCTTACCTCTGGAACTCCCTGCCTGGAAATCTTAGTCAGGCAAATGCAGTATCTTTTTTTAAACCTCTTAAAATTGACTTTTATCAAAAGTCCTATTTTTAACTGTTAAGATGTGATTTAAACAATTTCGATTTGTTTCATATTGTTAGATTGGGTGAAACTTGCATCTTTTACTATTGTAAAGTACTTTGTAACTTTGGTTTTGAAGGTGTTGTAAAGGTATTATTTTGTTGTGGTGATTCGGTCATGTTTGGGGGATTCGGTTGTGTTTTGAGTAATTGGTAGTGCTGTGAGTATAGAGCATGAGTTTTAAATGTGTTGAGCTAAATGATACTATATAAATACGGTAACTAGAAATGTTAATTTTATTGAAAAGTATTATTTAACATGATATAAAAAATGCTTAGCTTTAAAAACTGGAACAGAGACTAAATATTGAGCTATATTGACTAAATTCATACCTCAGTATTTGATTATGTGGCCACTTGAACATGACACTGGCACATTTTGACCTAATAAAGTTGATTTGAGCAAACGGTTGCTTATTAACACACTTATAGTCTCAAAGCAACATTGGTGTGTATTCATTTGGAGCTGTTGGAGAAATAAAGCGCAGTGGGTTTATCTGAGCTTTCTCGCAATCTGAAAATGTTAGGAGTTGTGAGATTAAACTCAAATCTTAAAATTGTGGGCAGTCCAACCAAAAAAACAAGCTGACAGATACTGAATTGCTAAGGCTAAGAACTGCTGCGTGGTGATAACTCACTGTTCATGATCATTACAAGTGAGACATACACTTTACCCATAGGCGTTTCATCCATTGTTAACAAAAAAACAACATCAGTCCAGAGTTATTCTAATTTTAATTTAATTGTACTGGTGTTTATTGTACTGCCGTTGAAGCATCGGTAATTGTTATGGACAATACAATCCAGCCACAACACCACAGTCAGGTTCAGGTTATCCCCCCAGCAAGATGCTTGGGAAACCATGGTCCAACAGTCCCACTATGACCGGCACAATAAAGTCCATGAGAATGTCTCCAGGAACAGGCTCACCAGGGTCTCTTTAGAATGGGGCTCTCCGGGGACATTCTGGTGGCCAATTAACCCTCAGCTTGACCATAACATCTTGAATACACAACACCGGGCATCTCCTTCTCACAACTGTGGCCTTTCTTTCTATGGGTCATGGTAATACTACAATCACAATGTCCAGTGAGTTGGCAAAAACATATAGGCTACATGGAGAAGTAGTGCAAGGCTCTTAAAGCTTTTTAAATACACTTTTCAATTACACACTAATAATTGTCTATATTCGTCTCCGAGTCTGACTGAAAGTAAACACAGAATGTAGCCCCTTGAATTTGCTATTGTGGCAAATTGCATAGGAATGCAACTCTGTGACCAAACAAGCAGCCCCTTGCTACTACTTTATTTAAAAGCAGAACTGTCAGCAACTGACAGAGTCATACATATATGTGTTTGTGTCTGAAACTGCATCAATCGCAAAAATAATGGCGCAAAAATGTTCAGTATCTCTGTATGTGGGTCAGTTGTAATCATCAGACAGGTCACACTGTTGTGTTTTAGGATGAAAATATTGCCCAAGATCTACGTTTGACATGTGTTTAGAGTTTCAGTTTCTGAATGAGTGACAGACTGATGGTTCTTGTGTCCTGTTGTAGTCATCATTTTAACCATAAACAGGTTTTTCATACATTCTAATGTTTCAAATACAAAATAACCACAGTGAGTAAGATCTTTTCACTGCTCTTAACTTGTACAGCAGGCAACAGTTTGTGCTCAAATTAATCCCAATCTGTTGGCTGAGCTTGGACAATGGACACAAACAGGACAAGCCTTTCTTCTGCAGGGCTAATTGCCTTGTCTAGCATAACACTATTGTAGATAGTGAAAATTCTGTAGCTGGAAATGTTTTTTCTGCCCTAATGCTGTGTGCACAATCTGTTTATATAAAGACCCACAAAAAAGATCCATCTCTAAAATGTCTTCTTATTATTGAATGTGAAATATTTACGACAGTTAACTACAAACTACCGAAGCGGTTTAACCTCTCAGAGACAAATGCAACTGGTAATGTTCCTAAACAAGAAATCTGTCTTTGTGCAGTTAGCCTTGCTTATCAGACTACCAATTTTATAGCAACACTTTGTATAACAACAAAAACTTGGACATAAAAGCAGCTTCCCTAACATCACAGCAGTACAGCATACCAACCATACCATAATGCTGACTCTCTTAGCTCTTGCTATTTTTGAAAAGATAAGCATCGATGTTTTTAATAGGCTCCCAATCACTTCATGTGTAACAGAAACACAAGAGGGTAGCTGTTCATTTTTGTCTTCATCTTATTTGACCTTGTTCTGTAAGTGGCAATTTGTGAGACATACCTTATTTTTCTTAAGCATTCGTCTGACATATTTTTCTTTACATTACCACGGTAACCTGTGAGGCCCACATTTTTATAGGTGTAGGTCAGGAGCCATAGAGGAAGAAAATAAATCTCTGAACTGAAACAGCAACAGAGAAAATACAGAACATGATGTATCATATTTTATTCCCTCCAAAATCATTAGTACATTTTACATTATACTTCGTTTTTTTAAATAAAAACCTTACATCTAGTGGCTTAATCTTGACGCTGCAAATTGTTATTTCCCAGTATATGTATGGACATTCCTGTGTGATTTAATAGGCTCCTCTTATTTCTATATGGAGATAGAATTTGAAGACAAACAGGATTTAAGGAAACATATTATCTCTTGTCCCTCTCTGAATACAAAGGGCAGACCTTAGTGCTATCACAAAGAAAACAGCTTAGCAGCAGTGCATTTGTTTTCTATTCAGAGAGAAGCACTTTGTCTTTCCAATCGTTACCTGTCCGTGAATCAGTTGCTCCATTAAGGAGAGCCTAAAGAGGGAGGTGCTGTCTAGGGCTAAATTGCAATTAGTCGGGCTGCAAGTGAGGCTGGCACCAGTTAACGTGGGATATTGGAGTGCAAGGGCCCCGTAATCAGGCTTTGGTCATGTAGAACAATGCATAAAATTAAATTGACATTAATGAATACTTGTGTAATGAAAATGGAGGAGTAGAGTTAATTGCATGTTACAGTGAGTGCAATGCCCAGATAACCTTGTGTCTAATGCTATTCTTAGTCTGACTGCCAAGGCTCTCACCGTGGCTCCTCTCGGCAGGAAGTCATTAAAGCTAGGGAGTAGATAATGCCAGTGTGCCGAAACCCAGAGTAGCTACAATCTTGCAAAGACTTTCTTTCACTGGCTTTTTTTCTCCTTAAGTGGGCTATGCTGAAGTCATTTGTACACAGTCTGAATGAAATTAAAGGTCACCAGTGCTATGCATTTATGTCTAGATGGGCCTTTAGAGTTGGGCCTACTCACCCACTGGGGCTGTCAGGCTGGAGAAGAAAGGAAGAAAAACCTTCGGATGACAGAGGAGTAGGATATGTGCCACAGATAGACTTGAAGCAATTGAGTGACAGCTGCTCGGGCTATTTCATAAATTAACCCATGTGGCGCACACCTTCCATTAAGAAATCATTCCAACAATTAGATGCTTTGTTTAGAATTCTATACATTTCACTGAAAAAAAAAACTTCAAACCTTTAGCCTACTTATTGTAAAAGGTGATGGTTGGTGATATAAGAAATAGGAAAGTCTAGGATAATAACAGAATATGCTGCACTAAATTAAATTTTCTTCAGATGTTTATTTTATGTTGATAGTTACTATTACATTATACTTCCAAAGATGTTTCATATTAACCAAAGAGTAGTACTACAAAAAATGTAGTCACTTGCATGAAAAACTTTCAGTCTAAAAGCTAGTGTCTTTGTCTTTTCTGATTGGAAAAATGTTGATGTGATGCATTGAGTTTATGTATCCAGCACAAACCTCACCATTGTGAGAAAATCACACTACAATTTTAGGAATGTGTAAATTCCCAATATAGCCAGGTTTCATTAGTCAGTTCCCCAGTTTATTTATTCCACTTAAATGCTAAGCAGAACATTCAGTCACAATCATAGCACAATTCGACACATATGGACATTTATAATGAGAAATTAATGATGCATGAATATTTACTTTGGTTTAACAGGAGAAATAACATCAACAGCTTTTAAAAACAAACAAAGTTTAGAATTAATAGATAGTAAAATCATTTTAGAACTTGAAGATACAATTATAACATTTATATTATACAATAAAAATTAAGTAACTATCACCAGGAAATTAGTAGGAAACCACTAATGGTGTTAACCACATCATTCTTGTGTCGATTTGGTAACAATAAACTAAAAAAAAAAAGTCAAGGGTTATGATTTTACAACCTAAAGCTTTTGGAATTTACTTATTTCACATACAAATAAAAAAAAAAGGATATATTTTGCATTCACCTGGCAAAAAGGCCAATGAGAAAATAAATAAATAAACATCACAGTATGTGCCCATTAGCAGCAGCTTCCCATAGGGAAAATAATAGCTTTGTATTAATATACTATTGTCTCAGCTCATTAAGTTCAAATGCATTACTAACATCAAATCGTCACAGTAACAATAAATAAAGCTATGGCACCATTATTTCAATAGTTCAGCTGATAATTTCTGGTAATTGCCAATTTGTTTACTTACAGGTCTTTGCTTTAAATATATATATATATCAACTTTGTTTGTAGGGTAATGGTAGAGGATCTGCATGTTGATCACCAGTCATATAATGCCTGACAGTATGTGTGTGTTTTAATTTCCATGAACAAGTCTTATCTTGTACAGATTACAGAGGCCTTGTTTCAGTGGTGGGAGGCAGGATGTCACAGTGCAGGATGTCGGCCTATTCTTCACAGTTCTCCACTCCATTTTCCCAAAGCAGAGCATTTTCAGTGACTTAACAAGGCGTTCTCTCGGAGGAGAGTCTTGATCCAAATTTGCTAACATAATGTTACAACATGTTCTTGTTTTACATTGATCACTTTTCCAATGTCAGCCACAAACAAAAATATGTTTTACCCTTTAAAACATGTATGAACTTCTTGTTTCTTATGAACTGCTAGTACTTGCTTGCTTAAAATGACATAAGTCAGCTATTGCTGTAAGAACTAAATATAAATATCCATCTTACCCAGTTTACCAGAATATTTGACAAATATATTAGGTGGGTATTGGACAAAGCTATTCCCTATGTTATACATATGGCATTTAACATCACATAAGGTATGAAAGCTGAATAAGCAAATCAACATTTTTTCTCAACACTTTATGATAAATGTGTTTACATTGCTAACATCACACATTTAAGGCGAGACAAGTGTTGTGGCACAGCTACATCTGACACTTCTTCAGTTGGAAATAAAGAAATTGAAAGTCCTGACAATCAGCAGGGAGGCCTCTTCTGTTTAGTTACTAACTTTTAGTGAGAATTTAGTAGTTAAAGAAGTTTACAGATTCTGCGCTTCAATCACCCTGATTGTCACATAAAGTAATTGTATTGACATGGTTACATTAAAAATGATATGACTCAACAGGCCCTGGAACACAATCACTGCTACCTAAAATATACATTTGAGCATTTTAAATAAGAGTTATAATATTGTATCTTTGTTTCCAATTGACACATCCAGGGCGTTAAAATTTTTAGCTCACACAGAACAAACAGCCAGTCGACTGTGAGGTCTTTTTGACAAAATGTGTATTGGATCTGAATCGCTGCCTATATTCCTCAGAAGTGTGTTAGCTATTTGATGCCAGTTTATGGTAAAATTGTGTGATAGGCAAATATGAGCCTACAGATTTATGAGGCAGGCGCTACCTTTAAATGTCCCACTTGTGTCTCCCAGTGGAGTTAACAGGAGGGTAAATAACACTGACATTGACAAACCTCTTGTTTAACAGCTGCACACATGCATCAAATACATCTTCAAACAATAACTCCAATATCTTTTAAGGTTGGAATACAAAAAACGTGTATTTTAAAGATGTATGCACTCTGTCCATACGCTACACGGGTGAGAGTCTTCTGTCTGTTACATCTGTCTGATGTAATATTTCATCCATTTTTGAAGTTGTTGTCAGGCAGCCTATGTACATCAAAGGGGCCCACTGGAGGTCTTTACATCGACAGCCTGCTGGTGTCCAGGTTGTTTTTAATGGGGTCTTCACAGCAGGTACCGGTAGGACCATTTGTGTTGCTCAGCCCTTTCCTCAGACTCCCTGATGCTCACAGGTTTACTTTCCATATCGAAAAACTAAAACAATACCGAGGTTTTCCTTAAGGGTTTTGTGTTGGTTTTGATCAGGGCGCTACATGTCAGGTCATGGCCGAGCAGAACATGTAAGATTTTCTTATCCTATCGTCACACTAGCTTTTTTGAAGGCTGCATGTGATTACAAATCCTCGGCAGTAGCTTGGTTCAATGACAACATGACAACACTGTTGACTGTTCTATAAATATTAGAGCTGAGAAAATTAGAGCTCAGCCTTTCTACCTCTCTATGTAATATAGCTACAGGCCTCACTCTCAATATGAGCAGCTGCACTTTGATCCAGTCCACTGCATATTTTCTTTTGCCCGAAGCCCATTTCAGAAATGTCTCAACTTATGCTGATCTGGATAAATAGATAAATCCAAACTGATCACGTGGTTAAATTGTTGATGTCAACTTATAATTTCTATATATCAAGTAAATTAAAAAGTGGAGGATTAAAGTCTTCATACGCCTTCATAAACTTTTCGCAGTGCATTGACACCCAGGGCTATGCTGGCTTACCTGTCTGAAAGGGAGCAATGAATAATTTGATCACATTTTTCATTTCACTCGAGTGCTGAACAAACAGGAATCTGTGATTAACAGTTTTAATTAGGATTCTAACTTGACAAATTCTTACAGCCTCGCAACGTGCCTTAGATGAATAAATCACTGGCCTGGGATCATCAAGCTGCCTCCTAAGTGAATGTGCCTCGAGATTACTTTGTGATTCCACAAAGTGTGAGTCAGCCAAGATTGAGTGTGTTTAACTAATCCTCTTCCCACCACATGTCAGGTGGGGGAAGTTTATGTCCATTCAAGGACCTGACTACCCAGCTCAGGTATGGGACCCCCATGCTTCTCAGCGTTTCTTCTTTGACTCTTGAAAGCTGGATGTCAAAACTGAGTGGACCCGGTGTTAGTTATCCTCACAGCGTGTAACAGATCTGCACACCTGGGCTGTGAGGGCACTCAAAAAATCATGGTGTAACGTTTGAGGGAAAATATTAAAATGTCAAACTAAGGTTCATGTGTGTTCATGCAGCTCGTCAGTAGAAATGATGTCCAATGGATGTGATTGGGATAGAGAGATACAAGACTTTATATTTGTGAAATTTTTGTTGCTCATATTTTAGTTTGATCAGTTATTTTTATTCGTTGATGGTGTAATGTACTGCATGCTGAGGTCACAGGACCACTTGTTGCTGTGACTTGTGATTGCTTGTCATAAAACTGCCAAAGCTTCTGATGACTCAACAGCATGTGTTGATATAAAATAGATGAGAAGGAACATCTACTGTGGTTGGAATCAAAGCTAACACTAGTTGGCTCGGCTCACTAGCTCCCACTGTTCAAGTGGAGCATCCAGTTTCCGAATGAAATAAATAGCTTGATCCCTCCCAAATGATGAATGAGGTAAGTGGGTCGACAGTCAATTAAAAAACTACAATATCACCATTTTGGTAATCCCATTACAAACATATGTCATACAAACTAAATACAGAACAATTGTCAGACAAGTATATAATCCTAATCCATTTGCTGATCCACACTGCAGAAAGATTTGTTTTTTCTTATTGTGTTTTTTGTTTATTTGGTAGACCCGCCTTTAAAACACCTTGTTAAAACATTATTTTTGAATTTGAACTTTAAATCAGTTATTTTCAGAGGTTAATTTAGAAGTAAATTCATCTTCCACATTTTCAAAATAGCTCACATTAGTTGACGACATATGATGAGGATGTAACTGTTAAAGTGGCGTTTAGAAAAGAGAAGAGCAGTGGTCCCAAACAGCATCCCTGGGGGACACCTTGATGTACGATCTTAGATTGTTAAATACCTTTTGTGACTGACCAGATTAATAGTGTCTCCGTCCGTTAACTAAAGATATAATAACAATAAACATGTATTTTAAGTTGTTCTATAGTCTATTAAATTAAAAGCAGCATGAAAATAAAATTAAAAAATACATTAAACTGCACCAACCACTTTATTATGATTAGACCACTGATCCATCATCTGCATTATCTGAGGTGAATTTATTTTCTGATAAATAATGTGCAGCTTGATCAAACCATTTTAACTAAATATCCAAAGTAGAGGGAGAATTTGCTGACCTCACAATTGCTGGCAACTTAAAATGTGTTTCTCAATTTAGATTACGATCATTGAAATCCTACTCATAAAATAATTTTCATGAGAAGCTTCATAAAGCACTTTATTTTGACTTTGTCCTTTAATCACTCTGCATTGTGGTTTTACTCTGCGTCAACTTTAAATTTATAGCTACAAAAAGAGCTAATTTTTTTAATAGGAGTTTGGATAGAGTAATAAATGGAGATATACACCATCCCTCAACCCCTGTGACCCGCCCCATACCAAATATAAACATCAGTAATGTGCACTGGTGTCTGAAACTCCATTGTGAAATGTTAAATTTAAATCTTGATGATATGCATCGTAACTATTGTAATCAGACAAGCTTCCAAGCTTCGCCTCCATTATTAATTGTCCAAAGCATAATGATTTATTGGAGTCCTGCAGAATGATTATTAATTTTCTGGTTGATTATACCTGTGGGCGGCAACAACACTGTTCTGCATATAAGCATCTGCTAAATGAAAAAGTATTCTCCACATAAAAAGATGTCCTTGGAGAAACAGCAGCTCATTTTTCCTTTAATAAAACATATGTAAAATTGCTTTTGATTAAGGATACCGTGGCATGCATTCACGGGGGAAATATGTAATAAACATTATCTGATGACTTTCTTTGTTCAAAACTTTATTCTGCATTGAGCTGACTCCAAGTAGCTCTTGTCCTCTAGAATCATTTGCATGCTGTAACTTGGGACAGCACTTAAGCGCTGCACCCTAAACTGCACCTGCACTGCAACAAAAATGTGCAGCTCTTCTATATCACTGATGTGACACTGGTAGTTTACATTCCAAAGGAACAGAGGAGAGCGACAGGAGTGTGTGTACAATACAAGCTGCTCTCAGCCAGGCATGTCTGGGTACGCCTGAGCCGCAAACAGCAGGCCGAGTTCAAACCTCACGTCAAGAATTGCCAGGATCTCAACACTTAGAGGAATGCACAGGTGCAGACACTCTGCAGCAGACAATCCCAGCTCGCACTTGATCAATTTGACACTTAGCAGGGCCGAGGCCAATGGCAAGTTCCTGTGCGATTGTGATTGGGCCTTGTGCAACAAAAGAAAGAAGTCCACTGAGCAGTTTTTCCGTGCCTCTGGTCTTGCAGTATCCTGGCCTTGTAAATCAGTTTCCTCCGGCTCATTTGAGGCATCACAGCTGATGGTTGTGTAATAACACTTTTACTCTGATAGGCTTGGCATGGATATCCAGTGGCATATTAATCCATCCATGTCAAATGAATCACTGCTGGATCACATGCTGCTGCTCTTACCTGCATGCATCCACTTTCACACATCCACCTTGCTAATATCAGTTGACATGTTTTATCAGGCATCACCTTCCTATGGAAGAGAGCACATTGCATGTATTTATATGATTGCAAATGTTCGATTTGCAGTTGCTTCTATTAATATTCTGTTCGAAGCTTTCTCACAGTTGGAGACAGATATAATCTCTGAAGAGAATTTCTGAAGAGCTCTATTTGCGGCTTCATTGATCACAAGAGATATCAGTGTCCCTCAAAAAGCATTTCCCAGGACTTTCATTAATGGAATTAAATTAAATATCCAATTAAAGTGCTTCACTCATACAATTAGAGAGGAAAGACATGATGCATTATTTTACTGATACTGATTAGAGATGTTGCTTAACATCACAGGAGTCATATCCTAAAGTAGATATAGTATATTTATTTGGAATATACTATGGTTCACCCCCCTCTCCGGCCAACAAAGAAGGCGAGGCAGATTAATTAACAGACCTTTACAGCCAATGAAGACAGGTGGCAATAATCCTGACAAGAGACAGATATGAAGCCTCCCATACAAAACCAATTTCAACAGCACTCCATTTTTCAAAAGCTCATCAGGGTGAAGAACGACAGAGTTGAACCTGTGTGGCTGCAGAATTTGTTTTCTCTCTGATTGCCTTGTCAGGATATCTTATCCGATGGCAGATGACCAAAACCCCAACCTTCACAGACAAACTCGCCCTCCTTCCCCCTCTCTGACACACAAAATGTTTCACACAATGCGTTCTCTGTCTCTCCCTCTCTCACACACTTATACACACCCTCTCATGCTGTCGCACACTTTCCCACAAGGAGCCACAATTGACAAATCCTCCGGTGCGCCTGTCAGTCTTTTTGTTCTCATTTGGGACATTTACAATAACGGGAACTGACTTACAATTTGTAATATTTGAAATAGAGGGAGACAAAAATAACTTTATCATCTTTACCCAGTGGCCTTTTGTGTTATTGGCGGTTGAAATGTCAACTATCACTGGCAGATTTTATCAACCATAGCCAGCGAGCTAATTAAGGTTAGCTCCAAGAGTGGGTTGTAAACGTTGTCTCCTGCTGACTCATTTTGATATGAAGACTTAGTAAAAGATGATTTAATATACATGTGATGGCAATATACATACATGATCCAACCAGTTAGTGATCCAATCTCGAAGACGTGGGAATGATGAAACAGCATTGTTTAAATAATCCAATAAGTAAAATGCATGTGTGTGCATTACTAAGTTGTAATACTGAGCATTGCTCAAATCTCCTCTTAGCCCAGCATTGTATCTGGGGGCTTATGGTTCACTAACAGTGGATGAGGTATTTCTGAATTGGGTATTTATTTATCATAACTCATAGATCTACAAATGTCAATAGCTAAAGATATGCTAACGTTTGGCCTTCCAATAACACTGCTGGTTCGGTATTATGGTAATTCAATGCACATGCTAATGTTTGTTGCATACATTTGAACCAATAAGTAAGCTAGCCCACATTTTCACAGTTTTTTATTCTAACGCCCGGGCCACACCGGATGCGTGTGCAGTGCATGAGTCCTGCGTCGCTGATCTGCTTCATCTACCGCCGTCCTGTTGCTCACACAGGCAGCGTGTCAGAAGCGTGCAATAGAAGTAGCATGTATCCTCAACTAAATACTAGGACTCAATAAACAATAACAATAAAAACAATAAAACCTTGTTAAAACGAATGAATGAATTTAGTCAACGAAACAGAAGAGCGCTTTTACTTTTAAAAGGGTACAGGAAGTGTTTCAAATATATATATTTATATATATATATATACTGTGTATATATTTATAGCCCGGCCTGAAAAATCACCAACCTTCCAACCGCTTCAGATACCTAATTTTCTCTCACTAGAACCCCATGCACATTGTTTCAGAAAAGATTCAAGAATGGTTCCACCTGAGACAGGGTTCCAAATTGTATGAACCATCTATGAGCTTGTCAAAACCTTTTTTTACCGATGCTGGCGTGTTCTTTCTGACTGCTCATTGCAAAACAACAACACCAAATGTGTGCCCTGTTGGAAACTTGCCACAAGGAGTCCTGGCAGAGAGGAAGTAACGGTGCAGGGTGTGGCTTCATTTCATAAAGAAAGAGGGTGACAGTGCTGCGTACATTGAATGGTTTGAGTTGCGTATTGCAAATTCTTTGGGTAGTGACAAGAGGCTTGTGGTTACCTAGCTAGCACCTACTTAACCTTGGTTATATGTTAGAGTTAAACTGCAAACTGCATGAATCTCACACCACCACAAGTAAAACAGAACATGGGGTAATGTTGGTAAATTGTAATTTCAAATCAGGGTGGAAACACATGTGCTGAAACATCTTTCTACACAACATGGGCTTCCATTCCAGGAATGCCACGTCTTTGACACGCCGTGCGAGTGCAACTGCTTCCCAAGCAGCACGTCTGTTACCGAGGGTAAATATAATATTAAAGCAAATTTAGAGCCACAGAAGCAGGGTTAGCAGATAATTGTTTTGTCAGACTGCTTCACAATCTACAAATAGGTGTGGTTAGCAAATGTAAAATTTCACGTCCGCATAACACAAAGTATATTCCTTATTTACACTGCATATTTATTGTATCTAACTGAAAAAAATTGATTTACTTGAATCAGATGCACTCCTGACTAGATTTTTTCGATGTATGGCACTCATTCTAACTGTTTATCTTGGTTATTGTCTCAGGTATAATGAGGTTATTTATCTGAATAGAAAGGACCCCACTCGGTCTGCAGTGATACATTCAGCGGCACATTACAGTAATGCTGCTATCCATTGGCAATTAGTACATAATATTGCTCTGAACTTTCATTAATGTGATTGAGCATGTCTGCATTAGGGACATGCATATGCAACATTCTTTCCCTTCCTTTTCACCACTCCAGCTAACCCTCCTCACGAGAGCCTCAGTGGTCGATGATAGGATCCACCCTGTCCAAACACCGCTCCCTCGGGGACATTAATTTCCAAACAGTCCCAGGCGTGAGACAAAAGAGAGAAAGCTCACTGAGCATGAAGAGGAGGGAGTGGAAAGCACACTTCTCAATTAAAAATAGTCTCACTTTTTTCTGAGGGTGAAAGTATAATGGCAAATAAATTTTCCGGAGATTAATGTACAAAGTAAATATTTTAGTGTGAGTACTTATCTTCTAAAAAGTCAGAGGATGGACACCCACTCACTCCCTTCCCCCTGCCTTGCTCTACCAGTGTGTGTGTGTGTGTGTGTGTGTGTGTGTGTGTGTGTGTGTGTGTGTGTGTGTGTGTGTGTGTGTGTGTGTGCGTGCGTGCGTGTGTGTGTTGAAACAGCTTAGATGCATAAGGAGTCTAATGAGAGAAGAGATTCCAAGCTGCCTGATGGGGCTCATCAATCACCTTTCTCCTTTGGAGGTGTGATGCCGGCCGGGGGAAGGGGCCACGGAGGGATGTGTGGGAGGGAAGGCATCAGGCTTTTAATCTCAATAAGTTAATAGACTTTCTGGTCTGGTCTTTCTAAGTAGAACTTCATCACTGTTGTTAGCAAACAAGCAGCATGTACACGGGAGACTGTTGGAGGAGCTCTTTGGCATTTTAGACATTACACAGTTAATTTGTGTTGCACCTGAAATTAGGGGATCCAACTAAAGTTAGTCGATACTCCAATAACCAGTTAAGGGTTAAAGTACTGAGACTTTTTAGGAAAACAAATCCAGGTCTATACTGCAGCAGGTATACGTGGTACACTTAGTAGAAATATGTGGTTGGTAAATATTTTGGTAGCAGTTCCTGCTGAAATGACAATAATTCCAAATTTAGTTGAGGCATAGGCCTACAGTAGCCTCATAATCACTAATTAGTAAACCACACAGTGACATGATTTACAGCAAGATTATAAGAAATAGGAAATAAAGTATTTGTAATCATTAGTGCACTGCAGCACATCCAGTGTGAGGGAACCTGGATGATAGTATAGCAGAGTCAAGGCCAATTTGGGAACTTAGACCAAGATATTTAGGTCTGTTCTCTTATAACAGCTAAATATATTGTTTGATAATAGAAAAGGTAAAGTATCAAACCAAACCACAGTTTAGACATGTTTTCAGTGTTCTCTTATTCAAATGAGTCGGAGATTAAGTTTATTCTCAATTTCAAGAGTTAAGGTTAATTAGCTAGCTGTTTAGCATAATTTGCGAGCAACGTGTTATTTCAGCTAGCAAAAGTGGTACTCTGGCTAAAATTGAGAGGCCTGTCACTTATGTCTGAAATCAAGGGCCCATCGTTTCTGACATTACCAAATTCAAGTGTTATCTGTGACTGCTTTCACTGTATGGCCTACAAAATGTCCTCGAATTCAAAGTTCAACAGGGGTGACTGTGGTGTAACATGTCATTTTTCATTTTTTTTAAAATGACTCTAAAACCTTCACATTGTCATTGGTGTTTTAAATCAGATGGAGTGTTACAGTCATTGAAATAGCGGGTCAAACTATCTGACCACCACTTTATGAGGATAACAATGTACTTGTCCCTTCATCCCCTCTGCTGTACTTACGTGGCATCTCATCTTCATTAATTATCTCCATGCTGGACAATGTATGTGGTAGTTGTGCTTCAATAGAGAGAGGGTGTAATGTGGAAAATATGCAGAATGTATTTGGGTTGACTGTCCGGCGATTAATAATGATTCTGTTTGGATAAATAGTGCCCTACTTTCAGAATCTGTGAATCTAAATATTCCCAATGGGCTGCCGCCATCCTGTATTGATTGATTGGTTTAGTGTTTAAAGGTCATAGTCATAAAACATCAGGATGTAATTAACACACTGTGATTTTAAACCAATGGTGAATGTATGGCGTGTTGACTTTTTAAGTTATAGCTCGCTTCTCAGTGTGGTGTTTGAACAACCACATGTTATTTGAATTTAAGATGAGGTTCAAATGTAATTTCTGATGAGACAGTGTTCCTCACCAAAAAGGGGCTGGTAAGTCTGCCAGACCTGTGATACATATCCTCATATAGTGTGTCTTTAATCATGGTTTCCGTGGAATAGACGGACCGTTGTGTCTCCGTTTTTCCTTTTAGCCATTCGCCTACAAAACACTAAAAACCTGAGTCCGTGCAGAGTCACGTGGAGACAAGACAGATGCGACGGTCTCCTTATGGTTACTCCACCGTGCTTCTTCACAGATAATTCATTCAGTTGAGGGAATGCAATAAACATTTTGAGTTGCTTTTAACCTGATTCAAACTGGCTTGACCTTGAAATGACTAGAAACTGAGATTTAATTGATGGATGTGATGCTAACAGCTTCATTTAAAATTAGCCTTTTCAGGATTGTCACCAAAATGTGTCTAATGGCTTTCAGTCGCCAAAGAAACATAAACTGACCAACACATTCAGGCCCAGTTTTTAAAGCTTGTGTTATCATGGTTCCATTCCCTAAATAACAAAAGAAAGCCTTCAGTGTGTGACAACACATTCCCCCTGTTGTTACCTTGGGAGTTGAGTCTATTCATATTTCCTCTAAGATTGAAAACAGGTGTTTTGGTTTGTGAAGACATTTATCTGAATGTCTGAGATTTCTTTGGCAAATATGGATGGAATAAGCTTACAATTCTTCTGTGTGTGTGTGTTAGCCTGTGCACCGACAGAAACATGGAAGAAACTGGTTTGTTATATGCAACCAAATTCAAAAGGAAGATATATAAATTGAACATTAGCTTCTAAATTATATACACTAATAATCTAATAATGAATTTGATAGGAATATAATTTCAGATGTAATAATTTCTGAATTCTTAGTGGCCTTGTTTAAAATGAATTAAAACAGTTTTAGAATGCACTGACCTGACTGTGATCTGCAGCCATAGCTTGTCAGGATAAATGTAAAAACCAACCAGAGTATTCATAATGTTAAATAGACAGGATTCTTCAAAGAAAAAAACATTTTGACCAACATGGCTACGAGTTTCTCCAAACATATTATGTGATCTATGGACACAAAGAGGTGTTTGGTTTTCATTTGGCTCCACCACTGATCTTCCTCGAGGGGGAAAAACAACCACAAAAGAACCCGATATGAATTGGAAACCACAACCCAGTAATATAATCAGAGCAACTAAAATCAAAGGAGGCAAAAGTTCAGGATCCGAATGCAATGAAATGGATCAGTTCCTTAGAACCTCCTGACATAGCTCACTTGTGGAGGAGCAAGCCTCGACAGAAAGGGCTGAGTAATGAAGATGGATGCATTCTGTTATCAGGCAGCCACTTACTGGGGCCTGATGTAACCTTAAACACTGAGGATAGCTCAGTTGCACAAAGAATCTAATTAATGAATAGCAGCCATGAAAGAGGACAAGGCAAGTGTGCATTTGCAGATGAATTCCAGACACTAATCAAACGCTGTTCAAGTGGTTTGGTTTGTCTCCAGAGCATGGCGATATTTGGCGAGGGTTTAAGGCCGTGTTTGCATGCTGGCTTGATGACTGTGTGCATGCTTTAGTGTTTTTATGCATGGGCCTGCGTGCATATTGTATGTGTTCTAAATGCATGTGTGTGTATGTGTGTGTGTGTGTGTGTGTGTGTGTGTGTGTGTGTGTGTGTTTGTGTGTGTGTTTTTATGGGTTTTTCTTCTCCTGTTTAAATGTTAAGTGTTTTTGTACAGCTTTTAAAAAAACCAAGCCCGAGGTTAACAAAGGACAGAATTTACCGAGCAGGTGTGCAGTTGAGTTACTGACTTTGTTTCCCTGATAATGGGTTTGACTGCTCACCATTGTACATTCACACCAATATTATTAGGATTTCTGCATCTGGAAAACTTGTCCTGGTGGCTCCATAGCACAGTGTACGTTTACTGTTTTTAAGTGAAGGAACACATTACGCATTTAACCAGTTACAGGTACAGTTTGATCACTCTATTGAAATGTTTTACACAGAAATAAGGAGTTACAAACCCACTGAAAAGGCAAAAGACTCCTCACGCATTGCCAGTTGAAGAGTTGCCTTTCTGTTTTTTTTCCCACTGGTGAGTCATGTATGACATCTTGCCAGTGTTGCATGTTCTATCTATCCTGCATGATATAAAGAAAAATATCGCTCTTATACATTGTTCGCAAGAGGTAAAAAAAACATAGAAGAACCCAAATGTGCATTTATGTGCCAACACCCGAAAGTTCATTGGGCAACATAAAGATGCGGGAAAAATGCAGCGTCAGCATTTAAAATTTAAAGAAGAAGAAATTTGTGTCCATTACTTAATTTAAATCATCACACATAATCTCCCATTTCATTCAGTTTCTTCTCGAGAAGTCCAGGAAACGCAGGATCATCTATATCTGGAGCATTTGCGAATATAATACCGTTGACCTGGATCTCACAAAGAGGATTCTCCCAGCCTCATCTGCTCCCACACATTTAAATTGTAACTGCTTGTTAATTAGTGTTGCTACCCCTCTGATCTGGCTACCGCCACAGGATGCCCCCATGTAGCCCACCCAGTAATTTTATGAGCCAGTAGGTGGGTCTCTCCTAATACTAATACTAAACTTTATTCGTATTTTCAATACTCAAAATTGTACTTTCTTTATTCTTGTTGTTCTGGGTTTGTACCATCATAGTTGATTGCACTTATTGTAAGTCGCTTTGGATAAAATATAGTTGAAACTTCTTAACTATATTGTTGAATTGGTGAATATGGTGGTCAGAGATTAGAAAAAATCATCTTCGGTGTCGTCACTTTCACTGTGGCTTATCTCAGACTCTTGGTAACCTGGCTGCCCTAGAACGATTATTGTATAGGATACTTGATAAGTCAGAAGATTGCAACTTGAAATAGGAGCTGTACCACTCATATGTCTGTCAGTTCTGACGCTTCCACTTTACAAATATAACCTTTCATCTATATTGAATTATTACCTGATATACATCTACTCGAGAGACAAAACCCAAATGTTGACAGCTATTAGTGGGTTTTTTGACCAGTATAGTTTGTGTAAAATAGAGCAGGTAATCTTATGATCTAATTTTAAATGTTTGTCGTAAATTGTAAATTTTTTAAAAGAATGGAATCTGTACACATCAGAGAAAGATCAACTCCACACTCACTTAGAACACAGATCAAAGCACTGTGTGTTGTCAAGTCGTTAATTGGGCCAAATCTTTTCACAGTCGGGGAAGATTTCAACAAGACAACGAGTTGTCATAGCCTGGTTCCACACCTCCAAATCACTGCTCACAACTGCTGTTTGTAAGACAGTTCAAATAGCTCTGGTGTTGGGCTCATTAACAACTATTTCAGTCAGTTGGAGATACAGTCGACCACAGATTTGTAGGAGGGACTAGGAATGGTTATGTCATCTTCCTTCATAGCAAGAGCTTGATCCATAAAAACAACCATCAATAAACATGAACTGCAACAAGCCTGGATGAGGTTTTTACAGGTGTTATATTATTTGTTTGTTTGGTTTAAGTTATTATATTAGGATATTAGACTTATAATCAATACTTTTATAGCAATACAAATCAAATGAAAAAATGAAAGAGTCTCAGCTCATTGTTTACCTACTTTACTTCACTCCACAACCTGCTCAGCACCAAAGAGCAGACAGACACACTTCATGACAAGCTGTCATATTCAGATATTTTCCTCTGGAAGACCAAAAACTGCTAAAACAAAGTTTACACTCAAATTAACTTTCAGCAGTTTCCCACAAACACCACTCAAAATTAATGATAATGTTGCTCTTTAATAGCTGAATGTGTAATTAGTCAATTATCGAGCAGCCGCTGCCGCTGATTCAGTGTAAACAGGAGTTAATGTCAGCAGGGCTGAAGTGTCACTAGGTGCAGATTGGTTGGGGACAAAAAATAAACCCTCTCAGCGAGACATCTGATATAATGTCAGACTGACTTAGCCCTGCATGAAAAAACTCATTCATTTAAATTAAGCCCATGCAACAAAACACTGGATGTGCCAAGACTCAAGTCAATTTTTGCTGCAGCATCATCCGTCAAGGTGGTCAGTCAAAAACATGCAAGCACAAATTCTTACAAGCTCACTTTGTAAACTTGACCTGTTTCTTCTTATTCAATCGTGACTGAGTTGATGAAAAATAAAACAACTCAGTTGTGAAATCCGGTCTCAGGGAATTGCAAAATGAGTTGCAGATTTGTTACCTGAACTGAACTTCCTGGATCATAGTTCATTACATCACAGATTAACACATCCGCAAATACAGCTGCCAGCCAAGCATCTGCAAGCATGTTGCACTTTGGCACTAAAGACAAATGATATCAGGTCAACATGCTCACGACAGTTATAATATAATGATTGCTATTGTTATCATCTTAGTTTACTAAAATTAGGTATATAATTATATAATTTCATATTTTTGGTTAGCACTGTGGCCTAACAGCAACACGTTCTCTGGTATGGATATGGATGGGTGGTTGGATGGACTTTCAACTGAACGTGGCATTACCTTTACAAGTATTTGATGAAACTGGAACAGTCCTGATCGACTCAATAACCAACACCACAGCTGCAACTCCCCATTCTGGTCCTGGCTTGAGTTTCTCTGCATCATAAACCAGAACCAGGTTGATATGTCTGAACATTCAGATTGTGGGAACTCATGACAACTTGTGTTTTTCTCCTCTCATCCAGTACCAGCTCCAGTGGAGTTCTCCATGGCGCTCGGTGAGCTTCCAGTGGCAGACGTGGCTCGTGCTGATCACAGGGTTTGCTTTGCTGGGTCTGGTGCCGTACGCCGTTTACTGGATGATGACCTTCCTCAACAGGCCTCCGCCTCCCCCCACCTTTAAAGTGGCTGCTGCCTCTTTTGGTCTGCTGACGGAGATCCTGCTCATCAAGTGAGTAATGGTATTTCGACTCCGTACTTATTAGCCTTTGTGTACTTGAAGTAGTTGAAGTGCCCTCGGTCTGATCTTTGTATAACTTGGCGAGCGCAATCAGAATGCTGATGATTATGATTAACAAGATGATGATGGTCTTTCCACTCTGGTTGTATTCTGATCCTAGATGTGTTTTCATTTTCCAAAAAGCAAACAATATTCTCAAGAAATATTTCATTTTTATGTGAGTTTCACAACAAGGAGCGGTGAGCAACCGTGTCACCCAAATAATCTGTGAAAACATGTTGTTGTCCGACCCGTAACACCCCCAACCCCTCTTGTTTTCATTTAGTCTTCTTTCCCATTTTGATATTGCTAATTGGAACAATGCCTGCGGTTCTGTAAACCATTAGTAAATGAACAGCCTGTTTTTTATTAACATCTACCTTGTAAATAATACATTAGATTCCTGGCATAAACAATATCTACTCTGTGATTAGAAAGCTACATATGATGATTACTGTAATCAGATTACTGACACAGGTTATGTAATCTGGGATTGCCTAAAGCAGAGACTCAATCAGGCGTCAACAGTCACAAACACCTACTGCATGCAGGGCCAGCGATAGGATTCTGGTGGTTTAAAGCAAAATATGACACCAAAAACCCTCTTACTGATACTTTACTTTAATAACTGCCTTCCCCCTCCCGAAAAGATTAAACATGATTTAAAGATAGGCTGCATAGGTGTGTTACATGTATGTAGCTTCCTGGCATATTTATTTCCCACATAACCAATGCCTATTTATCCCAAAATATTCGGGGCACAATATGAAATTTATTATGATAATAAGTTAAAACAGAATCACAATGTTGCATGAACATTGGGAAGCCTTCATCAATTATTCAGATGCTTGCAAGTCAAGTTATGTTTTCTATCATATTAAGAACTGATTATTTGTCAGCTGCAATGTTTCATCTAAAATTCACTTAGTATTAATTTATCACGGCCAGCTCACCAGGTTAGAATTAAATGTAGCAATGTTCTCTTACTTATTAAAAATGTGAAATTTGAATTTGAAGAAAAGCACCTCATTCGGACAAACATACCTTCATCATTAATTTTCATGAGTAACCCTTGTTTTTCTTCTTGACTTTCTCTTAACTTTTCTCTCAAGAATCGTTTCTGTAATTTATTTGTACAATCACAGTTGTATAGGAGATATTTTTTAAGAGAAATAATACTTCTAGTAGTATTTTGGAAACTAAAAGCACATCTGACCTTAATGAACTGAGTTTTGGGAATTAAAGACAAGCTCCCCTGTTTAGAAAGTGAGGTAACCCTCCAATCTCCCTAAACTCCTCTTTCAGGCCAATAGCAAAATTAAAACTTTGTGTGCTTCATCTTTGCTTCCTCCAGTATTTGTCTTAACTAAATCGAGAGGCTGTTTGTAATTAACTCTACAAGTCTCGTAACTTTTTTTTCCCCCATTAACCGCCTTTGCAAGGAATGTGGCTAGTGAACTGGTAATTAATAAATATGGCTGCGCTGGTAATGTGCTTCTGCATCATTATGTTGTTGAAGCCCTTATCCACGCTAGTAATGAGCTGTAATTTTATGACAGGAAATTGGTTTGTTTACAACAAGTTCAGCAGCCACAGCAGACGAGCTGCGTTCTCGGCACATCTTCGCTGCAGGTATTTGCTCAATGTCTGAGTTGAAAGAGGTTCAGATATGTTGTCATGCTAACAGTCATACTATTAAATTATAAACCCTGTTAATGTCTGCGAGTCATTAAAAAGAAGAAGATAGAATGATTATGTTGTTTTGAAACATTAAAGCTTAATAATACCATGCCTTTGATTAAGTACATTATGTCAGATTGAAAACAAACAGTCATCATATAATCTAAATACTGTGCATTGTCGGCTGTAGTGTGGAGGTATCCCACTGCACCAAAGGGGTTTGCTGTCAACTGATGCTTAAATGATTGCTGGTACAGTCGGACGGTTGGTGGGTGCCCTTATTAGGATTGGTGGGCCCCACAGACTCATGCCCCATGGTGCCTGTGCTGCCTGGGACGTGCCAGCCTCCTGCTGCCCCTTGTCAGGGAGCATCTCAGTCACTCTTCAGCCCCAGGGGGGAAGTCCTTGTATGGCACAATCCCCTTGTCTCTCACCAACACACACACACACACACACACACACACACACACACACACACACACACACACACACACACACACACACACACACACACACACACACACACACACACACACCCTGTGAACCTCTGAAACACGGCTTTCAGACAAAGATAAACAAGTGAGCAGTTGGGAGAGACTGTGTTTTGCACTGGTGGTCATTTGCACTGGCTCTTGATGAAAAGGTAACATGCTGTAATGACTGTCTAATGGCAGGAGGGTAAAGCGTTTTGTTACCACCCCAGTGACTGAACCTCTCTGTAACCTGTTGTCAGTTGCTATGGCTACAACGTCTCAAGTTTCACGGTATGCATATGGAAATTAATTGCAGGACATGATCGGTCTAAATGTGATAAAAGATGTTAGTTTACCATATCTCAGTATCCTGCTACTCATCTATACTTTACCCTAGCTGCTACTAGACTAATACACCCGAATCTTGGACTGAACTAATTGAGGCCAAGGAGGGGTAATGGTGGGATTTTGGTTTAATCAAGAAAACAGGTTTAATTAAGAATACAAACAAACTGTGGAAAAAGAACAATGTCCTTGGTTTCGCTGTATTCATTTTGATTTGACCTATTTTATCGTCATTGGTCAATAAGGGTATTAAAGGAAGGTCATGCTAAACAGGAGGAGTGCAGTTTAAAGCCTATCAGGCAGTGAGTATTTGAAATAGTTCCTTCCAAACTTCCTTGAAAAAAACCCAAGAACACTGATTAATACTAACAGGTAGTTTGTGTCGTCACAACCTGATTTCTCTTATTCGTCAGTGTCATAGAGCTACAACGTTGTTAAAAAACTTTGAATCAACCTCAGTGAGACACGTTGTGTCAGCACTTAATCCTTCTCATTTCCCTCCATGTCTATGAAACCCTTCCTTTCAACATTTAGAACCTTCAAAATAATCTTTTCATCCCTCCTCCTCGTTTTGCAGGTCTGTTACTGGAAAGATTCACGAAGTCACATGACATTTGTCAGGCTCGAACTGCCTCTCCGAAGGCTGCCACACAATATGTGCCCTCTCCTTCCTTTCCTGTCATGTCAGGAGTCGCGGAGCTGAGACAGTGCCCTGACCATGCAGCTCTGCACTGTGAATTTTTATATGCCATTGCCTGGAGGTTAGAAACTCTCATTATGCCGTGTTAGATTTATTAAAATAGATTATGGAAATGTTAATTAAGTAATTAATTACATTATTTAAGCAGCATTGACAGATAAGGGAGTGTGTATGTGTGTGTGTGCGGGGAGGGGGGTGTCAGGCTCCCTGGGTGGTTTAAAAGGATGTGATTGGTGACAAGGGACACTGTGGAGATGGCGTCTAACCGCTAGCGCTGACATGATACAAAGTGGCCTACACTGCTCTCTCACCTCACGCTACTGTCTGCTGCAGTTTGCAGAGCTGCCTCAGGACGAGGCGCTCAGCTGCCTTTTGCAGATATAAGTCTGCACAAGCGTACAAATGTGCTTTTTCTGAAGTTGCAGCTGCACATAAGTTGAGAGAATTGGGAAGCGAGAGCACAAAATACACATTTTGCACTTTACATTTTCCTTTGTGTGATCATTTGAGCAAAGCATTAGCTGTGACATCTGAGCAAAGGCCTCAAACAATTTCCAAGCTGCTCCAAGTGAAAACACAGGAGCGCAATTGTAAGATGAATTACCCACGAGTTGATTCTATGGACTCTCTTATCTGTTGACACTTTAGTTACCACAAAGCACAAGAAATGTGTTTTCCAATTCTCACAGAATTGAGCTTTTCTTTATCCCATCAAACCTATATTAAGGGAGGTAAAATTGCTCTGATCAAACTTGATAAGAACAAATGATAGATGTTGTAAACAAGCAGAAGGGTTCAATTCCGATCTGAGGCATCGATTTGCCTCAATAGACAATTATTTTGTGGACTGAGGTTATGCATCCAGTCAATCTGCTGCTTTTGTGTTTGGTGTCCAGTGTATCGCTTCGTAGCAAACAGCTCCTGAACATGTTGAACCATTGAAATACTGTTACAGAATATTCCAGATGGAAAAATACACGTTGAAATAATGAGGTTCTCCATTTCTCTGGTCATCCCCCACATTGCCAGGCAGAACTGAAACATGTCGGTCTCAATGTTAGATGGCTACTGTTTGAAAAGAAAATTACAGTCCACCACATATCTGTTGGTGTGACCCAACATGAAGAATCTATGAAAAAATATGTCAATATATATTTTGTAATTTCTGTATAATATGCAGAGACTGAACACCGGACTAATATTCATCAAGTAGCCAGAAACTTGACTCCAAATGATGCTGATGCTAGTCCAGCTATACATCAAATGTCTGTAGAGCCCAAGGAGAGCCTCTAATATATGTTCTGCATGTTTTGTCCTCCCAACACCGTTGCACATTTAGAATTATTTAAAACAGAAAAAAGCATTGAAGCTAACATTATAGGACATTTCTGCTTGCTGTTTTGGTTTTATGCCTTCACTCCCATTGTTCTCAGAAACATTGTTTCAGCTGTTTACAGAAAAAAAGCTCCGATATCAATTCACCATAGTGGAGCAGCTGCAACAGAGTCAGGTATTGCTTCTGTGGTTGGTGGAGACCAAAACATAGTTAACATGAGTGAATATTGAACTGGTCATAAACTCGACTGGCTAACTTCTTCGCTATATCAGCTAATTGGTAATAACGTGTCATTGATGTGTTTGGTCGTTGTTCTGTTGTCTCCAATCTTCTACAAATCTGTCAAATATTGAATAGTTTTGAATATTTTTGCCTGCAGAACGAAATTGTACCATTTGGCTTTACTTTCCAATATGTGTCCAAAACAATGATCTTTATCATAATGTGAATATTAACTATAAAGACATCAATATACTGCCATAAAAAAAAGAGACATTAGACATGAATGCATGGATATTGGAAAGAAAGGCCTCAGTTCCTCACTTGGACAAAAGGAGGTGGTCAGTTGAATTTATTCATGGAGGCACTTTGTTTCTTTTAAATGTGTCTGGTAAAGCACATTAGTATAGTATGTACATGTTATTGGTTGGAGACAGTCTTGACTTTGATATATTTTTTCATTCCATTGCTGCAGGTTGTCTTTCATTTATATTTGAAGTGTTTAAACATCAACCTCAGACATCAAATGTTGTTCTGGACAAAGCAGCTACATATATTTGTTATATTTTATTTTACTCTTGGCCAACATGGCCTCTTCCTAAATATATGGAGGGACTTGACCTGTATGGTCACATCAAGTCAGGAGGCTAATCAGCGCTCAGAGGTTCCCACATACACTAAAAGCCTTGGTTAATGGGAGAAGAGGGATTTAACGAGATTAGGATTATGTTATTAAACCAACACAGTTATTTGAGATGAAGTGTGAATGCACCTAATTGGACTTGCATGACAGAAATATGTGGGATGACTCCACAAGTCTGTCCTCTCCTGATGTGTGTACCTCGGTTGTGTGTTCTCAGGTGTCTGTGGAGCTACCTAAGCAGTCGTTACCGGCAGGCTGAGCAGAGCTCCTTCACAGTCCGGGCCAGGAGCTCTGAGGAAGACAGAGCGAGCCTGGGCCATCGGGATCAGTCCGAGGCCACTTCAGCAGCGGCAGGTCACGCTTCATCAGCGGCCGCACCCAGTCAAGTGGACGCGAGGAAAGTGGATGTGTTGGAGAGTGGCTATCTCAGCCTTTTCTGAACCACTAACAGGAGTTTACAGAGTATAGGGCCAGAGTAAATCCTTTGGGTATTAGATGTGTCTAACAGCCATTTAAGGAAACACATCAGTTTATCCGTGTTATTAATGAGATTTTACACTTATTGTAAAGTCTCAAATGTTCTTGTTTTTCTCAATGTCAAAACTTTGCACTTTATAAAGTGAGTCTATTCTCAGATATTGCAAATTGAAGATAAGCAAGAAAGTGCACGAGTGCATGAGTGTGTTCAGGCTCAGAGAGGGAAAAAAAAGGCTGAAATCTCTCTTTCCTTAATGATGCCCACACAGAGACAATGGGGCGCCGCTCTGATTAGTGTCACCTGTCCTTGTGCATCTCATCAGCTCCATTATGGCTCCATCTCCCATGCTTCTACTGCTAATTGAATAGCCTGTAAAGTGGTGACAAGGACGGGGGCGAGAGCAACGTCTGTCCCAGCGCTGTTGCAGAAATGAGAGTAAAGCTTCCCAGTGAGACAAGAGCTACTAAAACATAAACCATTATCATACAGATGGAGAAAGTGCCAACAAGTAGCCCTCATGTTATATTACCATCACTTCATCAACGCAGTATTTTCATATGGAACAGCTTTCAGTTTCCATCTACTGTTTTGTGGGAGATGCAGTGCTGCACTTTTTTGCGCTATATCAGACAAGACGTTCACATTGGACGTAGCAGCAAAACGCTCAACAATATTTTCATGTTATACTACAGATGTTGATAACAGTTAAAGTACAGGAGCCTCTGTATTTGTTATTATTTAAGCAAATCCATGTGAAAACCAAAATCAAACATTTCATTATCTATTGAATCATTATCCACTGTTACTGATGTAATTAGTTTTTATAATATGTTGAAGGATCTACATTTTCCCAGAACTGCTGAGCACTACATTTTTAGTAAAGGTACATCCTTTTTTTCTAGGGGACTAATTTCAGCGGCGGATTAATACACATTTGGTGCACTAGCAAGTGTTTATATGCAGCACCATATCACAAAGGTGATTAGACCACATTAATATCTTTACCACTTTCTGTGTTTGCTGTAGTAGAGCTCCGTATGTGTATTGGCAACCATGGCCAACAAACTGAATTGTAATTGATCGTATGAATCAAACTTTAACGAGGCACTCAAGAAGAAGATAAACTGAGTCCCCTTTCTAAAACGTTGCATCCTACATTACCCATAATGCAAGCAATAGTTTCTTTTTATTGGCCCTTCATGCTCAGTAAGTGGTTGTTTGTGCTGCAAGCTATTTGTTTTAAATCTGGAATCGACATTATACAAAGACTCCACTGTAAATAACTGTGTAACTCCGTAAATGCATTTCCATAGCAAACGTTTCTGTATATTATATATGTTTAATAATCAAATGCTGTGATTTTATAAACCATCAATAACTTTGTTGTTCAAAAGGTTTGGAAGCAAATAAAATGTGGGGCAGGCCTCAATGTGATGTTAACACTGAATGATTTTCAGGTATTTTTGTGTTTAGTGAAAATAAAATATTTCTGCAAAGTTCTACAAAGAAAACCCTGCAAAAACAAGCAGTCTTTTATTTTGAATGGACAAACAGAAGCATCTGTGATGCAGGGCTGTAGTGTGGGTGCCTCTCCTGCCCGGTTGCTGCCCTGCTCATATCTGCATGTGCCTGAGGCTCAGCTAATGTTAAAAGATCCTCCTCACTCTGCTCTGCTCCTCTAGCATTGTGACCTGCAGGCTTATCCTGCCCAGTCCCTCTCTGTTCACCTCTCGGTCTCAGCCAAGTGACTCTCCGTCGGGCACCACCCTTAGCTTAGACACTTTCTATGGTCAGAACAGAAGACGCACAGCAGCATCTCACTGCTGTATCTGGTAAATGCCACAATAACAGGCCTGCGCAGGCTTCCCAGTGTCCCTATGCCTGCATGGTTCCGGGGCTTAATGTGTGCGCGTGAGGGGCCAGATGGACACTTTCATGAGTGTATGAGTGTGGATTATTCCGCCGACAACATCTGGGGCTCCACATGGTACAGCAGACTGCAGTAAGACAGGCAGGTGGGCACGTAGAGAGTGTGCCCCTCCAGTGGGTTCTCTTACATCTATACCCACCGACAGGGCGTCGCTGCAAATGGCAAACCGAAAGGTTACAGGACCATCCTGCAGGACAAATGCTCCTCTGGATCCTCGGACTCCATGTCCTTCTTCCTGTGCCAGCAGCAGCCTACTGTTTCCTGCTCTACAGCTCAAAAATATAGTCTTCATTGTGTTACGTTTATTTAGAAACAATTTGGGGGCGCTGCGTCTTGCTCAAGGACACTTCGTCATGTGGACAAGAGGAGCCAGGGATTGGGTAACCACTTCTGTGATTAATAGCCCACCTACTCTACCATCTGAGCTACAGCTGCCTATGATATGAGCATGGCACTGCCACATTATCACATTATGTTCTGATTCACAGTCGTCAGTGTTCATCACCCAGTCAAACATGTGCATCACATGACCATGTAGCTGTAAAACTGCATTTTACTTGTGCAGTAGCAATTAGTCAAATTGTTGATTAATTAAGGGCAACAACATTGAAATAACAAGAACAAGATAAAAAATATTCAATTAGAAGCAAAGGATGTTATTTAAAGTATCAGAAGTAACATTATAGGCTACTCAAAATTCAGACTGGCTACTATTGTACGACTGCATATTGTTATTATATTAATGAATTATTATAAAATACATTTTAATGTGAAAGGGTTCCAGTCGTAGTAATGTTTTCTCATCCTTTCTTTTGAATGTAGAGTTTTCATCTGTGAAAAAATTATGAACTAAACTAAAGCTGGCTCCAGATCCCAACAGTACTTAAGTTTTAACATTACTGAAAATAGTTTAAACTGTTATGACAATTTCCTAAATAATGAATTTTTCTTGGTAAATTCCAACATTGTTCTCATAATATTGAGACTTTCATTTTTCAATTCTGACTTTAGACTTTGTTTTTGTAAGATTATGACATTATTGTAATATTGCGATATTTTTCTCCATGTGATCCTAATACTTCGTTGTAGAAAATAAACATAGAAGAGCAGAATATTGAAGAATAGGTATAAAGTTGGCCAGATTAAATCCAGACTAAATACAATAAAACCACTTTTAAATTTAACTTGACTAAATATACCTAGTTATACATAACCGTCAAATCAAACAAGTTATGTGGGTGGCCAGAAAGAGTGGAGGGTCAGGGGAGGTTGGTCCATTCTTCAACGTCATCACACTACACTACAACACCTCTGGAGCAGACGCCATTATAACGGCATCATAACACTGGTACAGTATGAGTTATGGTCACAAAATGCTTATTTATTTTTGTAAAATAAACAGTGAATAGTGTCAACTTTTATTCACAAACTGCACTGGGCATGCTCAAAAAACTCAACCCAAACTTATCAATGCTCCACACTGGTATTCGATTGAACTCCAGCCAGGGCCTTTGTGAAATCAGAGCTCATTAGACGAGTCCATCTCATAATGAGTGGCCAGATCCACCAGGAGAGATAAAGCTCCCGCTCAGCGCTGACTGAGACCCAGTCAAACACACCCGCAGCGCCTCACACCACATGTGAACAAGCTATTTGCTTTGAAGCACCAACACACAGATTTGATTCAGCGAGTCAGAGTGCCAAATGTCCTAGGTTGTGAGTGACAGGCGATCTGCTTTAGAGTTGGCTACCTGTTGAGGAGGATTAAACAAAATACAGATGGTATTTACATATTCAACAAACAAAGGCACTCTCTGTTCTGATGGACACAAACGTGCTTTCATCAAGTGGAGATGGTTAAAAGCAGAAAGCAACAGATTCACTGATGATTAACTATAACACATCAAATCTTTACCTTTCCACAAAAGATCAAAGTTCTGATCAAGACTCTTCATTCATCCTCATGTGTTCCGTATCCCTCTGCAGCTGATGTGTAAGTCATACATGACTATGTATCTGGCCTGCGATAGAATCACATATGACCCTGGGATCACCTCTGAAGGACGAAGGCTGCTGAGTGTCCGGCCGTGTAGCCGGGGCCGTCAACACAACGCGAGCGCGGCGGACTGATCCACCGCGGGTCGAGTCGAATAAATTAAGTGAATTACCAGCTGCCTCGTGCGAGCTCGCGGGATGCAGGGTGGCATGAGCACGCCATTACAACAATGATAAGGATATCTGCCTGGCCTTGTGTTAAAGGAATTACACATTGCATTCAGAGCCTTTAAAAGAGTCTGACAGTTTTGCGCACACTGGCAAGTTAGTATGACATGAAAATGTGTGCGGCTGCAGAACGGCTCGGCTGCTGCCCGGCCGGAGTCGGGGGCACTGCTCGGTTGGCTTGCTGAGGAGCAAAAAAAAAAAAAAAGAGATGTGCTATTGTGTTGCAAATGGGTACAGCGTTGTGCTTAAACAATGCATTAATGTGTCTCTCTTGAGAAGATAACATCACAAGATGCACAACAACACAAAATGATGTCCTCTGAGGTTATTTAAAGCGATATGACATCACATCCTGACATTGCAAGAAGTCCTTACTGCCTGTCCAACTGCTTTCGTCTGCGGCTTTGATAAAAGCAGATGAAGGATAGAAGGCTGCGTCTGAACCCCAGCCACCATACGCTGGAAGTCCATTTACATAATTTTATGTATATCGTATTCTGGTCTGTCCTAATGTTTGAATGTAAACTGAATTGAAGACTTTATACGCAAACACGGGACAAAGTGTTGTAGCTTAAAGACGGGACACGTGGCAAGGTGTCCGATAACTGTGTCTTCCACCTGTAATCTGATGCTGTGCAGAGAGGAGGGATCGGCCTCACTTCCCCGGGGTGATTTATGATTGAGGACATGCTAATAAAAATATCAAAACTATCTGAGCTCTGGTGGGGGAGATACCGGTCCACTATGTACATCATGCCTGACAGGCCTGTGCAGGAAATCGCCTGCTCGGTGATATTATGCTCGTATGGGTGCCCGTTGCCCTGCTCTTGAACACAATATGCAGCTGTTTATTTGTTTTTTCTGGGAGGGTCAGTGGGGGAAGCACTGCTCACACAAGGTGACATTTACGTGAGCATGTGCTCCTCCTCGCCTGACAGGTGAAGCAGCTTGAAATCATCGTCCAAAAGAGTCGGATTCAGACAACTGTCCTAGGGCAATTTCACACCCCCCAATTTAGTTACGTGAATGAGTTATCGTGTAACTAAGAAGGAATAAATGAAATAGTAGCCACAATCAACATGCCAGTGACAAGTGCACAAGTCAACAATCAACAATTTTAAGCATATAGGAGCCTGATAGCAGAAGAAATAAAGGACTAAGAGGAATTAGTATGAAGCAATTAGAGTAACGATTGTTTTATGAGCTGGCACATAATAGCGTGAGGGCGCAACAGATAATTCCTTCCATAGTAAATGTAAGTGAGTAAATCCTTTTGCTTTCTGGACCACCCGATTCTTCCAGAGGGGGGCATGGTCCATTTAGCTGCACTTCAATAATCTTTTTCCTTCCCAGACGAGTCATTGTACCAAAACAAAAATTAAAATGTTAAAAGACTGTTAAAAAAACGTTTTAAGGGGAGTTTAGCTTCAAGTAAATACAACTGTGTTATTTTTGTTTCAATGTAATCAGTCTTTGCATCAAATTTAAATGTTGCACCTCTTTGCCGTGTATGATGCTGCTTGTCAGGAAGAGCTTTTCCTCCTTTAAAATCTGGTGACAAAAATGTATAAGTTCAATTTGATTTGGAGCTGCAAGGCTCACCTGCCCTATAGGACAGTGACTTTGTGCTATCATGTTACATATTACAGCCAGTGGCGCAGGACAGAGGAACAAGCTGCCCATACTGAATAAACACTCTCCAAAATGTGTCTCACGAAAGGATTCATATCCAAACTCAGAGGAGAAACCCATTCCAAAATAGTTCATTAAAAGCCTCCAATGACTGCATGAAAAGATAAAGTGCTGTGTTAACGTCTCACACAGATCCCACACACTCGCATACACTCGCATACACGCACACTCTCTCACCTTTGATGGATTTATATGGAGTATGGGGCGTGGACGCAGAGTAATTTAGTATGTGTTAAAAGCCGCTGCAGGGATGTAGCCTGTAATACTCACTCAATTCCACTTCCAATATCACTGTTTGTGAAATCTCAATGATTTTCTGTCTCGGTGTCTTGCCCGAGCACAAAATCATCCACAGAGTACACTGTCAAAAATGAAAATGTGGTGAAACGTGAAATCCACTGCAAACATCAGCCACATCAGCGCCAGCAGAGGCAGCGATGTTGTCAAAATGTTACACTGATGCAGTTTTAGGCCTCGATAAGTGAATCAAACACATTGCTGTAATAATTTGCTTGTTCTGAAGTGCTTGTAAAACAGCAGATTGTTCAGTTCGGTGACCTCATCGTGCAGTTTCTCTATGTATGGTAGCAAAACATGGATGTGTTTTTCTTCGTTGTCCTGCGCAAACGACCCTGGTGCTTGGGAAAAGCCATTCATAACTCTTATCTATGGAAGTGGAGACATTCATCTGTCTTAAAGGGCCATGTTGTGTTAAGTGTTTCCTTGTAATCATAATTTTTTTCCCCCTCATGGGCAATCAGTAAGTCAAGACTGTCAGATGTCAGAAGTGCATTTGCCAAACAGGAAAGCAGCTGTAGACATTTGCCACAAAGGCCATGTTTAATTAAGCGAGCAGCAAGATTTAGTGAGGGGAGGCGCTCTGCTGGAGCAACTTAACAGCCTCCGAGTGTCAGATCGACCCCTCTCAACATTACACGTGTTTGTATGATGCAAAAGTTCTGTTTCTTCTTGTAAAAGACTTTTCAAATTGCCTGTGTAAATTAAAGGCAACAGGGAGAAACTTAAAGCTTCAATCCTGTTCTTTTATTTCGGTCTTGCTGTCGGCTCTGGATCAATACTATCCGTTATATCTGCTGACAAATCAGCAAAGCAAAGTCTGATTGAAAAGCTCAGGTTGTAAACAAGCCAGATCAGGTCATCTTTTCACCATGAGGTTTAAGTAATATACAGTATGAAGATCGTAGATATGTCTCCACTTCCTCCCAATGTCGAGAAATGAGGCCAAAATTCCCAGGATATGAACGGCACCATGTTGCACCAGTAACATCATTTGGAGCCAGATTCGTCAGAATAGCGATGTGAGAATGGTGCGGTGGCAACGGGCCAATTGCGAGTCAGTAATAGCTGTTGATCATGATGTTTCACCCCATTTTTATAATGTTAAATAGCTAATAAAATCCAAGCTAACTGGGATAATTTACTAAAACATTACTTCTAACTAATAGATCGAAACCATCTTTGAGAAAAAATCATTGGACTTTTTAGTCTATGTCCCATCCACTAACATGGAGGAGGTATGGTTTATGACCTATACTGCAGCCAACCACCAGGGAATGATCAAGACACATCAGCTTCACTTCTGTAGCTGTCATGTCGTTTGTCTTTATCCAGTCTATGGTTAAAACAAATGCAAATATACGTTCAAATACCTTCAAACACAGTGCACATGTCTTAATGATAATACTGTATAATTTTCTTCTTTGTTCTTGTGTCGAACACTGGTCTGTTTGACCCCCGACCCACCAACTTCCTAGACAGCTAGAATATAAAAAACACACATGCTGCATCATGGCGACACACACTCGCTGTAAAATATTGAATAACAAAAAGACATTCCATAAAGCTTTTCCTGCGTTTGCGTTCCTTTATATCACTGCCTGGTGGTTTACAGCATCCATCCACTGCATCAATAACAAAACTGGGTAAATAATTACGCACACAGTCCTTGTGGAAAGTGCAATCACACACACACGCATGAGAGATTGCTTCCGGGTCACTTCTAAGACAATGCCTCAAGCTGTAGAGACGAGACAAAAGCTAACTTTGGATTTGTTGTCATGGTTACAGTAGTACACGCAGTTGTGTTTACTTTTAATCCGCGATTTTATCATCTGTGGGGTCGAATCCAAAATGGCCCCTGACACTATTCTCAACAGCACAATTTTTTTGTTTTTCCCTTATTGCGTGAACAGCAGCAGCATAGTTTGCTGAATGTGAAAAAATATATTAATTTCAAGTATCTCAGCGATTGATTTGATTTGATTGTTATTTGAACCATGAATATGATGAAGGAAATATATTTACAAAAAAATAGGATATGGAATAAATTCTAATTATGCTGGAATCATCCAACGAGCTGCAGAATGGTTGAATAGACTTTCTCCACAACATTAAGCAGCTGATAAACAACCAACATGAGTGCATCTTTTAAATACTATCAACACCCCTGTTAAATGTCTCACCTTCAGCTACTACAAAACCCACACTTCTCTGTTTTATTTTTTTTATTTCAGACCCAGTTGTGGTGTGGACTCGCTGTCTGCTAACGGTGCAGGAAAACATTCCTTCAAGACTAATTTCACCCAACATGAGCTGCTGCACCCTGACACTGGCAAAGTTACACTTGTGTAAATGTCAAGAGAGATGTGTCCTCCTTTTGTTTGCTGCAGACTTTGCCAGCAGCTCATTTCCTCCAGGAGCGCATTAACAAAGCAGTTAATTCTATCATTAATTAAAAGGAATCACAATTCAGTGAACACTTCAAATTAATCTATTGAGATTTGCTCTCACACACTGCTCACATTCTATTTTCTTTGTCTCATCAAAGAAATTGCGGCTCGAGAGGCATGTTTTTTTTTCTGTGTCATTTACGTCAGTCTGGTCCTGTGTAGCTCTGTCAGCAAAGCATGTCCCCAACACTGCAAGGTTTAATAGTTTGATTCCAAAGGGATTCATCCATGCAATAAATGAATACACTGATAGTGATAGCAGGGTGCTAACACAGGAGGGGTTTGGCTGAAAAAAACATCTGAAAGAAATATGATGTGGATATCTTAGAGCTAGATTGTTAAGATATACAATATGCCTACTCACATATACTACTATACGCAACACTTCTATTATTACACATGTTACTACTGCTCCCTTCATCTCTGGCGGACGTTTTCATGTGTATAAAAACATTGATACACCTATAACTCCATTTATGTTAAACACTGTTTTTGCTGTTATATGTGCTCTGTTAAATCAACATTTTTTGTGGTAGTCTCTCTTCTCACTCTCGTGAAGGGTGAAGAGCACATGATGCCGCACCTTGTTAATCTCTGTGAGACAAATTGTAATTTGTAAATATGGGCTGTAAAAATAAAATTTTAATTGGAATATCCACAAACTGATTTTAATCACAATTAATTAAGTGTGATTGCTATTATTGTACCCCCTTTGTTAATATATTACCCACGGTGGCCTCTGGAGTTGTGAGTTCATGTGAAAATGATGTAGAAGGAAACATTTTCATAATGAATCCAACATTTTGTCGACAAAAATGCAGCTAAATAGCTTCGTAACAAAACCAAAATGCTGGCCACACGGAGCTGTTTATCTCCTCAGTCACTGGAGTCGGGTTATAAATACCTTGTGCTTGGCATCGCCACAGTATGGAGCTACTTGGAGGGTGATGAGGTGCTAATTAGCAACTGTTAGCAGAAGTAAAAAACTACATCCACGGCAACATCTTGCCGTTGCCACTGAACGTTCCGCTGATGATCCTTTCTCCACCGCTCGCAGACACCGAGACTTGAGAGATGTCCCTTATTAACACTGTGTACAAGAAACAGGCTTTTTTTCCTTCCTCCCAGGCAAGCCGGGTCTGACAAATTAAGGCTGTGGAGTCATTAGATTAAGATAAGAACTTATCTTTTACTCTGAGACAGACTTTTATCTATTGTATTTTCCTTCTCTCCCATCTCTCTCGTTCCCCCCCTCTTCTACCCCCCATTCACTGTGAGATTGTTAAAGTAATTGGGATGTTATGTGACCAGAAAGGCCAGATAAGTTTTTAACCCTGTCATGGATTAACCTTTCATGACTGAGGTAGGTCACAGGAGGTGCAGTTGGAGACATGTTAAGACTCATTTAAGAGAATCTTGATGTGTTATTGCTCATAGACGGCTTGTTTTTTCGGCAGGTACATGTGCCAGGAGGTCTGGATATGACTCCTGTACGCTGTCAGGGGTTATTAAAGCATAAAGTGTATTTTTGGGGTCACTGAGCAAGTCTGGTGCGGTGTCTCCATCTCGGAATACATCATTTGGAGACGTTCAGCCAGGTTCCGTCACGTGGTTCTTTGAAAGCTATTTTAAACAACCTTTTAGAGTTAATCACAGTCACGCTCTGTTGAACTAGTTTAAAGAGAATCTGCATTGGGAAAGGAGAAAATAGTAGAATCTCTCTGATAATTGAATCTGGAGCAGGATAATTAAGGAAGTAGGGCTTTGAACATCAAATAAACAATCACCATCAGATGCTTCATTTTTGTCTAAGAGCTTAGTATGTATTTTACCTAATCTGACGCTTCTTTACTTTGCTGCGTTATTAATATCTGACGGAAGAATCACAGCCTGGAGCAGCGTGATTAGAGCTCCGAGATCTATTATTCTTCAAAGCAGAACATATGAAAACCACCTGAAATGAATGAGTCTGACCCCTATGGTAGCAGCCAGTGCATTTCTATGATCCCGGTGTGTTTAGAATCCTTTGTTTTAAAGGTCACTGCACCATCTTGTTGATATCTAGACATTTCTTTGTAGCGCTAATTGTGTCTACATACTTGACCACTTTGTCAGACAACTCCGCACTAGAGCCGAGAATTCAGAGGAGTATATATGCTGCTTGTTTACTGCGATCAAGATAACAAGGACAAGTCTGTGAAATAACGAAGGCCGTGGCTGATGCAGAAAACACTGTATTTTCCATTTTAATGGTTTAAGCGTGGAAGCTGGAGGAGAGATAGCTTGAAAAATGTAACTAAAGGATCGGATTCAGTGGGATCCAAATGGCAAGGGTAGCTGTTGGGCATGATGACGTGCCTTTGATGTGAGCTATAACTAGCTTTAAGCTCGGCTCGGGTGCATCATGGCTGCATCCTGACTGATGTGAGTATTCCATTTAGATGAGGGGCACTTTGTCGTGCCAGCCAACTGCACCTTTAATTTCAAATTCTCTAATGTCTCAGATGGGCTGACATTAAAGGCCTAGGTCATTAGTGTATTGTAATGTTTGCCCACAACCGCGTGAGCTGGACTGTCATCTCTTAGAATTTTGTCACATTCATCAATGCTGTGCATAACGGGATGAGAAAGTATTTACATATTGGATCAAAAATGCCAGAGGAGAGCATTAATTATTGAAAAACTGACAGAATCAAAAGAGCAGCTTTTTTCCTCTTCATAGTTTGTTGTCTGCACAAACTGAAAGCCACTCTGTGCCCAGTAAACACAATTATCCCAATTTTAAAGGCATCGCAGGCTCTTCTTTTTGTTGAGAGAACATGCTCGACACAAAGGCCACAGCTTCTTCTGTCACCATAGTCAAATGAAGGTTTGCCCTTCATGCTGCACTTCTCCAATAGGCTGTAACAAGCATCTGGGGGGGGGGGGGGGGGCGGGGGGGACATGGTACAGCTTCTGGAGAGCCACCTACTGTACAGCCCGCATCCTTGTTTGTGTGTCAGGCTGCTGATGTGCTTAGTGGCTCCTGAATAATAGAGAGTGCATCCTATTGATCACTGTCATTAAGCGTGACTTTGTGCTGACTTACTTATTGAAAATAAAACACTGTGCTAACAAGGAAGTGCATGGACACAACCATGCACATTGTTGTGCACATTCCTTCCTGGCCAGTGTTGTTTCTTGGCTGTTGTAGGCCTGCACATTAGTATGATTTAAGATATATGAATTTATGGAGGCCTTGAAATACGTTTTTCTGCTGTCTGATAACAGACCTATGATAGATTATGTTTCTTATATTTAAATGATGACTGTTTTTATAAAGCTGAAACAGCTATATTCAAATTTTACTGCAGTAGATGAAGAAGACTATGTAGTATTATACCTGACTTACAGTCGTGGCTCTGCCTACTAGAACTTTTAGTTTTAGCTGTAATTATTTTTATTTTAATGCATTTTCCCTTTGGGGATCATTAAAATTTCATTTTGATCTTATCTTTGTAATCCTAATCTTAAAATCAGTTTTTGCACAGAAGATGTTGTAACCTGCTTTTCCACTGTTGCAGTTATCTGTGTCTATTTTATACTTGATGAGTGAGTCTCAAAAAATATTTTTTAAGGTGTCTCACAAACCAGTCATCTGTTTAAACAGAGCCATAATGGTGGATAATAGAGTTTGTTTTACAACACTGCCCCAGAATATACAGTAAATTATATGCATAGGCGATGGCGACAGTAAGGACTTGAAAATGCAGACGGATACATTTTACTGCATTTCCCCCCCGTCCACAGTGTCATCCCTTTAAGCTGCCAAGAGAGAGTAGGGGGGTGAATTCATGAGGGTCTTCTGTAATAGGCTGGCATACGCACAGGCACAGCCTGTGGAACCTTACAGGCTGCTGAAGCTGGTCTTGGCATTGCTTTTGGCAGCTATGTGGTTATGTGCTCTTTCGCACTGCACATTCTTTCTGGAAAAAAAAGAAAGTTTTAACTAGCTGGTCCTACCACTCCTTTATAAATGAGGCAGCCCTTGGCATAAATAGATCTACATGTTCATTTGGTGTATTAAGAGAGACACACAGTTAAAGAGTGTTCATTACAATTGTAAATTTCTGCCCTCGGGCCCTTAGCCGAGCGCTAGATTACATGAGGTCTATGCTCACGGACAGCGCCTGGCATCTGATTGAGGGTCCAGTGCAGCTAATTAATTTCATTAGAAAGTGAAGTCATCTTCTAGCAGGAATTAATATTTGGAGCGTCATGTTGCTAATTTATTTCCAGATTTAATTAGCTCAGAGAAGAAATGTTGCTTGGGCAAGAGGACTTTTTAATTATCAGCTTGGATAAATTTGAAAATGTTGATGCCTAAGGGTTGAGTTAATTAAAACCTGCATTATTTTAACTTTAATTAGCTCCCATCTTTGTTTTTCTTCACCATATGGCCATGTCCTGTAGTCAAATTTAGTTAATTAAGCTAATTAAGCTAATCATTTTAATTACTCAAGACAATGTGATTGGATAGAGGATGACTACAAGTTTATAGCCAAGTACTTGTTTTTCATTAAGTTGAAGGGACAGAGTTATTTCTGATTGCAGTTGGCAAGCATAGCAGAGTAGTTTGAGAATGTGACAGCCTCTGAGATATTAAAGCTGAAGTCTAATTGCATTCCTTCGTAAAAATTTGGAAAAAAAATCTTGTCACTAGCCCGACTCTTTAAGAGGAGAAATGGTTTACTACAACGTCTTTAAGCTTTCTGCTCGTATGCTGATGTCGGCCCCTTGTACTCCATCAGATTAAATAATGTCTACACTTATACTCACATTTAAGAGCCCCGGCGTCAGAACAGATGCTCAGTTCACTGGCAGCAGCACGTGGGAGACACAATAGCAGATATCATGATCTGCAGATAAAGTCATTACTGGTCCTGATAGAGTGTGAAACATGTGAAGCCCCCGTATCCAGCGTGTTTCTTTTGACCTCATGTAGGCTATGAGATTGAATTGTAATTGGGAAACATAGCTGAGTGTGTGTTTGTTGGTCGCGTAGGCTGCTGCCCTTCCCCTCTATGACCCTGGAGTGAGGGGTGGCCAGGCTGTGGGTCTCTGCGAGCTGCTAGCAGCTGTGCATCAGTCTGGACACAAGCTGGGCCCATCCAGAAGATAGGCCTAGCTGACAGATGCAGAGGCTAAACCCAATAATGAAATAGTACTGGGAGACATCATGTCCGTGGTTTCCATCATTGTTAAAAGATTTTGGTAGCGAGTACCCCCACTTAGGTAATTTGTTTCCATGTATAATCCTATTGCTCACTATTAAATTAAACCAACTGGTCATTTCAGTTTGGAGCCTATAAATAAACTGGTTGCTATGTGCACGGGCAGCATGTGGGACGTCTCATCTGATTAGAGGGGAAGCACTTAATAATTTGAACTGAAAAAGGTGACCTTCAGTGTCAGGTGACCTCAGTGGTCTGCCACACATATGGCCCGGCAATAATACTAATGTCTGCTCCTAATGTATTTTTACAATCCCGGTCCAGGACCACTCTCCACAAATTGTTTGGACAAATGTTGATGTGTTATGAGAAGGCAGAGTGTACTACACTGGAACTGTTTACATGGTCAAAAGCAGTAATGTCCTGGTCAAGAGAGATGATACGGCCTTCTCTGTTTTCATCAGCACGTGGCTGGTTAGTTGTGTGTGTGTGTGTGTGTTTTGTGTGTGTGTGCGTTCAGGTTTGGGTCAGCTCTGGAGGGGAGGGGCCCTTCAGCCAACTCATAGTTGCATTGTAACTTAGAGTGCAATATGAGAACAGAATTAGTCACCGTGTCTCCAAGAGGCATTCGGCCACTTCAGTAATGACTCTGTCACCACCTGTGTACTGTCAATGGTCCAGTCTCTCACTGCAGCCACAGAGATCCTCACCTCACCTCTGGACCTCTGCTGCAACACAATCAGTCAAATCCTCAATCAGTCATGTATCATTTAAAGGGGTGGTCGGAAATACATTTTTCATTAAATTAATTTTCATTAAATAAAGTTGTCTGGAAAAAGAAAAAAACCATGTGCGTGGCCCTCGCAGGACTGTAACAAAAAAAACAACCAATTATTTCATTCAAACTAAATCATTCACTGGTGCACCTGTCTGTCGCTAACCGACCTGCCAGCCTTTTAGCACCCTGCCCCTGCTCTCACAGCTCATGACCGGAGTCTCCAGCCGAAGCAGATAGTCAGAAGTTAGCAAGAGAATCGTGGAAACATCGTCTTCTAACAGTTGTAAGACAGTGCACGTTCATGCGTTCCCGGTGCAAAGCTTTAACAAGACTTTTTGACTTTTTCAAAGTGTAGCCTGCCGTTGCTAGCTTTTCAAGGATTACCAACCCTAGCTTTAGGGAACCTTGAATAGGAAGCTGACAAGTAATAATAATTCCGAGCAAACACCAAAACACTACTGACATGAGCTGAGTGTACACGTCACTAAGGGCTCTGCTTTAGCAAAGAAGCTCTCTAAAGATGTAAACCTTGTGGTGGGGTGTGTCCAAATCCACCTTTAAAGACAGAGAAAAGGTTGATGTACCAGATATATGGCTGACAAGGATTCTGCTTGATCTCTTAGTTAATCACGGGTGTGATTTGGCTGTGATATGCAATCAATCAATCAGATCGCTGGTCGTGTGCTTGTACCTTGGCAGATGAGTGTAATGTGTAGACACATATTAGTAGTAAGATACTGCACCACTGACATCAGACCGGGTTATGTTCATCAAGAGTGAAATCACTTCCCGCTGCCTAATGTTAAATGCACCAATAATGCACCCGACCACAACTCATTTCAACACCAAGGCATCCATGGGTGCTCAGATTTGCACAAGTGCATTTGTTATTTAAACCTCATGGACGCTTATGAAGAAGAAGGCCCTTGAGTGCCCCAATGTTTACTCTCATACTAACTCTCAAGTAGATACTCGTGAGATTAAGAACAAAAGCTGCTAAGTCCATTAGGAAGGTTAAATGTTTGCATACATGTTTACCTCGTTACCACTTCTGGCCACTGCTATGAAGTTTACATGATAACTTTTTAGCTGCCTTATTTTGTGATTTCAGTTTTTTACAATATTTCTTCCTTTACTTGCACTGTAAAGAACACCTTTGATGATGTAAAATGCACTTATCTTGCTAAAAATTGGTGTGATAAAAAAAGTAATGTGTTTTTTTTTTTTTTTTTATATATGGTGACTATAATGTATAAACATTTTACACTGACAATTAGCTATGTCACAGACCCAATAAACATAAGATATTTAATATCAATCATTTTCAGGTTTCCTTCTTTCTCACTGTATAAAATTAAAATAAGGCCTACCACCTAAAAAAATTGTTAATTTCAGTATAATATCCTCATTCTGACCCAATCAAAAGCCCGACTTGCAGTTTGGCCCAGGTTTGACCCAGTGTTCGACATAAGCCCTTCCTCTGACCAGGGAGAGCTCAGTGCGAAGCAGCTTAATAGATTTAGATGAAAGGAGGTAGAGTCGTAGAAGCCTCAACCAGAGAGTGAGGAGAGCATCTGCTCAAAGGCCACCTCCCCACGCCCGGATCACCATCTCCAGAAGAACTCAGGCATGGAGCCTCCATCTCCACAGCTCCACACTAATTCCAGTGCCCCCGCCACACGCAGGCTAATTAAGGCCATGCATTTATTTATGACTGAGCTCATTAAACAGGGAAAAAGATGGTCGCCGCTCTGAAAACACATTAGTCCCCGAGGAAACTGCCTGTGAAGTCGCTTTCCTCGGGCTGTTTCAGGTCGCAGATTCTGAATCTTTGTGACATATGAAGAAACGACGAGCTGCAGTGCCTAAACATTTTTAAAACAAAACATCAGTTTTGAGGCGATGAGGTGATGGTAGAGGACACTCTTTAGGGAAGCTATTTGACCGGGTACCATAATTACATACTTTAGATTATTGACCATGGGATCAAAAGATATTCCACTTTCAGGTTCAGAGCTTTGCATTTTTATTTATGAAAACTTTACATTCATATGTGCAACCTCTAATATAATGTGACAACTGCAGCAAAAATAGCAGTGATGAATCGACATAAGTCAGATGATCTCAACCTTAAAAAACACCACATTTCCCTCTTTTATACATCACTGTGGTATTTAAGTTAATTTAGGACTTTGGCAGGGTAGAGCTATGAAATCAAATAGAGGATAGTCCTCAGGTATATTTTCTCTCTCTGGAGTGTTTGTCTTTCTCACTGTCTTTGTGCGTGTGTGTGTGTGTGTGTAAAGGGCATAGACAGAGAGATCTAGCGCAGATCCTTCTCCCTTCCTTGTAATTGCAAAGATAATGCCAAATCATACAGTCTTCTGCTGAGACAACTGGCAGCTTGATTTAGTGCTCTTTAATAGCTCTAATTTTGCACCGTTGAGCTCCTCGTCTGGACTGGAAACAGAATACCATCGCTTCATATTTATTATTAACAAAAAGTTGACGAGTCACCAAAAAACACCATGAATCCGACCCAGTTGCTGTTTGGTGGTGGCACAGTATAAAACGGACTTTCCAGAACTCATGAAATATTCCACTGACTAGAAAATGTCACAGACTGAGGATGAACTGAGCCAGGGTTGGATGGGCCACAAGTTTGAGAATATAAAACATCTCAGTGCGATCTCTGTAGCCTCCTCTGCCTGAAACTAGCCGTTTGAGGCTACATTAGCTGCTACTAGTATAACACAGAGTTTTATTTTAAGTTGAGATATCTATAAGAAGATTATTTGTGGTTTTAAGAAACAAAACAAAGTAGTTGTACATCTCCTCTTTGTGTCGTCTCTGAGCTTCACTTCTGATTGGGCGACACACAGCCAGGCCAGCAGATGTAGCCCTATCATTATGTAGCTTAGTAAAACTAATTGGTATTTGCTAATTGTTCCTGGTCTTTGTCTCTTCTCTCCCCTCTATTCCACCCACATCTCCTCTCTTCTCCATTTTGCACCGAAACCGGGTGGACAGGGGTTCTGGATGGGGGGTGCTGGGGCACGTCTCTGGGAGGTGACTATATAGTAATGACATTATGAAATCATAAAAATCTTGATGGCTTGTTGCTCAGTCAGAGTTGTATGCCTTTCTCCATAGATTGAGCTCTGATACTTTCAGAGAATTTACACAGAATCTTCACCTGCTTTATAATAAACAGGAACGTGGAAATCTCACAACTAATTGTGGGAAAAATCATGTGCCTTGTAATGCATAATCTAATAAACAATACACAATAAATCCATTCTAACATGCAATAATAAATAGTTTTTGTACTTATAGGCACTATTTGTTAAGATTGGACTCTTGGGATATTCATTACGATGCGCTTGCACTGATGCAGGCACAGAAGGGCTGAAATCAATCCACAGCATACCCAGTCGGCGCTTCATTTTGGATGTCTAATAAACAACAGCATTTGGTGACCTTTTGGTGTTCTTATGGGGGATTTAACCTCCTGCTCAGAGCTGCACCATGCTGGTGGCTCCAGCAGACAGGAGCATGATGTGCACTGGAACTCAGATGGGGACTCTTTCTGCGGGCATCACAGGACGCCTGCACAAGAACGATGGTATCACACGTTGAGGTCCTCTGATTCAACGGACAGTGCGAGACCCCGAGCCTGCCAGTGTTTTCCTTTGATCATCTAGTCACAGACGGTGTGTAGGAGTCTATTGTGTGTTTGCGTGCGTGTGTGTGTGTGCATGCATGTGTGTGTGTATGAGACAGAGAGAGTCGTGGTGGGTGGGGTGTAGGGGCGAACTCTCCACTCTCTGTAGGACTCTGTGTAAGATGCTTTCAACAGCAGGCAAACTGGTTCTGCACTTATTGTGAGAGGAAGCTCTGAGTGTTTAGAGTACTCAGCCCACTTAATGCATTATTATTGTTACTACATTCTTGAGGAGAATGGGGGAAAATGGAGCAAGGAATGCTTTTCAAGAGTCAAACCAGTAAAAGGAGAGGAGGTGTGTGTGTGTGTGTGTGTGGGTGTGTGGGTGTGTATGTGTGTGTGTGTGTGTGTGTGTGTGTGTGTGTGTGTGTGTGTGTGTGTGTGTGTGTGTGTGTGTGCGTGTGCGTGTGTGTGTGAATGCGGGTAAACATAACATTAATGTTGACTATCTCATTCCTTTTGTATTTATGCTCATTTTTTTCAATAACATCACATAAAAGCCGCCTGCGCCCAGATGGCATGTTTTTAATATTCTCTAGCCGAACAAACATTTACGTCAATGGCTCCCATTGATTTTGTGTATTTTATTTTTAATCTGTGAAAAAGTTGACGACATTACTTGTTTACCAATGTTCTAATCTTCTAGAAGTTCTTCCTGATTTAACATGTGAAAAGATGGATCTATTCATGAATTTGTTGTATCAAGAAACACTGCTGCATGTTAAGAATTTCCACTCTTAGTTAGTGTGGCTTTAAGAAGATAAGAGTCCTGAGGGCAGGAGTTTCTCTTACTGCATTACGAGTACATTTCCACTGCAAAGGACATCTGAGCGTAAAGTGAGCCGTTTTTTGTCAGGAGGTAAGGAGCCTTTTAGCAGTAAAAGGCAAAGCTTCAACAGGGCTTCTTGCACCAGAGTTCACAGCATACATAATGGACAGGATAGAGTTACCTGCTACTTTAGACCAAACACTGCCAATAATTGCCTTACCAATATTTGCATGTCCCTCTCTGTGTTATCGAGCCCCCTGCGAAGTAACTGAGCACCCAACTCAAGCCCTATTTTAAGTTGTTTGCTGATTCCACAGCGAACTTAAACAAGACAATTCTGAACCACAATTCATGCCATTCATTTATTTACCTTTTTTCAGGGGCTTTAGGGGCTTTTCAGGGTTCATTGACAGCTGGGATTCTGGATGACTGAAGACACACCCATGCAGTAGATGCTGGGTCTAGACCGGACAGATGTTAACTGTTCCAGCAATAAGATTTAAATACATGCAGAGTATCCCTCCTGACTCCAGTCCATAGTAAATTCCTTTGTATCATTATATTTAGACCTGTAATAGGTTTTAATTCCAAAAAATTAGAAAACAGTTCAGTCTTAGATGAATAGTTTGCCCAGGTTTTGACAAAATCTGATCACGACTCGCCTGCTTTCTCTGATACACTGTAGAAAATAGAGGTTGATACTAGAAAGGTTTTATGAAATATTCTAGGAAGGATGAGCTGATATGGAAAGACCAATATTGTAAGGTTGTGGTCATATTTTGCAGTACTAGCTAACTGCTATGTTAGCTTTGTGCTAAGTTTGTCACTGTGGCTAAAGCATAGGGCTAAAGTTAGCTAGAGCTCAAAGATGTGAACATGAGTGCCAGCTACTCATTAAAATGCTGATTGTTTTTTAAAGGGAATAGTTCAACATTTTTGGAAACTTAGCTTTTTTCATTTCAGGCATACTCAAAAGATTGACACCGCTCTTGTTGGTTAAATAAAAGACGAAACAGACAGTAGCTGGTTTGCCTAGCTAGCTTAGCATAAGCATGTTACGATTTGGCGCGACTAGACTGTCCCAATTTGAAGGCTTCGACAAATGCTACCGACAAATGTTTCCCTCCAGCCCGAGAAACAAAGGCTCCAATGGGTGGATCCTTCCCGTTTCAAAATATCCCATGATTCATTGCGCTTCAGTGACAAACTGTTTTTAAAGAGATAATGGCGTCAAAAAGAAGTTTAAATGTAAGTAATCAACCGAACAACTAATGGTACATCAAAAAACAATCAACTGAAGAACAATTTCATCTTGATCATCCCCTGCTGGATGGCTACAGTATCAGTCATAAACCCTAAAAAAACATGTTTACCACCCACAAACTGAGGTGTGCGTCTCAAACTAAGTTTGGACCTGAGCGTGGTACGGTACGACCACTGTTAGCTGCTTAGTTGCTTCAGCTAACAGATAGCTTTTGTGTCTCAAGTGCCCAACATCACTGAATTGAATATATTCATTAAATCCTGATTATGTTTGTTATGAGGACAGTGCCACCTGTGGTGCCAAGCTGCTGTTCCACCAAGGGATTTCAAGTGAAAGGAACTTGTGGTAGAAGATACTACAGGCTACAGAGTGAGAGATTCATATTCAGTAGAGGCTTTTGGTTCAGTACATGAATGTGGAAGCAGACATCTGTTGCAAAACTAAAGAAGGGAGTTGTAGACAAAAACAACCTCTTCCCTGCCTGTAAGCCTTTATGTTGTCCATAAATCGGTGAATTGTGTTGAAGTTATTATCATAAAGCATCTGGAAGATGTTATGTATACTATTTCCGAAACAGTGAAAAAAAGAGAGTGAACACTGGTTTGGCAGAAACTGTCATTTGAATAAAATAAAATTCATGATGACCACAACATCTACTCTGCCATAAAAACCTCCCAAACACACCGAGGTAAATGATAATGAAAAGCGTGCCGCAGAATGAAGACATAAAATAATTAGAAATAAATACAAGGTGACTAATCATAAGTAATCTAGTTGTGGTGCATCAGGAGACTCCCCGCCATGAGCAGGAAGGAGCTGGAGTTAAAGCAACATGATTTCCCTCAGGCAGACATGCCATTTAAGTTTGCTCCATTGTTGTGGGTGAGATCCATTAGCTCTCACTCGTGTTTGCCACGTCAAAACAAATACTAACATATGGATTTTATACAAAACATAGGTGGTTTTGAAAAATAATTTCAGCAAATCTTTAAGTGAGCAATTTGGATCTGTGCGCACACACGTGTGCAGCTTATGTATATTAACGTGTGTGCGTGGAAATGTGTGTTTGTGTGAGTAAACAGCTTAATGGAAGCAAGCGGATTTCATAATGGAAAAGGCTGATGTCAGTGTAGCACGAAACTGTGTTGTTCTGATGTGGATTAAATGGAGGTCACTTAAAAAATCAAGCACAAACTCAACTTAAAGGATAATTCATTTTTAAATATCTGATACTCGGAGGCTTCTCTGGCCTGAGAGTCAATTAATAAGCAGGTGAGAGTGGCATGCATGTTCGGATTCTCTGGTTATCACCTCAGAAACATCAGCCACGGATGACAAATCATCCTAAAAGTCCTTAAATCGAATGCAACAGTTAAGCTAAATGGGGATGAAGGTTTTGAAGCATTTTGCAGTCATCTGAGTATTAATGCTGACTGCATTTGATGACGTTTCAATAGCTATTCCCCCCAAATTCCAGTTTTAAGTCGTTTCGTTGAGCCTCCAGCCAAAGCTCCACTTGAATGTCACATGAAAGAGTAGAATTATCCCTTGAGATTGTTTCTATTTTTTTATTTTTATAAATCTGGCCGTATTGTTTTTATGCATTTGCAATGAGATTCAGCTCCTGGAGTGAGGTTGTAAAGTTCAGCACTGATGTCTCTCCGTGACATGTTGAGGGAGTACGGGGATGAATTTAAAGAAAACTATATATTTGTATTGATTTAGTTTGTTAAAAAGGCATTTATCCTGTAAAATTGAATACAATTTTAAATGATTTGTTTTCTTTATGTTGGTGCCTCTGTTTCCTGACCTGATGAGTCTGGTTTTGTGCTGTTTACTAGTCGTCATTTGCATCAACTGTACGTAAGGCCAGAAATCTGCATCTGTTATATCGGGATGTTTAACTGCATCTATTTAGCCATCATACAAATCAGCATCAGACCTCTTACAACCATCTAAAAACACTAGTAGAGTAAGAGGACCCTTGTCTTAACATGATCTTGAAATGTGTATCATATCTGGAGCAGGTTAGACTTGTTTAAGTCAGACTCAGGTCTGTTAAACAATGTTACTCAGCCACAAAAGTCAACATCCAGACTTCTTTCCAAACTATGATCATATTACACTCCACTTTGAAGTAAATAGTCATGCACATTTCAAAAACTGCTACAGGTCTAGAAATCCCATTTACTGAGCTGGGAACAAATTATAATTCTCTCACTTTGTCCATTTGAATCTTCCTGAAAGCTTGTTTGTCAGGTCAACACAAAGCATGTAGAAACTATATTACGTTTACTTCCACCTGCCTTCGACATGAGCAACGGTCTATATGTGACCTCCTTCAAAACCTACCTATTTACTGATAACTTTTATATCCTCTTTGGTTTCACTGTTCGTCTCATTGTAATGTTTTCACGAGTTGAATTTCCTGTCTATGAAACGTACAATATACATAAACACACAGGTACCTTTTATACATTTAGGAATCTAAATGTGGAGGGCTTTGCTTTGGGAGATGGCCTCAGAGCAAAACAGACAAGTTTCTCTGCAGATATGCAACATTTTTGAAGCATTAAAATTCTGACTTAAAAAGGTCTGTTTACTTTTTTGGCCTCTTTCCTCTTTTGTCTGAGCTGATTTTTGCATGAGAGTCTGATCCCGTACAGCACCATTGTTTCAGCGACAGCAGCGGCTCATGAGGGGGGCCCCCCCGACTCTGCAGATAAGCGCATCAGCCATTACCGGGTCCCTCCTTCAAACCCATTAGGTCTTGCAAGGACTTCAAACACCAATTTGTTCTGCAAATAGCCCATTCAATTTGTGGCTGCCAAAGAGAGACACCTCTCTCCCTCTCCGCAGTAATTGAATCTTCAAAGGGACATTTTCCTATATTTCTGTCAGGTATTAGAGTGATAAATAGAAAACGGTCATTTGAACAGAAAGAGAGGATACATGTTTATCCATTTTCAGTTAGACGCTCATCATGCGCCTCGATGATTGCGAGGGTGGAAATTGAATGGCGGCGCTGCAGGATCCTCAATAGAGGATTTTCAGTGGTGAGGCAAGTCACGCACTGATGAGGCCTTTCCTCATGAAAGATAAATTCTTGGGCACTTGGCTAATGGGATCTTGTAGTAATTACGTAATTCAGACATAAAGACGCCGCGGAAATGGTTCACTGGTAAAAACAAGGGACTCGACAACATTGTGACACTCATTTTCAATAGAGATGCACTGTATGAAGTCTACTTCTCATCTCATATTAGCCAAATTTGAGCAAACAGCGACCTTGAGCACTGGTTCTGAAGCTTTACAATGAATTTACAGAGGCTTTTAAATCTTACATATTTTTATTAATTAAATACACCATACTGGAGCAAATGTCTCGGAAAATATCACAAATAAATTTCTCTTTCATTCAGCATTTATATGTTGGTGATGATCTCTACATTACTGACTATGAGCAAATTTCTTCAGTTTGCCACAGGTTCAGGTTTGAAGGGGAGGGGGAACTGGAACCAAGTGTGCAGAGTTTGAATGTACTGTAGCCACGCCTGGACAACGACATTTACATGCATACTGTACATACATGGTAGTTATACAAATACACCTAGTGTTCATGATTTGTTTTCCACAAAAAGCAACAGATTTTTTTTTAAACCCCATCTTTTCTATACATATACCACCAAAGAAAACAAAAAACATTCCCCTTTGACAACACTTAAAATATATAAAGTGAAAACACCATGTTGTTGGGAAATGAAGATAGAAAAGGAAGAGAGGAAAAATGAAAAGGTCCCGGTTTTCCCCACAATGTCTACAAATATGCAGAGTTGAAAAGCCTGCATCTCTTTAACCTCATTAGTCTTTTTCTCCTTCCCTCACTTCAGTCACAACATCCTCCTGTGTTTTATTTAATTTTCTCTTCCCGAAGAGTCCCCTTGGAGTCTGATTCGTCTCCGGTCTTTTTTATTCCAAGGTCACGAAGTCCTCAGCATCCTGATTCAGGTGCGGTTAAGTGCAAGTATCCACCCATATTTGGGGAAAAGCCAAGTTTGAAGGCTGAGCGTTGGGGTGTGGGGTTGCAGAAATAAAAGTCAGGTTACTTGTAAGATGGGTGGAGGATTCCTTTTAGGGCAAAGGGCCTGGGAGCACAGCTAAAAGGCTGGGGTGTTGCTGATCCACGCTGTCTTGGGTGACAATGAGTAAGGGCTAAAATGAAGGCACACATCCTGCTTCCTGCACAGCTCCCGCTTAACACACCTGAATAGTGGGAGATAAAAAAAATAACAATTAAAATTTCTGGGCTGTCATTAAGGGCGTCAGTTCACACAATGCCATCAATGTTTCACTGTGATAAATCAACTTTCCACCAGCTTCACGGTTTAATTTATTGATCAGCCAGGCTTCGAAAACCATCTGGTGTCCTATTTACTCTGCCTTAACTTAAAAGTGCATTCATGAAGCGACTCTCTATAATTAGAATCGCGCACTAACATAACTGCAGGAGGTGATCCTGTGAAACAGAAAAATGCCGGGGAGTAAAGACAATTATCTGTCTGGGCTCCACCAGCATCCAACTTTTTCATCTTTCTTGTTTTTTTCTTTTTTTCCTTCATGATTTTAAGGGCCGATTTACTTTTCCCTTCATCCCTCAAATCACTAGGAGGGCTTCAGTCTATTAGTAATTGCAAGCTCCTACTTGGGGGCTAATTAAAGTGACTGACGCTGGGAGGGTCTCACTCCCCTGGGTCAAAGCAGCTCTGTATGAGAGAGGTAATTTGTCTGTTCTGAACAAAGAGATTAGAAAGAAGCTGGGAAGAAAGCTTAATAAATGAGCATCAAATACCCTATGCCGTGAACGCAGACAACACCAATTATGTCACAGCAAAATTGCTCATAATCAAAACAATGGTCACTAGATAACCCCGTGTTTCTGTGACTGCTTAATTTTCTCCTCTGCTAAACCAGCCTCCACACTCACTTTATACATGAGGTACTGTATATTGATTTTGGGAGCCGCTATCCTACTGCAAGTCTGTGTTGTTTCAGGCCGTCCACCTTCTGCTCTTGCGCAAGAGACAAGACCGTTAGTGCGACGAAGTGCGTCAGCAGCCAGGTAATTCTCGTTATTTCACTCACAGAGATAACAAAAGCATCCAGAGACTGTTCCCACTGAGCGATGTGTCTCTGTTTATTTAATAATTCTCTCTCTGCTATAATTAAAGCACCAGGGCCAATATTCAGATTGCATTTTAGCATCAATAATTCAGCAGTTTTCACTACAATTGATGTTAGCGCATAAATAAACAATGAGGCCTCATATTTACTATGCCAGCCTTGCTACAAGAGACATTGGGGTGGGGGGGTGGGAGTAAGGACTTAAACAGACATTTAAAATTAAGCTAGATAATGCAACAGCTTTCAATTTGAATGTGAGTAGCTCTAAGAGCTCTAAGAGCTGATTTGTAAAAGTGACAAGCCCTTAAAAGGCCCGTGACATGGAGGAAGGGAGGGTGGGGTGCAGGGGGGGGGGGGGGGGGGGGGGGGCTTAATGGAGTTCTACCTCTCTTCTACTCACAAAACCACTCAAGGTGAAATGCATGCTCCCAACAACATAATTCCTCTTTCAGTCAGACTCTGACACACTCCAAACACCTCCCATATCTCTCTGTGTGCTGTGTGTGCAGACAAGGTATCAATAAAGCTCCTTGTTGTGAGGCAAAAATGATTATATCTCCTGCGGGCAGAATGAAGCTATCCTGAAGAATGAAGTTATCCTTCGTATAGGATTAGGCCTTCTGTTTTGCTTTCACTGGAAGCATCAAGATCAAATCAGGGGAAGCCATGGTGACAGCTTTCATGATATACTGGCTGCTGCAGCTTGCGGTCTGTGTTCAACCTCAGGTCCTGGATACATATTTTTGGCCTTGGGAGTAATAACTTAGCCCAGGTGATCCCAGTCTTGTTGATGGAGTAGTCAAATGCAGTTTTAAACACTCGCTATTAATGGCAACGTGTCATTTTTCTCCACAATTGGAAGTCTGGCTCGGGACAGTAGATAAATTTAAGATGAGTCAAAATATGTATCTGCTCACAACAAACTGAGCGTGAGGACAGCGCTACAAAAAAAATCATTTTCACATGTTTTGTGCTGACGGTTAATACAGATTTTCTGAGTGCATGTCCTCCAACAAGAATGATGGAAAAATCCATTGGCTGTCTAAAAATAAAATTCATCTCTGCTCTGTAAGATTTAATATCTGCTGCATGCCTTGCAGTGGAGTTGAATCGACGACATCAATATAAACAGGGTGAGAAATGTTGGCTTGAATATTACAGATGTTTTTCTTTTCCTGCAAATGACTCCAAGTGACTGATGACAAGCTTTACTGACTTGTTCTTTACTTTGAAGTCACCAGGCTTCAGCCCAACAAACAACTAAGAACTGCGGACCCCCCTCACTCCTGTCATGATTCACCAGTGCAGAGAAAGCAAGGGTACTGGGAAGAAGGTGGGGAATCATACCTTCTGGTCGGGCAGTAGCGGGTTCGTCTGCAGTGAACTCAAGTGGCCGTTGATGAGTGCTGTGGGTCTGTCGTGTTCACAGAACAGGCTGCCATTGATGTAGTGGAACCGGTCCCCCGGGACGAGCCGGTTCCGGCAGGTGGAACATGCGAAACACTGCGGGAGAGGGGGCAGGAGGAAAAGCAATGACAACCGGGACTGAGGACCACAAGGCACAGCTCAATCCCATTATGTAATAACACCTAAGAGCAAACACTTGTGAAGGGATACACACAGACATGTTCACATTTATGTGCAGATGCTTGGTTAGAGTTGTAAAATTAAAATAAAATTACTTAACAGCAATTTGTGGCTTTCCCTGATAAATAAAACGAAGATTTATCCTATAAATTGGCAAGAATTAATTAAAAAAAATTATTTACTAAAGTACAAAGTTATTTATTTATTTGTCATACCAACAATTGAGATCAATGCAATATTTCATTTATTGTAACATAAACAGTGTTTCCACTCAGGTTTTTTTAGGGGGAGGAAGCCAACCCTTGAACATAGGTAGTGCACATGTGTAGTAAACAGGCCGTCAGAGTGAATATCAGAGGATAAAAAACATGTAGTTCAGTCTTCCCCTTTCGCCTTGAGCTACGCTGCAGAAACTAGCTTGCCTTCGCCGATGATTACACTTCCTGTATCTTACGTTTAACATTAACGGCAATCTGCTGAGTTTTGTCATTGTGATTTTACAACTTTACAGCAGCAGAATTGATAAGTAAATGTCTGAAGTGGACACATTGATCCAATGTGACAAAAAATAGCATTTCTCACATTACAGAAGAGGAAGGGTCAAATTTAAGTGTACATCAAAATAGTTGTCAATTAAATATCTATCGATTAAGTTTTAGATAACTCAAATAATTTGATTGATTGACTTGGTCTGTAAAAATTACTAATCTAGTAATTTAAAAATCCACCGCAGTTTTATTGTGCTACTTAAGCATTATTTAATTCTCTTATTTCCAAAACAACAAAGCTGTTCAGACTTATAATACAACCTTATTTATCCATACAGTCGCCATTGTGTACAACCATCCAAATCAACACATATCCACGTATTAGTTTTATAATTAATTGTTTTACTACAAATCAAATGCTCCAAGTAAAACAGTGTGTAATGTTTTTATTTTTACTTTTTTTGGCTCAGGGCCATTGATAGAGGACTTGAGTTTACCTTGAGATGGTACACGTTGCCCTGTGCCCTCATCACCAGTTCACTGGATGGAATGGACTGGCCACAAGCGCTGCAAGCTCCGCTGTTTCCAAATAATCTGAGAGAAAGGGAAGAAAAACGAAACGTTACGATGGAACCACTGTATGCATCTGCATAGATTTAGCCTTGTGTAATGGACTGTGGCATCCCCACTTTTGACTGCCGAGTATGTGACTGAATGAAAACTATATTTAGTGCCACGTTCACTATCTCCCAGCTCCATTTCTAAAGTGAAGGGAAAAACACACAAGAGAGAGAAAATTGTCAGAGTATCAACAGAAAAATGAATCTTGCAGTAGTCTGCTCTCCTCAAGCATCTAGCACTGAAACTGCATATTACTTTGGGTGCACATTTTTTGCAACCTAATAATAACCTGGAACATAAGCAATCAGGACCTAAGAGGATTTGATTGTACATCCAGGTGGAGACATAGTGCTTTTGCCATTAGGACTCCTGTGAACACTCCGTCAGTGCCGTGTTTCCATTAGAAACCCGTAGCTACTCGGGTTGATATATAATGTGCATGGGTTAACCTTTTCAATCATGGTGTCAACACTTTAGATTTGCTTCTGCTCATCTCTTTCGTCCCTAACCTTCTCTCTCTCTCTCCCTCTCTCTCTCTCTCTCTCTCTCCCCCTCTTGATAATGAAATGCTTGCTCCAGCTTCCCTTCTATCTTCCTTCTGAGTCCACAATTTAGATTACTTCATCTCGGTGAGCAGCAAACTGAATGAAATTTCGATTTGAGCAGAAAGTAATTTACTGGGATCTGGACCCATTTGTCATCATATCTCACCGGGTGTTTGCTCTATCACTGCACTTTTCCTAAGCAATCAAATAAGACCACGGCATCTGACATGCTCCGGAGAGAAGGGGAGAGAGGGAGAGAGGGATGGAAAAAGAAAGGGATAGGGGGGGATTGGTTAACACTGGTGTGTATGCATCAGATAAAGTTGTTTGGCAAAAAAAAAATGTACAAGAAAAAGAAAGAACAAGAGGAAAGTGTTTTTAGATTTTTTAAGGCAATAAATGCTTCCACCAACCCCTCCATAACCCATGCAGTGGTTAGATATATTGACAAACAAACACGCCAGAGCTCTTTGCAAAGGGACACAGAAATGGCTTTCAATAAGACAGCCTCGGCAGAAGCAAATTTTGTCTTGGCATCATTTGGAAGGGCTCCATCAAAACTCAATTTCAGAAACTAATTAACTGGAGACTGTCGTCACAACACTGCCAATTCTCCGCTTTCACTGGGACAAACATGATAGTGGAAATGAACATATAGGCCCTGCTTTAAGACTCTCGTGCAATGTGTGTGGAGAAGCAAGACTTTCCTGCAAGGACATTTCGGCATAACAAAGTGGCCTCATTCGAAACTCAAACTTCACTCAAATTGTAAAAACATGTTCCTCTTGTTCACGTTGAATTTTTCAAAACAGTCCTTTTTTGGTTAACCAGAGTGGGAAAGCTTTACCAGGTTGGTTATTTTTACCAGGGGATAGGCTCTTGATAGTTTTTGATTTAAGGAGCCAAAGCCTTTAGGTGCTCAATTAAGCAGCTATATCGGTTTGAACTTGGGCTCTAATGGCCTCTTCTGCCAGTGAACTACAGCACAGAGGTGAAGTAGACACCCCAGGTCAGTATAATTAAGGCCAAGGGACTCTTTAATTGCAATGACACATCTGGTTTCTGCTTTTCTCCTCCTAAAAAAACAGAGCTTCCTAACATCTTTCTGGGGGATGGATTTATCTTGATTTATCTGTTGTCTTCCCCTTGTGGATGTGACTTTGCTACAACCAACGCTTTTGATTATATTAAATAACAAAACACAAAAACACATTTAGAGCTGTCTGTTGTCTATATAGGCAATGACTATTGGATTTCATTTCAGCACTGACTGCCAGGTGAAATATAGCATGGCTTGCTGCTAGGCTGTCTGGTAAATGCAGACCTCATTCACCAGGGCCTTTGAGTAGGGTAAAATTACCCCACAACAATGATTTCTGCAACACAGTCCATTAAAAATGCCTCTCTACATCAGCAGCCAAAGCACCTTAAAAGCACTAGGCCATATTGATACTGAAGCGGAGCTTTGCATAATGGCAAGAGCTGCATTAGAGAAAAGGGTGGAGGGGCCAGGGACAGGGTGGGGAGGGGCGGGGAGATTGCAAGGATGAGGGAGGGTGCACATGGATCTGTGTTGTGCATGTGTTTTAGGGGGGAGGGGGATGAGGAGGTGTGGGTGTGTGCTGGGGTGGAGGGTGGTGGTGGCGGCTGCAGCAGCGGTGGGGGATCAGCCAAATTACACTTGGTTAATTCAGAGTAACAGATCTGGCCCCAAGTGAATTGAAGGCCTTGAATTAATTCTGTTATGACAAATCAAGATAAACGTTTCCCCTAAATTGCATGCGATTTAATTAATTTCTGAGATCCCAGTTTTTTCCTGGCCTAATAGTTCACATTCTCTTGTGCTGTCATAGTGCTTGAGTGGGCAGACTTCAAAGTGATATTAAATAACCAACTATTAGATTTACCTCACACGTTCTATTGGAAAAGTGCCATTTAATTACCTTGGCTTATTCAATTAAGGGGACAGCATTCTCCCTGAATCCAGCAGCCACAAGTAAATTAATTCTCCTCTACTAGCAGCCCACAGAAATAATATTACCTACAGCTTAGTACGACATGATCCCGACCACAAAACGCAACTTTGGCTTTTAGCCTGACATGAAAGCTTTTGGTGGCAGCGCTGCATGGAAAACAGAGCTGGTGTTTGTCCTGCGATGTTTGTGAATACTCCTACTTGATTGATTGGGAGATGGGTATCAACCCGGGCCAGGCATACATCCCATTATAGCCCTGATGTGATGCATTCTGACTTGCGCTAAATCAGAGAAGCATTTTCATATCAGATGTATGAATGGAAGTTTGGGCTTACAGCAGAAAATGTATGACATACGAGCAGTTTAGCAAGTCTATTACAAAAATGAGTCTGCCCCTTTAAGATGAAGGGGAAAAAAACTGCAGCAAATGGCCTTCACAATAATCCTTCTTCTCTCTCCGTCTTTCTCTCTTGCTCTCTCTCAAAAGCCAATTTGGTTAATTAAATGTTTTGTTTGCAGTGTGGCTCTCATTCATTTCGGACACGTCATTGGGAGCGGATACAAGCCAGGGACCCGATCTCATTAGATAAAACCCATCAGGACTAAAGGAAATGGAGGGGGACTATAATTAAAGCATTTAATTGTGTAGACTCACTGTCAGATGTTTTTTCCCCCGCTCCTATCTTTATCTCTGCAGAGATCTCATGGTTCCATAATATGCGTTTTAGCTCTTCCACCAAGCATGCTCTCATTACAAGTGGAAAGGTGTATCCACATTTTCCCCTCTTCTAATTTTAATTATGTTACAGTCCCATTATGAATGAAGTACCCCATTGACTTCCTCATCCTTTTTATGAGGTGGGTGTGAGAGCGCGCAGGCACACTTTAGATTTTGAATTATCAGTGCATATTTAATAGCAGTGTCGCATGTTGACTGTAGCGCAGGTACATCTTTTAGAATACTCAAGTAAAAGAAATGAAGTGTGCCCAAAGTGAGATACAATAATTGACATGTATTTCAACATATACCAGCAATAAACCTGAAGACATAAATGTGAACTGAATTGTTAAAGAACATTTGTTGATAAAAAAAATGTAATCGATACAATTCTTTTCCCTCAGGGTGTAAACTGGGCCTTGTCCTGTCGTCCTGCATTATGTCAGCACCAACTTGCGGTTGAGTGTGCTGCACCTACAATATTTAAAAAGCTTCTCTTTGCTAATTAACTGGTGCTTTACTGTAAGGTTAAAAAAGACTGAAAAAAAGAAAACCAACAGCGTTCGCAATTCTGTAAAGCAAACAAATCCTACACGACTCATTTTCTGTCCTTCAGTTGACCATGAACCGCAAACAGCACAGACATGCAGATGCCCTCCAACACAAGTCTATTACTTTGTGCTCAGTCAACACGCCTGCGTGTTAGACCACTCTCAGGAAGACTTTAACAATTACTTTAAGAAGCACTGATGATGTTAGAACAACGAGACGCATGTTCCCCGGGAATACACCCAACCTGGCAGATTATTGCATGACCAGAAATTATCATTTTTAATTTAGCCCCGTTTGGTTTTATTTGATTTAATACTATTACTACATATATTCCAGGACTTTTAAAAGTAAACGCATCTGGTTTCTGAGAAATGGAACTTTCTTAAAAATCCACTTATACTTGTAACATATGAACGGAAATGTCTTCAGATAATCTTCGGTAATAACATTCAATAAAATACAATTTGCTGTGTGCATGCATTCTGAGGTCTCAGTCTCACCTGATGTAGTCGTTTCTACAAAGGATCATGCCACTTTTTGTATAGCACGACGTGCCGATTTCACCCAGCTGGGCCTGGCAGCAGGAGCACTTGAGGCATCGGCTGTGCCAGTAGCTGTCCATGGTGTAAAGGAGGAAGCGGTCTGCGATTTTCCCCCCACATCCTGCACACCGCTTCCAGGACAGAGAACCCGTGCCCACCGGCGGTGGCTGGCTGCTGCCTCCGGGATTCACCATTGTCCCTATAAACACAAACAGAAGAGATGATGAAGACGACGGTCCCAGTGATGGTGCGTGTCACACCCAGAAGTCTGCGGTTCAGGATTTTACCTGCTAAATTTAGTTTGGTTCACGGCTGGGGTTAGGACCTGAGATGGGTCACAGCTAATCTGGAATCCCCATGTTAAAAAGGTACATATAAATCATGCGAGCCACACTCCACAAGTGAATTAGTCAATTATCAAATCTAAAATGTCAGCCCCTTGGAACATCTTCTTCTGTCAGTGTGGTCTTTGAGCAGCTGCAGCCTGCAAATCATAGCAAAGCTAAATAGCTGATCTCATTAGGGGAGCAGTTCCGAGTTCTGTTGTGCTACAAGTAATTCAGCAAACTAATCTGCTCTTGTTCTCCGTGTTATCCCTGTGCCGTTGCCTTCACCGGTCCTCTCATGATGAACGTCTGTAAAGTGATAATACCAGGGGCCAGAGGAACAATTGTGCTGCGCAGGCTTTTGTTGAGCTGTCCGGAGAAATTCTAAACAGCATAATACTTTGCTGCACAACTCTATACTCTAATGCACTTTGAATAGCTGGGGAGGGGGCTGCTGTTGCTCAGCACAAATGGAATGGGCGGAAAACAGACACTTTGACATGTTGAGTTTACCAACACTTGATGCTTGCTGGGCCTTTTGACCTGAGCAGCGAATATGATCTGCCTCGTGACGGCAAAACCAATATTTAACAGCGCCTTTAATAGGGACTCGCACTACAGCCGCGTTTCACCACAGACCTGCTGTAAGGATGTTATGTGGTCTAATCTGAGGAAATGCAAGGAGTTTGTTTCACCTGCAAAATTTATGTGGGCTTTTTTTAAATGTATCCTCTCCAATTTGGTGAGGCAGACTACATGCCTGGATAAAGCCAAATCTTTGTGAAAGGCAGGTAGGCTAATTAGAGTTGGGGGGGAGAGGTGGTGGGAGCGGGGGGTGTACACACAGAAAAGCATTCAGTAAGCCCATTAGCGACGGTGGCTCTTAGGGGACAAACCATAGTGCTGATTAAATCTGAATCAAGAAGGCGACCTGAAAGTGACTCCCTGGATAAACAAGATCGTCAAGTTTCATTCAGGAGAGGAGCTTTTTTTTTTTTTTTTTTGAGGGAAGGAGGGAACATGCGGGAGAGGAGACGGGAGACGGGAGAGGAGTGAGAGAGAAGGGAGACAGGAGAGGAGTGAGAGGAGAGGAGAGGGAGGGGGTGGCTTTTAACTTAAATGGTTAAATGGGCTAACTCAAGTAATTACACGGGCAGGCAATTTGGGCGCAAGTCATGGAAATAGGAGAGAGGAGGGAGGAGGGGGGGGGACATTATCAGGCTGCCATGTGCTAGAAGCTCCAGTGCGATGACTGCTGCTTCTTCACGGGAAAAGAGAGGAAATGTAGCATCACATTAGAGAACGGGGGATAAGAAGAAGAAGAAGAAGAAGAAGAAGAAGAATTGGGTTACACGGGCTACACACATGAGCGCTAGCATTCTTAGCATAAAGACACCAGTAGAACCGGGGAGGCTAGTTTCCAGAGGGAAGCGGCTATAATTAGAACAGAATAAAACACACTTGTACAGGAGTCGCAGCCCTGACAGAGGCAAACACCCACCTCGCTGGAGTCGTCTCGGTGTAATGGCTGCAAAGTTCACCACTTGAACCGGGAGCTCCTCGGTGAAGAACAGGTAACAGCGGGAAAAGTGCAGGTAACAGCGGACACACGGCCTCCAGCTCCGCGCTCGTAAAATGGAGTTATCAGATAGTATTTCCACTGGAGTTTTTTTTTTTTTTTTTTTTTTTTTTTTTTGTTACTGCTTCACCGCTGTCGTCTCGGACAGAAGAAGTCCTCCGCGGGACGTGCCGACGCCACGACGTCCTCCAGCAAACACCGGGAAGTGTCCGTGGCTGAGTGACCGTCCTCCGCTGCGCTCTGCTCCGGGTCCCGTCAGTGTCTCCGCCCGCTCCCGCTTCTCTACTCCCCGCATGTGTGGCTGACAGGAACCAACCTCCAGCTGGAGAGGAGAGGAACAAACACCCCCCTTTAGCCGCGTGACGAGGGCGCCGCCGCAGCCAATCAGCGCGCAGCCCATTGAGCAGGAATCTCGATCGCGGGCCAATCGGAGCGCGGCCGCCGTGTGGACGCGGACGAGCCGGAGGATGGATGGAGACGGAGGTGAGGAGACGCACGAGGAGACGGACCAGGGAGGTGAAGGAGGAGAGGACTGCTGGAACAAGAAGGAAACAAAACAAAAACACAGAAGATGATTAAGAACTAAGATGATTTATGATCAATTCTTCTTTCACTCTTTGTAACTTCCGGTGATTAACGATTGATAGAGTATTCCTCTAGTCTTTACCGCTCATAAACAGGGGAGTTACTGGCCGTGATTGCTGATATTCATCGTGGTATAAAGTGACGGATCGCTCCTTAATTCTGCTTGCAATGGTCTCCTGTGAAACATGCATAAATACAAGCTGCGTGGTGACATCCGCTTGGCCACATTCATCTCATGTCTGAGTTCAATTAGTTGACATTCAGTAACTACTTAGTTTACCGAGTATGACTGCAACCTCTGGGAAATATCAAGGCCTAATAGCTGCGTAGTGGCGCCATCGTCTGTCACTGGGAGTAATCGCAGCGAGGCCCTTCCTGTCGTCTCCAACCTCATTAAGCCTCAGGTCATTGGTTTCAACACCTATTAAGGCTAATCTGCAAGACCTCGATTTGGCTGAGATCATTTAATTAATTCAGCCTTACAGTTTTATTTTTTTCCCCCACCATCCTGTGCGACATCAAAGACAAGATAAGTTGGAAGCAACTGAAACAGATTTTTAATAAAAGCAATGTGGTGCTGACATGTTATTGTGCAGGATGCTGAAAGGGATGGGGATTCTTCTTTCATCTTCAGCTTTAACAAGAAAAAAGGCCTTGCAGTGTAAATGGTAATCGGTCTGTATTTATATATCCCTTTTCTACTTTTGATGCACTCAAAGCTCTTAACAGTAACATTTTTACCATTCACCCATTCACACAGTGCACCACTTTCTCCATCATAAACCACACCGGTACTACAGTTGGCACATAGGATCGATTATGGTTCAGTATACCACAGTATACCACAAAGGACACTTCAGCACGCAGAAAGGAGAAGACTGGGTTCAAACCTGCAGACCCGCTCTACCCCCTGAGCCATAGATGCCCACTAGACACCTGTCCTGTGCAAAAATGGATACATTGAAAAATAAGTGTTGCTATTGGAGAAAAGTTGCTTTGGAAAAAAGTTGCTTGAGATTCACATTAGTTTGAGTGGTTTTACATAACAAAACAGCTTCATTATAAGATGCCTCTGGCTCCATTAGAAAGACATCAGATGTGTAAAGATGATCTTTTTCTTGACTTTAATTGTTTAATTATTCCTGCAGCTCCAAAGAGACTGTGCTGCATCGAGCTGATTTCCCTTTGGCAAAGCCAATGCTACTCCACCATGGTTTGAGCCACATTCTCCTGACACCCTCATCAAGTCGCTCAATCGCTAGAACAAAAACACCACAGAAGATGGCGAAGAATATCTTTCCACCAAGGAATGATTAATTGATATAAATGATTAAAACAGAGGGAAATTATGAAATGAATTTGAAAGGGGGCCTCACAGGAAAAGCTTTGTTTGTTCCAGGCCTGTTTTAATGAGCTTTTCATAAATGGGCAGTAGTTGAAGTGAAGAGGAGGAGGAGGTTGAGGGGTCAGGGAGATTTGGGGGGTTGGATGGTGGGTGTGTGTGTGGGTGGGTGGGGGGGGGGGGGGTGTTCCCTCAGAAATTGATCATCTCTTTTCTCCGCTGAGATCTTTCAAGTCCTATATGGCAGTTTCCAAGCAGCTGTATAATGAAGCAGACCAGATAAAACACACACACACAGCGGCACACAACAATATGACGGCACACTATTTCTGTGTTTAAACAGGGACAAGAGAGCGTCAGATGTGGCTCGCAGCGTTGATACTCCCCACAGGGGTGATCTCACCGAGATGAAAAGGAGACCACGGTGCTTCATAATGAAGCTTCTTATCCTGTGGGAAAAAGCAAGAGAGCCACATTCAGCATGGCGGTTAACTTGAGATTGGGATTCACTGTGTGTTTTATTCTATTAACATGACATGAGCAACAGAGAGGCCACTTTCAATCTGCAAGTTTACACACCACAGGCAATCTCCTAACTAAATAACCCGCAGGTCACCACAACATTCTCTCACAGTCATCTCATAGGATCACATTGGATTGTTTACCACAGATACGAGTGGCCTTGTCCTGAGTATGTGCTATAGCATCACACTCGCTTTACTGTGTGTGTGTGTGTGTGTGTGTGTGTGTGTGTGTGTGTGTGTGTGTGTGTGTGTGTGTGTGTGTGTGTGTGTGTGTGTGTGTGTGTGTGTGTGTGTGTGTGTGTGTGTGTGTGTGTGTGTGTGTGTGTGTGTGTGTGTGCGTGTGTGTGTGTGTGTGTGTGTGTCTTTTAGAGAGAATGATAGTTGAGCCAACTGATGAGGGAAGATCAGAGTTCAGATAGAGATGTAGTAGATCAACAGATAGAGAGGACCACTCTATGACTGCATGAAGTATGGCGGACTCTGCTGAAAGATCTAGAGATGAAATCTTCTAAATGAGCAAATGGCTACTTGCATGAAAACACATTAAAGAATTAGTTTGATACTTGGGAAATGTTGCTTAATCCCTGTTTTGTTAAGAGTTAGGGCATTTTCAAACCTGAAATTCCCAGCCAAGCTTCATGTGTTGTTTACACTGTTTACAGTTGATCCAGTTAGTTTTCACATTGTAATTGAGGGATCAGAGTAAAGACTTTTGTATGATATGTGACAGGGTGGCTGACATATGACACATGGGCTGTGTCTACGTACGTATACTTGACATTGATTGGTTTAAAAACAGGTCTGTGTCCATTCAGCTATTGTAGTTACCGACCTTTTTGAAAAAAATGCATTTCATTTCATTTGAATAGAGAAAATTACTAAAACAGTTCACTTCCTTAATTTCGTTGCCCGTGTAATATGGTATTACTACCAGCAAAATAACTTTCCTCTTCATTGACTGCAAGCAATCTTGCCAGCTGCTTCTTCTTCTGTCTTATTCTACTGTTTGATGCTCTCTCACCTGAAATTGGTCCGAAAGTCTAAACTATCCTAAAAAGTGACCACGTCTTTTGGACAAACTAAGTTTTGGTCCGAGTAAATTGATACCCGTCCATGTTTGTAGGGTAAATATGAAGCTAACACCAGCTGCCAGTTATCTTAGCCCGGCATACAGACTGGACAAAGTCGGGAACAGCAGTATTAGTTTTGTGCTTGTGTGTTGAGTCCCATGCAGGGGAGTTTATTAGATCAATACACACAAAAAAACTATTACATTTGTACAGATTTTTAGCTTTTGAGATAGGTAGATTTATTTACTTTTGGACAGAGCTAGTGGTTTTCAGCCTGTAAACTATGCTAAGCTAGCCAGCAGCCGGATAGCTTCATATTTACTAAACACTGATGAGAGGTATCAATGTATTCATCAAACTCTCAGCAAGAAAGCATTTTGCTATAAAATATTGTTAATAAGTTTGATGCAAAATACACATACCACAACCAACTTTTTTCAACTTTTTGTTTTTTTCTGCTGTGTGGATGCTCCAAGAGCACATTCCATTCAGTGGGCCTACTCTGCAAATAAAACACTCCATTTCATGTTTATGGGAGACTACAGTCATGCAATGTGTCACTGAAATGGCATGAAAATAAGCACATTCAGAACGACTAAATTAGTGTAATCAAACCCTTCAATCTGAGTTCAAGGCTGTGTTGCCTTGTCTTGTGGCGTGTGTTCTCTGTACTCCCTCCTCTTTTCCATGTGGTTCAGCTCCACTTGGGTTACTAAACAATGAAACAGTCAGGAGTGTTTTGCTCAATATTCCCCTCTCAGAAAACGTCTCACTTCATTTATTCGGTCGTATTGATCTGGTTCATTTATCGTTTGTAATTAAACAGAAAGCGAGTAAGTGAATTTACTATTAAGTAAATAGAACCTAACAACTCAATAAATACCCCCTGCATATTAGTGGATTTCTTTAAAGCCTGTGCTGATAGTTTGTGTTTTCATCAGCTCTGGGGAGAGTAGTAACTCTAAAAGATATGTCAGGACCAATACAGTGGTCTAAAAATTAAGAGATAAAATAAGAAAGGAAGTCAAACTTTGTACTTCAAGTGATTTGTAAATCTAGCACTTATCTGAGCTGAGCTCTACTTGAAGTCAAAGGTCATATGGACACAAAATAAATAAGTCACAAGAAGATTTCACAATCATGTGTTAGCAGTTTTATGACCTTAAAAATATTGTTTAAAAATCAGAGATTCTTAGAACTATTATGTGGCTAACATACTATAGAGTCTTCAGACTGTGAGACTCATTTGCATCAATAGCTCATATTAACATCACTAACCTATCTATAACAGAATGTTCTTATAAAGATACATTTAATTATACCCAGTCTAGGTCCGATCAAATTGTATTTGCATTGGGCATATTCACAAATCCCAGTTTGCCTCATGGGGCTTTACAATGGGAGTGTGACAAGGTGGGACAGCCTCTGTAATTAACCCTCGACTAGAGTGAGGAAAAACTTCCATGTTACCACAGGCCCTTCAGCAGCCTATAGTTTTCTAAAGTTGTGAAGAATCTGTCAGCAGGGGAGATTACCATTTATTTAAACAGAAGCTCATTTCCCTGGAGCCAAGAGTCGATCCTTTAACTGACACAGCCAACCGGTCTTTCACAGAATAACTCAATCTCAAAAGGGGTATAGTTTGTTGTTGTTTCTGACACAATATAGCACAGCCAACAATCACCAACCTTTCATCCTCCTAATGGTATCCCACAGGGGTCAACTATAGGCCCTCTTTTATTTTCAGTATTTATTGATTTACATGCTGTTATATGTACATGGCAGCAATAAATCTGAAGCTGTCTCTAAGTTCCCCCCCTAATAAATCTCTCCAAAACGTAAGCACGTAGATGAAGGATTAGATCGCAGCCTTCTGGTGTAGAAGGTTGTTTCTGAGTATGTGTTTGCTTCATCCAAATCTCTTACTTAGGCCAACAAGGTCTGCGTTTTTAATAAATGCTAAACGCTATTGTCTATGAAAGCTGCTAAGATGTACATGGACTCAATGATCATGTTCCATTGGGTCACAGGCTGGTCAAACCACTTTAAAACCTCTACAGTCTCTGTATAATAGAGCATTCAAAATCCTTGATCAAAAGCCGTCAAACTATCGCCATTGCCATATAAATTTTTTTTGATTTACTCAATCTTGAAAGGGTAATCAATTACACTAATTTGTTATTTATAACATGTGGCACATCACAGCCCAATATTATAAAAAACAGGCAAAAGTCAAACTACAAAAATTGCAATAAAAGGGGACTGTGGTAATATTCTTCCGGGGTCGGTCATAATACATCATCCACTGCTTGTTTTTGTTAATTTCTACATTCACTTCACTACAACACTGAAATGTAATGAGGCATAGACTTTTAGTTTACATTGTTCGGTCTTTTTCCCTTTGAGTTACTGTGTGTGCTGTGTCAATCGCCCTTCCTGGTTTGGCCACACATGGAAGTTTGCATTCAAGTCTCTCTGCTGGAAAGCATTTTTGGGGTCTATTTTAACCAAGACCATGATCTGTTCCTGAACCTAACCTAGTAGTTTTTTGCCTAAACATGACCGAACTCTGTTTGAAAGCTGAATCCAGAAAGCCTTTGTTGTTTCATTGTAGTTATCTTTTTTTCTACTTTTGTTTTCCTCTCCCTTCGAATTTTCCTAGGCTAGTTAGCTGAGATGGTGTCATAAAGAAACCAAACAAAAGTTTTCGGCAAAATCTCGAACTATTCCCTTTACCACAACATGCCTAGTGCCCACCTTGTAGTATCATCATCTAGGGTTGCAGCAAATCAGAATTGCATCTTTATTTACATCTTTCTATCCTTTACAAAGCAAGACACTGCTGTGTGGAACATGATACACTGAAATCTAGGCTCATTTTGGATCTTTCCATTGCTGCAAAAGGACAAATCCGAAGCCTGAAGGGCTTTACTCAGCTAAACAAGATATAAATATCTACACATGGTGAAGCAATTGACAAGGTTTAACACAAAAAGGAAGTAAATGGGAGATGTGTCCACAGAGCAGAGTTACATTTTAATGGACTATATTGGTCATCCTATCCTTCACATGGAGAACTTGGATGCCTTCCACTGTATTTAAAAATATGCTTTTATTTCCATAAAAGTATTGTTGTTTGATACTGTGAAACAATGAGGGATTTACTTCCCGAAAATAATTTGTATTTAAAGCTGCAACTCAGGATTTGGGCTTCAAAAGCAAACTCTTCTTGTGAAGCTTTATAATTAACCCATCTAGTCTGTCATGGCATTTTCATATGAATATAATGGTTTTTGATGGATCAGAGTGCACATTTTCAAACACACCAGGAGCCCTTGACAGAACTGAATGTGCACAACAGAGCCTGAAAACATCTCAGTGATGGGGAGGGAAAAAAATAGGATGTGAAATGATGAAATTCAGAAACCAAATGACAGAGAAGCAAATGCAGCCCTTCCTTTAAGTGCTTTAATCTTTGGATAATTACTTCTACACACACATTTCAGTCTCTGCATGCGCACACGTATAAACACAAACAGAACACCATGTGCTTTCTCTAACAACACTGCTTTAATGAAATGTCGTGAATCCTTAATGAGTCTCAGTGTCTTGTGATAAATTTCATAATTATTCAACCCCACACAACTTGAGAGGGATATTCATCAGTCAAAGCAAATTAGTAGGGATCCATTAGGGTTCAGTGTCTTGTAGGGACATTCACTTTATTAGCTCCTTACACCATTGCCATAATTGAGAGCATATTTCATTTGGCTCTAACCCCACTTTACTGAATGGCTGCTCTTTCCCTTTTTTTATTTACAGCCAAGTGCTCTGTACTGCACCGTGCATACAACAACTGTTGTACATCACAATGCAGTGAGCAAGGTGATGTTGTTCCCTCGTCCATACTGGGCTTTTTTCATCTTTGCCTTCTCAGAATTTGCACATTTTTCTTTCAATGAGATACAGAGACAGATCTACCTGGTCCATCTTTATTGATTCATCTAAAACTTGCAGTGAAAGAAGTGTTGAGAAGAACTGATATCTGCTCCCTTTTATGTGGATTGAAACAAGCCGCTGATGAAAGAGGGTTTTGTCTTGTTGCGAGGAGGCTGTGGTCTGAGCATGCCGTTCCTTGTAGATCGGTGGGACACGGCAGAGGGGATAATTTCTTTAGGATGACTGATGATGGCCTCCACCCACAGATGCCTCTCTTGTTTGTCTTAGGTTAGTCGTGGGGTTCGCTTCATCCTCACTCTTTTCCCCCCTCTTACTCTGACAACCTGCAGACATCTCAGATGAGTGACATTCCTCCCTCAGAGACGCCAAGTCTCAGACATGGAAGAATGGAGAGGAAAGGCTTTCTGTTTAGTGTAGAGCCATGAGAAACTGATGCTGATGAGAAGCACTTGATAGTGGATCTGAAATTGAGTCAAGAGTGGGAAGCAAAAACGAATGTGAATTAAAGATTTTTAATTTAATTATATATTTTAATACAGATTTCAGTTGAAAGATGGAAAATCATAGCAATTTTGCAAGAAATGGTTTATGACAGGTTTGACTATTGTGTTACAGATGCCTTTTCTGAATTCTTGGTTTGCTGCCCTTGAGATTATGAGCCTCAGTGTCCCCATACCTCCTGAAACATCAGATTTAAGGGTTTTTCAAAGAATTACCGGCCAAACACAGCATAGATGTGACATGATCGAAGTTGATTGCTGTTAAAAAAACTAAGAAATTGTATAATAAGAATTAGCAGGTTTTACAGAAGCTCACAGACAAATTACAAGAGAGAGATGGTTGAGATTGATTGTGTTGTGATACAGGGACTGCAGACTTGTGGTCTTCTGCATGCAACACAACGTAGCCTGATTACTAACATTAAGTAAAAAAAAAGAGACTCACTTCAATGGTTATATGGCAGTGTTGTATCAACCAGTAGCCACATTGGTTGTTTGTTCATACGTAGCTTCACTTGATGAGTACTTGTGGATGTTTGAAATATGACTCTGGACTCTCAGGAGTAAAAGGTGAACGTTAGCATTGTAGGACCTCTTTGAGAGGATGGGTCGGGTTAGGGCTAGGTTAGCTTAACCCTGACCCAGGGTGGATCCTTGAGTGAAGAGCTGATATTGGTATACTCCATTTTCCTTAACTTTAACCAAGTGGTTATTTTTAAGCAACACTATGCTGTTTTATACCTCAAAAAACAGCTACAAAATCCATTTGATGGTACACAAACTCATAATAGGGAGAATAACATTGTCATTGTTTGTCATTGCCACGCTCCCTGGTCGTCTGGAACTGCACTATGTGACTTTAGTGTGCTGGGCAGTAATATTACCACCGGCTTTACTTTACAGCATACATCACACACCAACCACTAGAACAGGCAGCTAGCTAGCTCGCAGTTTTCAGTATGGAATTCATGACAGAGCCACTGAAGAAACCGAAGAGGGCATTGTAGAGGAGGTGAAAAAGATAAAGTGACAGACTAAGAAACAGAACAACTGTGAATATTAGAGGACATTTCCCTCGTTGACGAAAGATCAAAGAGGCCAAAGGATGCAGGACTGGTGTTGTTGCTATTGAACAAGTAAGTCGTAACTCTTGCTTGTTGGTTTCTGTCTTGTGCTGTTCTGGTGTTGGGCTGTGTGAGTGAAGTAGTTGACTTGAAGTTAGTTCAATGGGATTTGATACACATCGTGGTCGGACATTAGCCTATATCCGGTCACATTTGGGTAAAATCTCTGCCTTGTCAGTCTGTTGGGCTCTTTGGCCTCTGAGGTTGCTGTTTTATTCTCTGGCAGCTGGTCATCAAATGCATGTGTATACAGCTGTTTGCCTGGGGAGGAACCGACTGCAACTCGTAATTATGAAATTAAATCACGTATCCCACCTATGGGGGAAATCCTGAGTATAACCGAGAGCAAATTTAGCATTGCCTTGTTTTAAACCAGTTAAAATAATAGTAGCACAAATTGTCTTTCTCCCTACTCCTGTGTAATAAACAATGCAATGTTGTTGAAGCTATGTTTCAATCTGCAAGGTCGTCATTGAAATGCTGTCTCATAAATATATTTTATTATTACACCTTTAGCCTTGTGTGATGTGAAATTTGTACCCAGCTGGGGTTGAAAGAACGCAGCATTCACCTATTTGTCTGCTACTGGTCAGTTTAGTTCATAAGTCACTTACTCTGGAGGACTCGTTTCTATTTGTGTGCTGGCACAAAGCCTGTTCCTGTACAAATGTGCTCACAATTCAACCTTTCTCAGGCTGCAGGCTGTTTTGTTGTGCTTGGATCATTTGGTATTTTCATGGCTCTGTACAAACCAGTGTGCACCAAGGTGGGTGAAGTGGCACAGCTGAAGGTTGGATCTATTTTTTACCAAGTGGCACAGTGCAACTTCAGTAGCCACTGTGGTTTCAAAGTTTGCTTACATATGTGCCTGTGCTGAGTTTCAGGACCTTATTGGGTGTGTGCTTTAGGTACCAGTAAAAATATTAAATTGATGTATGATTTAGAAGTCAGGGTTTCAATTTGAATACAGCCCGCCAATACTGTATCTTTCACTGCAGCAATTGCAAGATAGAAAGTAGAAATACTCACAACTAACAAAGCACTTGACCAGGTATGTGTGTATGTATTTGAGTGACCTATATAGCTGTTGAATTTCATTGAACCAGTTTCAACTTTTTTTGCCAAGCAAACGTAGATGCCGGAGTCCTCTGGTTTGACACTAGTTTTTTTATGGCAGGACTGAAGACAGTGTGAACATGGCCTTCATGCTATTTACCGACAATCAATCTGAATATTTGACCGGGTAGATATATTTTGGGTTATTCTTTTAATTTGAATCTTGTGGACACCTACTGCCAAGGATTTTTGATTCCCGGTTCAGAGTAGTGGCCGTTTACATTGGTTTACACAGCCCATTACAAACCATTGTAATTGGCTGTTTTCTTGACCTGTGCTCTGGAGCTACACAATAATTATTACGCATCATTAGTGAGTCCTCCTCAAACTATTTAAAAATGTATTTATATATGTTTGTGTGCTGGAAGTTGTGTGTAGAGCTTTTTATCAACATCATCCTACCTTAATTATCTGCAATGAAGATTTTCTACGTGATGTTTTTCATAAATAAACAGAATTTTATTTATAACTTTTCACATGTGTGGCCCGTATATAAGTTTGAATGATTTACTTAACTGGTATTATTTTCCTACATTGCATTTCTGCTACTCAAGCAATCGACACGCACCGTAATCCCGCTCAGTAAAGGCACTCCAGTGACAAAGCAAATAATGTACTTTTACTTTTAAGATCAGCACCTGCTGTGAGTCCGATATGATAAATAAAAATTATCTAATTATCAACATGATCTGACATTGATTATGACTTGCAGTTTGACCCAGTTGCCAACCACTAGGGTTTATCCAAGGATGGAGAAGAAGACATGTCCACAGAGTGAGGGCACACTGCTCGCCCCCACTAAGTACTACAGAGCGCCATTGCTTATTCAATTTGTATCAATATTGAACGTATCACATATGTAAATCACACTTAACTCGGTATGTCACTCCCTCAGGCAATTAAAAATACACATGCCAAGTGTGAAGCCGATAAGATAACAATTTACGAGATATGGGTTCACATACAGACAGACAGAAATTTGTGGAATTAGTAGATAGCTAGGATAGCAAAGGTTTTAATCGGTTGTTAGACACTCGTGCTGTCATTAGTTTCATGATAGGCAGAAGCAGTAGGTATTTTTTGGGACTGGTAGGTACAAATGGCTGTCACATTGATACATTTGTCATTTTTCAAGTGAATGGTGTGTATGCTAAGACCCTGCTTGAAGGTGAAGGGACTTTCTCACTCAGTGAAAATGTAATTATTTTGAGTAATCAGGGAACACTGAATTTTCTACAGCAGCAGAGGGGCCCTTCACCAAGGCATCGCTGTAGTGACTTAATCTTATTCTGCCCACATCATGGCCACGTTTGTCCAAAAAGTCTCCGCTGTGGAGCTGACCTGAGTGGAAGGTAATAAAAATCAAAGTCGAACAAAGGAAAGAAATAAGCTTCATTCAAGCACACACACACACACACACACACACACACACACACACACACACAGAAAATAGCACCCTTATCATCCCTGTTTCATTTAGAGTTGATTGCTGTCGGATTATAATGCAATCACCACGCTGTGTGAGCCGTAACTATGGGAACTGGTTTTAACTGTTTATCTAGCTAGAGATCTTAATTTAAGTTTGAACACTCTGGATCACTTAGATGTGAGAGACATGGGAAATTGACAAAAAGGGGACAACAAAGAGAAGGGAGGGAACGGGAGCTGTGGAGGAAAATGGAGAAACAGACAGTTTCTTGTTCTTTCTGTTGTATTTCATATGCAATTTAATTTGTCTTTCAGAGAGAAAATCAATTTATGATGACAATCCGCGGGGCAATAATGAAAGCAGCCCTCGTTCCTTTGCCATGGGAAAGTTTCTGCCGGAGAATGCCACTAATCTTGGCAAAATGAATCATTCACACTTTATTTGGACATCTGTGTTAACCCCTTTGTCGCCCCCCTTCTTGTGACAGTTTTATTACAAGTTGTGCAGGTGGCTGGAGGCTCATAGGCCAGAGAAGAATGCTGCATGGAGGTGGTCCAACGTGTTGAGCAGTTGCTGAGTTTATAATAGTGTTACATTATTGACTGTCACCATATGTTGGACCAAGTACCTGAAAGGGTCTCTGGACAAAACTAGCTCATTTTTTTGTCTTTCCACAGTCTAGCTTCAACTTGGCTGCTGTCTGGTCAACAAAGATGTTTGACTTTAAGGTGTGAACAAACCCAGATTAAAGGCTCTGAGGCTCAGATTTAATGTAAACCCGAACTAACTCCATCCTAAATACAGGAAATTGCACACGCTGCCGCAGAATCCACACACAGGGACACACAGCACGTAGGTCTATCACCTTTTCCATTCCAAGAATTTCTTCAACACATGTTCAAGCTGCTCTTATTTTAAAACGAGCAAACAAAGCGAAACTAATAGTTAATTGATTTGATTTGTATCGTACCGGTGTCTTACTTTAATGTCGTAATCTTAAACTGCAGATGCTAACATTGTATATGATATCAAATGATTCAATGGTTACAGTGGTTGGAATTGTGTATTCAGTATCTAAAGTTCAAGCTTTAACCTTCATCTAAGTTCAAAACTAGTCAGCACATATTTGTTGTGATTTTTCTTGTCTATGAAAGTAATGTATATAGGATCACAGCTGAACTGAACAAGGGGCTTCACTGATTCCCTCAGTGACAGTAGTGATTCAGTGTAGTCTGAATCAAATAATGAAGAAAAAATAATGAAGATCTCTAACAGCTAATTGTAAAGAAAACACAGGTCATTATAGTATTGATGATACGTATTTTGTTCTTGTCATGGCTTATGATTAGAATTTTATTTAGCTTTTTAGCTAGAGCAGAACCATGTTTGCTGATTTTCTTTAGCTGACGCTAATGCCTTTAAAGTGCTGCCTTGCTGTGAGATTTCTGCTGTATCCGTGCAGCATAACCTGAAAAACCTGCAAGGTCAGTGATCAATAGAAAGTTAATTAATGAAGAGTACACAATGTTGTACCCATGATTGTGTCTTTCAATCTTTGAAATGTCACCAGAATTACATTCGTAAAAACATCAACATCACCTTTAATTACCTTGAATTTCTAATTATAAGCTAAAGAAAGAAAAATATTTAGCTCTGACTTAATTAAGCGAACTACTTATATGGAGATGTATGTTTTTATGGACTTCATAAATTGCTGAAGTTTTTCACATGTTTGTTCAGAATAGTCTATTTCTAAGTTATGATTCAGCCGCTGGCCATGGATGAAGATTGTATCTATTTAATTCAACTTTCATTTTCATCTCTGACATTTGTATAGATTCAGTCCAGATGTTTCTGAAGAACCGAGAAGAGGTTTAGTTTGAGTGCAAAATGAAGTGAGAGTTGGCAGAAACATCTTCAATACACATGTTTAAAGCGATGTGTTTAAACTGTTGAAGGACTTAATGAATTCTTTATGTGGCATGTTTAAGATAGAGCTGTGCACACACTGAACATAATGAGTTTCTATTGTCATTGACCCATATAGAGGAGGATGTGTCAGTGACAGATCAATTTGAGAATACATGCTTGTATTTGACAGCGTTGTGTGTAGAATATAGCTGCAGTATTGTTAAAGCTCTAAAAGTTTACACAGGAAAAGTTGTGCTGTGAAAAAGAACAAGGCTAAAAAATTAAGTTCTGATTACAATTATGGGACGTGACACTTAGCTGATTTCAAATCAGCAAGGCCAAATTTCACAAAGCCTGTCAATGGTGGCAGCAAGCTTGCCAGATCCCTCCCCAATCAAAAGTTTGCTCTATATAATTTTACGCAATCAGATTTCTCCACAGTCATCCAGTGCAATCAGGTAATCAGAGGGGAGCATTAACAAGACAAATGGGGTTTAAAAAGTGGGTGCACTCTGTTTGCAGGAACTTCCTATGGAGAAGCCCCCTCCCCTGCTTGATTACTCCTATCACCCTCATACAGCGCGACATCCCTGCCAAATAGCTTTCTACTACAGAACAGGCAGTATGTGCAGAAGGAGCCAACGTGATTGACTATGCTTGTAAAATCCATCAGGCAAATTGTTACTCTTAAGGCTATTTTTGTTAAGTAATAACTGCTCAAACCCAGGTTGCACTGAGTCAGTCATATTGTGTGCAGTAATAGCACAGTGGCCACTTTCACACCTTCCATTAAATGTGAAATTCTGTTTTCCAGATTGCACAGGTAGGGACCTTTAATGTCAGAATGATTTCTCACTCCATCTATGGAGATGTCACATGTTGAGTTTGCACTGATTGTTGTTCTGCTTTGTCTTCTTTGCACCTTGGGTGAAAGAAAAATTACAATTTCACCTGGACAAGCTCAATTCTGAACTGCAGCATCCTTTAGTCATGTAAGGACAGGTTAGCACTAGATCTGTGTAAGTGCATGACTTTATGTGTTGAGTCCTTCCTAAGATCTTAATTATTTTACTGAGCTAAAAAAGAGAGCAATCAATCATTTAATTTGGTCTTACAGTTATATTTAAAAAATATATATTACAAAAAAAAATACGTAAGAAATGTTTTGATAAGTAAAAACAAGTAATGCATGCCCTGGAAAAGCAACTAAACAGAAAGTCATTGCAGCATCTATATAACTGACAAAAACTCATATGCTAAGGCAGCCAAGCTATATATTAAACTGAAAAGCTGGTACAGACAAACCATACATTACAAAATGTGCACATAGGTATAGAAGTCCGACTCATTTGGTGGTATTTACATTATAAGTGTTGAATGAATCCAAATGCAATTATTCTTACATCATCCAACAGCTGTATGCAGTACTCTTTGCCTTGCTATTGCTTTCTACCTCTCTGTCACCCTGTCACACACACACACACTCACACGCATTGACCACCTGTCACTCTAGTCAGGCTTACTATCTGCAACACTAGGATAAATCCTGCTCAAGTTGGAGGTCTGTTAAAACATCCGTAATGTGTTTTGCTGTCTTCTGTAGGCAGGCAGGATTTAGCAGTAACGTGTTGGATAAAGCTGTCATTGTGACTAGTTATGTGATAAGCATAAAGTTCTCATCAGACGGACCTTGGCTTAACAGCGGCCCTGTTCTATGAGAGCGTAGGGTTAGGTGTGGTGTCCCTCCTGTTAGGTCAGAATACAGGAAACATACAGAAAGATACTGCTATGTGTGCTAAACTAAGCTATCTAGCTACTAGCTGTAGTTTAAAGAAAGCAAATAACCATGGGAATCTTCTATGATAAGTATGCTTGGCTATAAATCATTTTATTTGTGCCTCTAATTTCAGCACATGTTATAGGGTAGGCCTACATCATGCATTACAGATTTTACACCTCTAATGTAAGTATCAATGCAGTACCTTACTGCAGTACTTTATTGAAATAATTGTATTTTGTCTCAAACTTTATTCTGTCCCACTTGTAATGATATATTTCTGGGTAATCCAAGAGACTGACCTCTTCAGACTCTTCAGTCCTTCCAGCAGATTTTCTTGGCTCAGAAATAATTAGGGAAGATGTTGTGAGGATGACAAAAGACAACAGTAAAATTAAATAGGCGCTCTCACTGGCCCTTGGGTTCTTTGCAGAAATTCTAATTAAGTCCATCCAGAAACAGAGAAGCTGGATTGGGGCAGTTTCTCATCAGGGTCCCTCCATGAGCCTCTTTTGTCATGAACACACAGCCAATTACAAAGCTCAACAATAGAGTGGGTTGGTCTCATACCCTCCACAAAGACAGGAGACTATGGGGAGCATGGAGTGACTTTGCGAAAAACACTCTCACCTTCCTAGGAAGTAAAATAAAATATGCATTTTTGTGTGTGTGTGTGTGGGGGGGGGGGGGGTATAAGTCTCCCAGGTATACATGAGACTTACAGGTAAAACTCCATGTGATACACACTCCAAAGTCGTTTTTATGTTTCAGGCTTTACACTGCAGATCCAGTAACTGAGGGTTTTTCCAAATATGTGTGTCTCACTTATTAAAATGAAATAAATTCAGCTGTAAAATAAATCTGAACGACTCTCTCTTTATATCAAGACAAGCCATATATAACTCACTTGTTTGTCATCATTGCATATTGGTGTTGGCAAATAAAATGACTGGCTTTTTAATCTCTGAGTTTTCCCGAACATAGATTATTAGCTGTCTCTCAATTTATTCATTGTGCACAGAGGGTAATTACCCAGAGATAAGTGTTCCTCTATCAGGGTCCAGTCACAGCGATCCAAAAGCAATCTCCTCAGACACGGGTCTTGTCCCCGGCTATTTGGGCGACACATAGTGGGAAGTGGGTGCTGAAGGATGCGGGCTGAGTTTTGTGGTTACCTGCGTTTGGATGAGGCCTTTTGACAGTCACGGCCAGGTGGGCCAATCTTTCAGTCAGACACCCTATTTACCATCGCAAAGCTCTACTGCCCTGCCTCATTTATAGTCGCTTAGGTTGCTTGTGATGAAAAGCAGATAACAGTGTACATTCACCCTTCCACCTCTCTCCTCGGAGACGGGGGCATTCCTCCTGGGGTGCTTGGACTATTATTTTTTGTGTAAAATTAAAAGTGAATGCTCTGTCAAATTTGCGGCAAAAGCAGACGGCGTGTCAGAAAGTGCAATTAGTCATTGAGTGAGTATCTTGTTTTCTGTGTGATTTCTGATGGGAATAAGTCAGGTAGATTGATGCGTCTAAGGAAAATCAATGAGTGGGAGAAAAACATTGTCTTTTGTGCTGTGAATGTGCACCCGAGACGTTTGAGCTGGACGCCCGCACAGAGAAACAGATGTAAATCAGTGAAAGCATAACCCTTCCTCCACATAGCCGAATGGACAGACCTGCATAGATTGAAAAAACTCAAGTTAATGCTTGATTTTAAAGAAACAGCACATTCATTTGGATAAGGATTGCTCAACATAGCTGCCCCCCTAAAAAACAATATTTGTGTCGTGGTCTCTGAGGCATTTCTGAGTTATGTCTGAGCATGAAGCATTTATGTTAGATTTAAAGGCTCAATCAATAATATCTGGGACTTAGTAAATTCCAAGTAATTAAATCAATGATGAAAAAAAAGCATGTTTTGTTTGTTCTTGTAGTTATGCAGTTAATTTAAAAGTATGAAGTCACAGAAAATGTTAGAGAAAACACAAGTCAAGTACATGAAAGTTCGGTTAGATTATAACCTTGGTTCTCTGAGTGAAGAGACTATCCCTTCAACTCTGCACATGTACGGAATATGCAACGGATATGATAAAGAACGCTCGGTGACATTGTGACTTTGGTTTCTGAAGATAATTTCAGCCTCACTATGAATTCAGATTAATCTAAAACATAGTCCTGTGTGTTCATTGAGTCTAAAGCATGGCTAATTAATTCTCCATGAGCTGAGTTATCTCCTCTGGAGGTGTTGAATGGACATGAGGAGACCTTATGTGGGCCACGTCACAGTCACAACGGGAATTATATCATGATCTCTTCATGACTGTTTTTAATTATAGAAAATAAACATCTTGCCTCCAGGCATCAATTGGAGTCTCGCCACAGATCAGCCCTCCCTCATATTTGTCCCTTAAAATAAAAATAAAAAATTCTCGTGGCCATCATCTAGTGTCATGCAAACACCTGGTTTGATATGTTGCTCACTGACTGAAAATAATTTCAATCTGTGGTTGAAATTGGTGCACAGTTGCCACATAGTGCCCTTGGCTACCTGACCTACTCAAGGTTCCTGAAGCTACCAACGTTATAGCTAGCAGCCATAACTTCCTGATATAAGTATGAGAAGTATTTTGGCTAATGTGGGAAATTCTGCAAACATTGTTAATTCAAGTGTGTATTTTCACAGACCAAATTCCTGGTTTAACTTTGATCCTTCCTCTTCTTCTGTTGTAATTTTAGTGGTATGTCTCTGAGATGTGACACACAAATGACGTCATCAGTCTTAAGTGTAGAATCTTTACATATCACAGAGTATATATGATTTTATCTATCTTCTATCAAAACACACTGACCCAAACTGGAACAGAAGCTGTTGAACTTGATCACATTAGTTCTCACATCCAGGTGCAATGTGTATTCCTGTTGAAAGTCCAGGTTATCATAAGTGACAAACCAAATTGAATGGTGACCTACTTAGTACTGTCAGAGGACACAACAGTGACTTAGCCTGTATATGCTCTTAAAGTTAGGGTTGGTAATCCAGGAAAAGTTAGCAAGAGCAGGCTACACTTGAAGCCTATACAATTGGTCATGTTTATTATTTATTTTCACCAAAGCTATTTATTGATGGCTATCAGAACATTAACTGAGTTTCAACAAATAGGTTAAAAGTGTTTCTGAAAAAAATCAATAACCTTCCCTTTACTCACTCACACTTGGATGTTTTCTTTGAATTACATGTAGGAAGGGCCATTGGGAAGTTTTAGCCCCTAACAGCTCACACTGGTATATGTGGTAATTTATGTATACAGTAATAATAACCCAAAACCTATATTTTTACATTACAATAATAACAGTTTAGATGTTTCCACCAAGTTGCTGTGTGATGTTTAACAGTTTGGTAAATCGATTCGATCAATGCAATCATCTTATAAACTGACACATACAGTATTGCATAAATGTATGAATATATAAAGTTTGATAGTCAGGTGCCAAAGATAGTTTTTATAGCAGCATCAACACATAGCCAGTCGACGATGTAAACATTCCGTCCATACTCCGGTCTTTCTACTTCCTTCGTACGTCTGCAGGCCCCAAACAATCCCAGTGAAAGTTATTGTCACTCAGACACACAGGGAAAGCAGAGGCGACTGGTGTCCCTGTGGCTGTGGATTTTTGTAACTTTATTTATCATGGGAAAGATTTTGCTGAGCATGCAATTTCTTGTTTTTCTCTTTCTCTTTTTCGCCCTTGCAACGGCAGACGTCTGCTTCTGGCCTTTGAGCAGCATTAGCAGAACAAATGAGAGCAAAGTGGTTGTTCTTGGAGGCAAAAGTGATATTCATTCCTTTGCAGCACCAAGGTTTTCCCAGCTGGGGTGGAGAATTCAGCAGATACAAACCTAACAGCCTCCTCTGTAAAACTTTGCTTTACTCGTCCAGAAAAAAAAAAACATAAGTAAGATAATACCATTATTATTATCGACATTGCATCTTTAGTGAATTCTCCAAACATGTTGCTTTCCTTTCCCTGCTGATCCCATGCTGTCTAACTAGATTTCTGAATAGCATCATCACTCATCCCCCTTGCCAAAAAAAGTACACTCCTTCTCCCAGACAAGAGAGTAACAGCACCAAACCATTTCCTGGTGTCACATGTTTCAACTCTGCGAAGCTGAAACAACTCTTTCTTTCATTATAATGAAACATGAGAGGCCAGATAATCTCATAAATATGTGTTGTATTTCTTCTTCGGCACTCACGCCGGCCGGGAGAGAGAGGCAGACCTTTGTTTTGGGGGCTTCCTGGCTCACAGGAAGTGATTGCACAGGGACAGTGAGGGACACTCATCTCTTGGAAAGGGGGAATTGTGGAAGACGTATCCCTTTTTGATCAAGGCTTGCTGACGGATCGGCCGGAGAAAGGCAAATGGGGATCATACCAGGGCTTGATGACAAGAGGCCAATTTTGATGTCCCTTTTCTCTCATTGCGGTGCTTCTCTTTCAAGCCAGAATCTGTTTGAGCAGCCTGGGAAAATGGCCTTTTACCCACCTTTCTCGTCACAGAGCTGACAGCACAAATGAGAGCTGAATGGAATTGAGATTAACGTCCAGACTAAATAAACTTGTGTCTTAACTCTGCTCGCTTGTGAATAGGATCCTGATTGCTTCATAGATATATTTCTCATCTGGTTGTACCGGATAAAACCTTCATCAGGGGTCCTTTGCTGCTCCCTTTCTTTCATCTTTATCACTGGATTTGATTAAAGTTCTTTTCATCCACAAATGGTCACAAAAAGCAAAAGCAAAATTGTCCTGAAATCGCAGCAGAAGTGGACCGAAATAAAACCTTTTCAGCGAGGAAAAGCCAGGGCGCCGCTCTGTTTCATCCCAGATTGTTTAATTCAAAAATGTTGACCCATGTGAGAAACATTATATCCGAGCAACATCGGGCTTCATATTCAGTGTAACTATAACCTCAAAGGCCACATGCTCTCACAGTGTTTATAATGCATTAGTGGAACAAACTCGACACTGTACTCTCTTTACAAATCCCACCTGGCCATGTATTACTTGCAGATGTGGCTCTCTAATTCATAATGAACTAATAATGGTTTTGTTAGTGCAAGATTGTTTTCCTTTCCTCCCTCGCACACACATCGATGGAGTTAATCTGCACTGGAGGTGTGGCGGCGCAGGAGGAGATATTGCACCCTGTATGAAACATAGACTTTGGAATGTGTTGTTGCAAGATAGCAGCCTTTGAATCGCCTTAATATGACTCACTCATCATGAATGGATCTGTATGATTAAATAACAGCTTTTTTTTTTCCTCCAGGGAGCCACCTCTTTACATGTATCAAGATTGTAAAGACTTATTATCTGGAAAAAGACAAAAATCCAAGTATGGGCCCTGCAACACACCACAGAGAAACTGCATAAGTTCAGCACTTTGTTTTACTGACAGTCTGTGCCTGTATTTGCAGCAGCAAATGAAACCACATGACACGCATCTGCAAATTAATGACTCCGTATTTTGATGGTGCGCTGATATAAAGGAGAGCTCAAGGACTAGACATATGAGATAAAGTAGAACAAAAGGCGGAGATCTAAAGGCATCAATTAACAGCCTGATCCAGCTTTTATGTCAAAGAGACTGCAGCGTGAAACAAAAAACTTCTCGGAGGCATTTTGCAGATGCATTAACACAGTCTGACTGTCTACATTAATGCATCTATTGATAGGACGCACTAATTAAAACCACAGAGGTTATGATTCTTATAACAATCATGCTGTTGATAAACTGGAGATAGAGACGGAATTTGAGGATGGGAGCTAACTGACGTGTTAGGCATACGTATTCAGATGACAGGTTCGTATTGGAGGACAGTAAAAGTACTGTAAAGTGTAGATTTCCAGGCTAGAGTCCTGCACGGTTACATTTTTGCAAACTCGCACCGGCAAAGCACCGTACCAGGCCCAACCGGTTTCCTGCTATTACCCCCTTCGACCTGTCAACATACGATCCGTGGCCCGACCTGTGACCCATGATTAAACACACATGGTAGACACACACAGTTACTCAATGACATCAAATAGGTTATGGCCTCCTTGTTCTCCTATTAAGGTGATTGAATTGTGTTCTTGGAAAAGTATTTGAATTGTTTCAGCACCGATACTCTTCTGCAGCTGTGTCTCTTCAGCAGCAAACAGCTTGTGGCTATAAAAAGCTAATATTCTCAGGCACTGAAAACGTTTTCACCACTGGCCATTTTGCTGTACTAGCTACTTCTGTGTTGGCAGTGACAGTTATCTGAGCGGAAGTGGTCAAATGTGGTGTAATGGGAAGAAGAAGAAGAAGCAGAAGAAGAAGAAGCTTAAACAAAAGTACAAAATATATAGCCTTATATAGCGAATACTTCCCAAAAACAACATACATCTGTGTTAATCAATGGTTTACCCGTGGCCATACCAGTGAATTTATGTAAATATGTATCTGTACATTTTAAATGCTGGTAATCCTCCTGCTATATTACCATACTCACCAACTGGACATGTGGAGAAACCCAAAACCTGTCTTACTTATAGCTCTGGTTCCTAAGCTATCTAGTGAATGGTCACCTGATGCCAGTTTCAGGCTGAGCTATCAACATGGAAATCCCTTCTACTGTCCATGCCAAAACTTAAGATCGGCCTATAACTAAAAAATCTGCTTATGATTTGAAAATACCACAGACGATGCCAAACACATAAAGTATTATGTATCGAGCAGCTTATTTTTATGATTTATCTGGATTGGATTTGGCCAATCGCCTCTGCTCAAATCAAGCTCTAAAGGAAAATGGAGGAAAGGGAGAAAGAAAAAAAACTGTTTTAAATGTATATGTTGCGTGTTGACACAGAATGAGCTCTTGTGTAATAGAGCCTTGTGCTCAGGAATAGAGCCCACATCTACTGTGGAGGCAATTCTTGGCTCTGTGTACCTTAGAAACCTCTCGAATTATTTTCTCTGTTGACTGGTCCTGAAAGCACACAAACGCACACAGAATACATACATTTTACACAGACAGACCATGTTGCATTGAGGACAATGTCATCCTGCCTCAGTTTATCAAAGGTGCAAAGCTTTTTGATGACGTGCAAAGAGCAAAGCCATAACACGTGCAGGCGTGAAGCATTAAATTAAAACGTCTTCCTGTTATTCCACTCGTGGATCTCACCTCGGCACTTTGAAGTCTGACCTGTGCCGAGGAAGTGAAGGAACCTGCATGCTCTGTGTTATTGCAGCGTGTCTGCAAAGTAGAGTCTCATTAGGGAATTTTAGCCCGGCGAAAGATTTCGCAATAGGGAAAACAAGGATGATAAAGAAAATGAAAGGAGGAGATAAAGCAGGAGGAAATCCAGGGGAAAGACGGACTGGAGATATTGTAATTAGTTGCACCTGTTTCCTTTAACCCAGCTCCAGTTTCCCTCTACAAACGCATGCAGATTACCCATCAAAGCCCGGCGTCGCTGCCTCTGCTCAATGGCTCCTTTGTTGCCAGTTGTCAGGGAGGCGGCCCACAAAAGTATGTAACACAAGCAGGCCACATTGCTGTGGAACTTACAGTACATGCAAGCCTCCACCAGCCGCAGCGAGGATAATAGGGAGTGCTTGTAGACATGGAGTCTGCATCACAGACACTGGTGGCACTTCTTTTTTTCAGGATGTGACCACAACAGTTCCATCATCTGCCAACACACACTATTAGCTGTTGTACGGAAGAGGAGCAAGTGCTGCCACACAGGCCTGAGAGCAACGGGGGAATTTGCTTGTTTGACGGTACACAAACATGCATATACGCAAAATATATTATAGGGACAGATGTGTACTACTACTTGTTCTGCTCCTACTACTATAGGGCTTCTACTAATCTTAATTATAATACATGCATACATACCATATTCTCCAACAGTTGCATGATTTTCCACAACTCTTAAGTTACTTTTTGTAACTAGAGTGCCCATTGGGAAAGGGGGTCTCAGACTGTGAATAGTGTTTGCATTTTTCTACTGTCAACACATCAAAAGCCCAAAACCAACAGCTCATTAATCCTGGTACCAGTGTGCGTGTATATCAAAGCCTGATGTATCATGTGTCTCTTTGCCCTTGGCTCTCACTGTCGTCCAAAAACTAAAAACACGTCCATGAGCCACACTGTTGCACTGAATGATGCTTTTCTTTCATTGCCATGAATGTGGCCGCTGCAGTTTATTCAGAGTCAACCCCACATGCAGTACATTCCATCCTGCTGCCATAAATGTTCTTGAGCTCACTAAATATATATAAATCCGCAGCTGAAAATAGTCCCCAACAAGTGCAGTATTAACCTGTTTGTATGTTCAAATTCTAAAATTGACATAGCTGTTTTGGGAAGGATGCTTATTCTTTATTCAAAAATGAAAGTATATATTTGTGAAGGTAAGGTAAGTATTATGATTAGGCATTGTTGATTTTGACCTTTTTGTCTGTTGTGTCTTTCTTTCAAGGCGAATACGACCCAAACAACATTCAATATAACAATTCAAAAAGCTGTTATATGTTTGTTTAAATATTTCTCTCTGTGCAAACATCACGTAGCTGTAGCTGCCTGACCCGCTTTGTACCCAACTTATACATCTTATGTGAGACAGTCAGGCAGCATTGAATAAGATGATTTTTCCAACCTTGAAGGTATTTGGAAATAAAAGAGTAAAACCAGTACAGAGCCCAGAAACTTACAAAAGGGAGAAGGTTTTCAGATTAGTCAAAATCTATGAAACTTCCATTCATCCGTGCTCATGATATGAAGTAATTGTGTGTCTCACCTTCACAGTATGTCGGTTTTCTGCCAACTTCTTGCCGCTATGAGGCTTTAATTCTCCTTTCTGAGATTGCTAAAGTTTATCTTATCTTCAGGAACCATCAGTGAACTCGTGGTAAAGACGCTGACAGGCGCTGCCGCAGCACGAGTGCGGTGCATCACATTCAGATCTCAGTCAGCGTATATTGACCCCGGTCCATGGCCTACATAATCAGTATCATATATGGATTGCCCATGTTTCAATTTGCAGATGAACTGGATCCAGCAGTTTTCTTATTTCCTCCGAACAGTCAGCCTGTAATTGAAAACACTTAGAGGGGGTGACATGTCGGTCACACTGCTACAGACTCCAGATCAGCCAGTCCTCTGCACAGCTGCTGCAGTCTAATAACATCCATTTGGAGGAACTGTCCTTGATTAGGTTATTATTAAGATCATTAAATGTTTCAATGAGAGAAGTACGGGGAGGAGTGACGCGACGTGGTGGTAGAGTGGTATTCTCTGTCGCTGAATTGGACGCTGATAGGTTCACATGCTCACCTCATGGAATGTATCTGACAATGAACGCCGCGGCAGAGACAGGGGGTAAAGGGGGAGAGACCATTCTGCATTCAAGCGCTAATTAGAAAAATTAGATCTATGAAAGGCAGCGAGTGATCTAGGCCTTCAACCTACGTCTGTGTACCGCTGTAGCAGCACAAAGAGGAGGCAACAATGAGCATTGAGGAGGAGGGAGGGGGGATAAATAATTTAATCCATTATCTACTCTGCAAAGCTCATCAGCACTGCTACACAATGGCCACGATTGAATTGCTGATTGCATTTCTCTCCTACCCTCCAGGAGAAAATGCCCATGCTCCACTATATGCTCTCAGCCTGCCAGCGCAACTAAGAGCAAGAGAAAGACGGAGAGTGAGGGAGGGAGAGACCGAGCAGTGTAGAGTGTCTTCCACCAAGGTCAAACTACAATGCAGCAATCTAATTAAGAGTATCAGAGAGTTTCCTGTATGGGGTCAACCTCCCTGTTGTGCTCACTGGCTCATATTGTCCATTTTGTGATACATCATGTACTCCTACATGTAAATGATGGATGTGATGCTGATTAAATCTTTTTAATTTCATCCCTCCTTCCATACTCTTTTTAATTGATGAGAATATTTTAATAGAGTTGTAGCACTGTTGTTTTACTTTGATAGTTTGACCAGCAACATACATGAATGGACAAAGGTAAGATGTTGTCTCCCATGATGGTGGCAGGATTAAAACGGTCATGTCTGTAGTTTAGGGATTAACTGCTGATTCTTTTTTCAGACTTTGATGAATCATTCTTTACCTTTCATCAAATTTCCCCTGCTCACATGTTTTATCCAATGACATCAACGTATTAACATCTATGGAATGGATTGGCATGGTCTCCAGAGGATGAACCCTTCTGACTTTCATCTGCTTCCCCTGCCTTTTCATCAGCTGTCACCTGCTCACATGTTTGCCTTTTCCAGAGATAACATCACAACATCAATGTAATGGATTTGCAGAGAATGTTGAACATTCACGGTCTCCAGAGGTTGAACTCTACTAAAGTTGACAATCCTCTGACTTTTTCTCTGATGTAGTTAGCATGTTACAATGCTAATACGCTTGAATTGAGAAAATAAACACAAAAATACAGATTGGATTTGTATCAGCACAGCGATAAATCAGTTGGGCTCTAATTAGAAGAACATTTGAGTTACAGCCACAGCTTCCCTTTTCTCTAAAAGATAAACGCATACTGTCGTAGTTAAGATATTTCTAGGCTCCTCAAAGACTATGTGGATGTACGCTACACAATAAAAAAGATTTTTCACCAGCTTCCCAAGTTCCAAGTCTTTGTCCTTTTCACATTACCCACTGGCTACTGTCTATGTTTGGCTTGTTTTCTTGTTTCTTATTGTGCAATGGTAAGAATATTTTTTTTTCAGCCAGATGGTTACGAGATTGTTTGAGGAGTCTGAAAATGGCTTTCACAGCAACATTGAGTGCTGTTAAATGACTGTCTGGGGTTTTCAAACACTATTTATCTTGTAGAGAAACAGATGCTTCTTTGAGTGTAAGTGTAAAGCTTTGTAAATTAATGGCCGGCTCTGGGGTTAGACTGGACCTATAGCCTCAGAGAGATGCTCCCATGGCTGCAGACACTTAGTCCTGTGTCACTGTCCTCTTCACAGCAAATGTCAGTGTGTAACAGGCTAAAAGGCAAGAAACCATTAATGGATGAATCTGGCAATGCTTTATGGCTTCCCCCCCATCAACTGCAATCTATCATCTGCACTAGGCTCCAGTAATATCAGGAACACTTGAGGTTTTCTTGGCCCAGTGCCTCTGACATGCTGGCTTAATTTTATTTTCCATTTCACATTTACATAAAACACAGCGAAATGTAGTACACATAATAGTCCCCTTTGGCCAAGCGCTTTAAGGTCCTGTCCACAGTCCCAGTGAGGGGCAGTCAAGCTGCCTCTGCTCTGCTCTGTTTGTTTTATAGAGCAGTAGTTAGAACACTTTGAGGTCAGCTAGTTGCACAAAACCTGTGCTGGGTCTCCCATGGTCTGCTGAGAAAAGGGTCCAAAACCAGTCCAGAGAGCCATTTCTAGAAGCCCAGTCAACTTTCATTGACAAAAAGAGGTCATCAGTCTGTGCACAGCCTCAGCAATAACAGGAGTAAACGCTCTCGATGGGTCGTAATGGAGACATTTGACTTATGTTAGAGCTGCTGCCCCTGCGGATCAATTCCTCTTGCAAAGCTGCTGCTGCAAGAAGAGGAGCTTCATTTGAAAAAAACAACCAAAATGTCCCCCTTTCAAAACACGCAGCCACATGGGTACTCCATTCGCACACCCAGAATTAATTTGAGAGCTGTCATTATGCAAGTACAGCACAAATTGCCCAAGACCAAGTGAATCTATTTATAGCGATCACAAGGCCTGCGAGCCAAGTGTGCCTAATGGTGTAATTTGTATTGTTAATGGTAATGCACTATTAGTTTGTTCCATTTGGCTTTGCACAGGTGCATTTATGGGCTCTGGTGAACCGTTGCAGTCAGTCCAAGCCCACATGCTGCTCCTCCTGCTCTTTCAGCAGGACCACGGCGCCCTCTAGTGGCGGAGAGCACAATGACAAGTTAAGGGAAACAAAGCCGATGATTCAAACACAGGCTGGAGCCAAGGTTGGGAGAGAAGGAGGATTTTTTGGGTCTTTCTCTTTTTTTTTGCTGAAACAAAAGCTGAATCCTTTGTTCAACTCCAAAAGTCAATAAGTTGTATTGTGACAGGCAGACCTGCAGAGTCCTTAAAGTGCACAGAAGCTCAAAGTCATTAAAAAACAGCAGCTCCCACAACTGTCTGACAACAACAACAAAGCAGGATAGACTTTTGAAATATTGTGTTCCTAATTAACCTTCAAGCTCATCAGCCACAATCAATATAGACCGCAGCCTTTTTTTTTTCTCTAATTGAGATGAAGTAATTATCACACTGTATTCATCTCGTTAATGAAACAATGTTCCAATATGCCTGCAGCAAAACTGTTAATTGAGTTCTATTTTCTGAGACGAGCAGCCTCTCCTTGTGTCCATGGCCACAAAGCGTCAAATATGGGTTGGGGCCTTTGTGCTTGTCTCTGTGTCGACACAAGAACAGGCTGTGGACTGGTGGAGCATGCTGCCGCTCTCTCTCCCCGCAGACACTCGCCCTCCCTCCTGTCTCCTCTCCCATCAGAGAGGAGGCAAGAGTTGGTAATACCGCTGACTTCAGCAGATCATCCCATCCCAGTCTGTTATTTCACGGTTGCAGTGGTTAAGTACTCCCTGTTGAGTAAGATATAGCGAGGCAATTATTCTGTAATTATGGAGCCAAAAGACGAGAAATGGAGTCAAGAGTTACTGAGCTCATGCAAATCACTGTAAGAGAGTGAAAAAAACAGGCCACACACACGAGAGTATGTTTCAGCTCCTCATTTTCTGCTTGTGATACAAACAAAAGGCTGAGAAACATGTGAGCCAATGGTGGTGAACCAAATAAATCAATTTCATCAATCACCTATTCAGCAATAATGACAAATCTTCATAGATATAATGATTATTAGCCTTTTATTTTAAATCTTTAGGTTTTAGACTATTGGTATCCTCAGCCCCTGATTTTAATTGACATCGTGACCGGCCACCACCACCTTCGCATTTGTGGTTTGAGTGAAATGTTTGAGCAACTGCTGGATGAATTGCCATAAAATATTCAGCGCACATATTGTAATGACTTCTGTCTCCTGTCTTTTCCTCCCGTGCCATCATCTAATTCTGTCAAACACATTGTGTTTACAACCAAACACCTGCAACACTAATCTCATCCCATCAGCTCCAGCTACACTTTGAGTTTTGTCCTAATTAGGCAAGGTTAGGATGCTAACGAGTCATGTTTTTTTGTTAACATATTTAATATTATATCTGCTAATACCTAGCATGGTAGTGACTGGAACACGTTTGCACGCTGACTTTAGCAATTACCTCAAAGCTTTGCTTCAGTGCAAACTTGGAGCTGCTATCGTAGCATCAATTATTCAGTATAACAATTACGATTAAACCAGCTATTATTTATACATTAATGAAATCCTACTTTACATACATGGTCAGTTTCAAATAATTTTTTAAGTGTGCTATTCCTCAGAAGTATTGAAAAAGGAGCATAGGATGATATATTCAATGTCAAACTCTTGTTGTCAGAATTGTCAGTTTAAACGGATTTTGTCTACTGTGCAACAACAATCTGTGAGTTTCAGCCTTAACTTCATGATGTTCAACATGTCAAACAAACATGTCACCATCAAAGCAATCTAACAAACAATGCCATTAATATATGCACTGAATAATTGAGGAACCAGGTATTTTAGACCTTGGGACAAAGTCAGGTGGGTCAATGCTGCTACAATTTCAGCAAGTTTGTGTCTGATTGTGTCTGATTAAAAAAAAGATGCTTGTTCAAGATCGAGTAGTGCCTTTAAGAGTGCAGTGATAACTAAAGTGTCCTTCTGCTCATCAGTGCCAAAAAGCATTTCACAAACACACACATTAGACACAATAAAAAACAAAAATAGAAAGACCGGAGATATGAAAGTTTGTATTTAAGCTGTTAATGTAGTAAGTGCAAAACAGAGCAAAAACAGGAAATGAACTGAAGAATTAACTAAATACACAAATTAAGAGGAAACATGATTGTGAGATCACTGGAAAATGAAAAACAATAAAAGTGTGTTATACATTGCATTAAAGGCACTATCGCTTCCACCTCTCCCCTTGTTGCACACTGCAGGAAATAACCCTGTGAGCAGGACAAATATCCATTTAACCCTGTACAATCTTTTCACTGTTGATTAGTAACTTCCTCCAGCTCAATGTGCTCTTTCCACAGGTTAAAAAACAGCAGCAATCAGTTATATCAAAGATGCACGTCATCATATCTGTGACAAAATACTGACACCATGTGTAAAATGTCTCAGTGGGATAAAAAATGTACTATTCACACACCACAGGATGCAATGGTTCAATCTATGTTCTGTTGCTATCATTTGGTCCAAAAGCACAACACTGTGTTAATGCAGTGTGTATGACCGCAGCTTGTTCTTTATGTCACGTTTGTTACAGCTACATCTTTTGTCATTTGTAAACCGGTGCAACAAAGCTGAAAAAAAAAAACATACTAAAACAAATGAGTTTGTTTCAACTTGCGATGGAAAAAAACAACACATTTAAAGGTAATTTTAAACTTTAAACTCTGAACTAGTCGAGGTTTGAGTTGTTTTAATCGATCCAACCAAGAAACCAAGAAACCAAAACACATGACTTAACAATCATCCTGTGTTTGGCTCTTGTGATGCAGCACATTCAGCGTATGAGCAGTGATTCTGTCTCACAGCTCAGACTGACACTTTATCCATGTGAGGTTTCCTCGACAGCTGCACCGCAATAAGAGAAACTCAACACATTCCTCATAGAAATTCCACAGTACAGTACGTTTCTGTACTTTAATAGGGTCAAAATAAAAAAAACTGAAAAAGCTGAAGTACAGGAACTATAATTCCAGCATTAATGTGTCCCTTTTTGTCCCTTTGTGTCCCAGTGTATATGACTTGTAATAGTGTTTTTGTCCGCACAGCCCTTGTCACTATATTCTGGCTCCATATTCAGTTCACTTTGGGGTAGATCTTTTCATAGAAGAAGCTCTGACCCAGGACATTAAGTTCTCCATCCTTTTCCCTGACAGCGTGTGCACGAACAAACTGAAACTGCTCCAGTGCAAACTCGTAAAACTCATTTTCCATTTTCCAGATGTTGGACTGCTGCAGCTTGGCTTTGGTCTCTCTGGTGGGAGGCTTCTTCTCAGTAGTCTTTCGCAGGTGGGACTTCTTCCCTGGGGTAATGTAAGACAGTTTAATGAGTCTGCCGGTCAGGGCAACACTAATACTAATACTGAGTGGGAATGTGAGGTGGGACAATGTGCAGGGAGTTTGGTACCTGTCCTGTAGAGCTCGGTGGCGCCCTTGAAGAAGCGTGGCAGGGTTACTTCCAGGATCATGATGAAGTCCTCCAGCTCCTCAGTTACTCCAACCAGCAGATACTCATTCACCAGGTTGTATTTGGCCTGTTCCAGGGCCCATCTACTGCCTGCATTCCTGCACACAACATGTTGGACATAAATCACTGCAAGTAGACCTGAGATCAATCCAGTTGGTGTTTCCACTGTGTTTACCCTGATGTAAGTGCCGAACAAATTCAGTGATTGGCTCTGTTTGCCACATTTCTCTCTTTAGTTTGCTCTGCACTGTAGAGCTGTCATATGCATGATAATAATGCCAAAGTGCTGGTAACTGAAATCCCACAATGTTGTTGTGGTCAGTGTTGTGCAACTTCAGTTCACATTAATAGTTGAATTTTTTAAAGTTTGAACTAAGCTCAGTCCCAATAATGAATGCTCATATCTTCAATTGTTTTAACTTTTTTAAAGCCACAGTGTCACAGTAGGAAATTACAGACACAGATAAGGTAACATATGCAAAAATAGGTTTTGTCTAAATGGACATAATATGTCTCATTATAACAAAAATCTTACATGTCCACAAAGCCGGTATCGACAAACATGCTACTTGATGCTAACAATACAAGGTCACATCAAAGAGCACTATTGATCAGTTACGTCTTACCTCTGATGTTTCGTCAGATTATTTTGTTTTAATTCATAACTCTGATAAAGCCTCTAATCCAATGTCTCTGTGTTGCTTTGAAACAATTCCAAGGTGCATGGCGCCACCTACTGTTCTTTTTCTTCCCTCGGTTTACTGGCGGTCCCGACTAAAACCTCTAACTTATCGCTGCTTCTCTTTATTATAATAAAATGAGGCACAAATAGCATTCAGATTTTTTTGCTATGGATGACTAGAGGTTTTGGGGCAAATGATTTCACACGGGATTCTCCCTCTTTGTGATTGGTCAAAATTAAATCATTAATTTTACTGTACTGTATAACAAGTGTCACTCCCGAGAGAGTAAACAACACTTACATTGTGCTCTAGGAATGTATTGTTTTCTAGTTACTGCGTTCACAGAAAATCTGAACAAGATTGCTTAAAAGGTTAAAGGGATAGTTCACTCATTATCTACTCACCCCTATGCCTGTGTGGGGGTGGGGGGGGGGGTGTTTGGGTCCACAAAACACTTTAGGAGTCTCAGGGGTCAACGGTGTTGCAGTCAAATCCATTACGTCTGGAGAAGAGGTCGCGATAGACTTCAATTGTATTAGATTTGGCTGCAACACGGTGTAGTGGAAAAATAAGCATCTTTCCATACTAAGCTTCTGAGGCTTGGGTCTGAAGTTTATTAAGTTATTATTTTTGGTTAAGGAGGTAGGGAGGGTCGTCCACTAACCAGTGGGTCTGTGGTTCGATCCCTGGCTTCTCCATACTGGCTGAAGTCCTAGGGAAAGATACTGAGCCCCCAAACTGATGGATGTGCCAGCAGTGTGTTAGTGACGCATGCTGCACGAAGATGCACTGTATAAATGGGTGTGAATGGGTGAATAGTAAATGTACTGTAAAGCACTTTGAGTGTAATGTATATTAACTGTAAGTGTGTTGTGCTTGTGATGAGGAGAGTGCAGCCCACTCACCAACACTCTGAATGGTGGCCACAGAAGAAGGGGATCTGGAGCCAGAGCTTCTCAGGAGCACAGTCAGACCCCCCCGATGACACACACTCATCAAAGGTCTAAAAGACAAACACATAAAAACGAGCGCTCATAAATGAATGTGCAGACAAACTAGACTTACCGCACTGTAGTTGTATGCCTCTGCCAATCAGTGCAGTTTCTGTGTATATATTTCAAAATGCTTTTGTACCAGATTCATATAAATGTCACTGTAACCATTACCTTGAACAATTGAAACTGAATCACTTTATCTTTGATTCCAAATGACAACTGATATAAAAGGAGAAGAAATTCCCTCGAGCAATCTTGAGACGTTACATTTAAAAGGCCGCCATGGCCTTGACCTTTGACACTGAAATCTAATCAATTTATCAGTGAGTCCAAGTAAATTGTGTCAGATGAAATCAAATTCTCTGTGGTCAGTCCTAATATGTCACATTCACAGTGACATGAGGCCACTGTGAACTTGATCTCTGACCTCCAGGAACCAAATCGAATCAGTTCATATTTGAGCCCAAATGAAGGTTTGTAAAAAAAAATGACATTCGCTTCAGCTGATCTTAAGATTTCATGTTCAAGAAAAACATACACATACTTTGTGACCTTGACCTTTAACCACCAAAATCTGATCAGTTCATCCTTTAGTCCGAGGGAATATTTATAACAAATTTAAGGAAATTCCCTCGAGGCATTCTTCAGATATCGCGTCGAGGGGAATGGGACGAGCGGACGGACAGGCAGATGGACAAACCGAAAACATAATGCCTCCGGCCACTAGCTGTCACAGGCGCGGAGGCATATTAAAAGGCCTGAGGGGGCCGTCAAACAACAAATCCCTGAGTAAGAACTGTAAATAAAAACCTTTTTGTCTCCTTGTTTTCTTCGGCGAAGGCCAGGTCTGTAGTCGTCTCCAAATCGCAGGAAGTAGTAATAGGACACCAGGCGCTCGATAGGGTCTCGCAGCACGTTTATGTACAGGGGCTTCCGCCTCACGCCATATCTACACAAAAAGACAAGGGTTGACAAATTGAGAGACCAAAAGACACATGACCCAGGCGGCCGTCACATTTCTACACCAAGTTTACAGTTTATTCCACTTGAGAATCAGTGTCCCCATCAGTGAAAGAGTATCAGCATCAGGGAGGACTGAGGCAGCGACTTAACAGGATCCCTCTCACTGAAAAACACTTAGACCATTAGGGTAATTACCTGTGATGACTAAGTGATAGTGTTGGAGGAGATAAGCACAACAATGTGATTAATCAACGCTGAAGCGCACGTTGAGCAGTCAATACATGACCTCCCTTTATCTGCTCTGCTAACTGTTTGTAACTAATGTGGAAATGAATGGTAGTACAGGAAATGAAGGGCCTTACTTTGAGAAGTCCAGATAAGCTACATGGCCGTGGAAGAAGCCCGGGTTCATCTCTCTCCACGAGGTGACATTCCTGACAAAGCGCACCTGTAACCAAAGATAACGGGAACGTTTAATGGAGAGGAGGGGAAACTGCGGGAGAAAGGAAAAAGGCCACAACAAAATACAGGGATACAAGATCGAGTGGCGGATTTGGTTGAAGATGGACCCTTTTTTTTTAAAAGCTTTTAAGTCTTTGCTCTTATTTTCAAGCATGTTAAAAGGCTGAGCTCAGGTTTGTGGACACAGAGTTTTGAGAGAGTCTATTGCATTTAAATCAAATTGGTTTAAGAAAACCTTGCTGCATCTCATAAGTTCATCAGCTGACTGAGTGGCTCACAGACTTCCGTTGACAATATTAGAGTCGAAGGAAGTTAATGAAGTTAGAAAACCTGCAACTAAAAAAATGGAATTAAAATTGTGAATACTAAGTCTGTCACATTCGCATATGTACATGATATAAGAATAGGACGAATAATGATCAGTGGAAAAATCCACTGATCAGCCGTTTTCAGAATTGGAGAATTGGGTCCTGACCTTCTCCGGAGTTTGGCTCTCACACATGAACAGCGCAGCAGGAGATTCTCTGCTAAGACGTCACTACCGCACAAATCTCTGGGCTGCTCAGGTGAGGGGGGGGTGCAGTAGGCAGAGACAGGACGGTTTGTATTATTGAGACCTGCAGAGATCTTGTGATCTTTCAACCCAGAAGTCTTATCACCAAACCATCTTTGTCAGTGGGTTCTATTTTATGGCTCCACTACTTTTTTATGTAGTGAGTGATAGTTTGGGGGTTTTAGTTTTTCTCCCATTTTAGCATTGCATGTTTGAAACGCCTGGCTTGTGGTGAATCCTGCAGAGGATCTCCAGTTGTGTTCTTATATTGGCTCCTCCAGACTTTCTGCAGACTTTTGCCTCCACACAAACAGCCCCTCCGTAGAAAGTCTGAAGGATCTCTCCAGTTCATTACATGTCTGAGAGTAGCTGTATTTACTTTATTATTCCGCAATATCAATTAGTTTTAACATGAGTAAGGCTCAGAATGATTAACTATCATGGTTCATATACAGATAGGTGTGTTGAAAAGTCTGTGCAGTGTGTTTCGACTGATGGAGGGCTCAAGGTGTCAGACTTTGAAAAGCCCTTAATAGCAAGCTTGAAAGAAAAGAAAGATCTCATTTACAAAAGTCGAAGTAGGAACAGCCTCTTTGCTCCATATTGTGTTCAGGTGCATCCTCTTTGATTTAAAGAGTCCATCTGTGTACAATTTGAATTGCCTAGATGTGGTTAGAAAATACATATGTTTATATTAAGTCCCAGAGTTCTCATTACAAGTCAGGACAAAAACAAAGCTTTGAAGTCTCTGTGGAGGTATTGGAATCCATTTTGTGTCAAAGATCAGGGTAAGATAAAAAGAGGTTTGGATACCCGGCCTCTTCGTAGAGATGGCTGTCCAGACAAACTGAGCCTCCGGGTAAGAAGCCTCAGCAGAGACATGGAGACTGGTTAGTCTGGAGAGAAGAATGAAAGCAGCTAAAACAGAGTTTCTTTAATAGAACCAGCTCCAGTGCTCACAAGACCTGGCTGAGACCTTGGTGACAGTTCTCCTCTTCAGTTCAACAGAGAACTGAAGCACCCAGACAAGACAACACTGTGTGCGACTTCAGGACAAGTCCCTGACTGTCCCTCCTAAGTGGTCCAGTCAAGGCCTGGACTTAAACCCCATATAGCATCTGTGGACTGACCTGAGGATAACAGTTTACAGATGCTTCCCATCAAATGTGACAGAGCCTGAAAGGATCAGCCAGAGAGGATAAACTGCCTAAACCCAGGTGTGCACAGACTTAGCCAAGAACACAGAGCGCTGGAGCTGGAGCTGCCAAAAGGCTTCTACAAAGAAACTGCTCCAATGTTTTGGAAATGAGAGACTTCAGTTTTTGAGTTTTCATACATTTCTAAAATGTTACTCTTCATTGATAAGTGTGGATTGATGGATTCTCCTTTTCAATAAAACAATTAATTAAACTCTCCAAAATGTAGTAGCTTTAACCCTGAACGTATATAAACGAGGGAATAATTAATGCAAATCCTAGGGCTATATAGGGATACACACCTGCTGCTGTTACGAGTGGTAAATGATTGGCGGCAACTCAAACGGGTGAGTCAACACATCTCCGATCTGGATTTTAGTAGCAGAACAGTTTAAGCAAACATTTAGAAAGTAAATCAAACTGAAACTATCTCAGGTTTTGAAAAGGGAGGAAGCCCCAACAGAAATGTCGCCCTGTGTCAATAGTATTAAAAACCTTTCCCAAAATAACTATTCTATAATATGGTTTTATGTATTTTTTCAACAGCAGTTTATATCTCATATAAAGCTATTTTCGGACATGAGCTCACTTTGTCTTTTCCATATGAAGAACACGGCAGGTTTTTGTCCAGGTCAGAGGTCACACGTGTTCACAACAACAGAGATCACATGATCTGTGTACAGCGTCAGCCCTCAAATCTCATTGTCTGTCCGAGTTGACATCTTCATCTTCTATGTATATGCTATTTCATCCTGAGATATATGTATCCTTGCAGTTTGGCGTGTGACTTTATTCCTGCTGTATTCACACACAGACTCACCTGGACATTTGCAGGCATTTTGTTAGGGGTCTGGCAGGAAAATCTCCAGAAAACATCTGGAGCAACTGACTCAGGCATATACGTCATCCACACATAACATCTTGTAAATTAAAGGAAAATGTCCACACTTGAGTGCGGGTCTGAAAGCAGCTTAAGATAACAAAGTCAGGAAAAAATCTAAGAGATGCCCTTTTAACTGTGAATAGCAGCAAACCACCTCCATTCTTTTCAGTTATCTTTCAAACCAACTCTGTGGTCTGGGAGAGAAAAAAATATGACGAAGTGAAACAGACTCCCCAGTGTTGATCAAGCTAAATGCTATTCCAGGAAACAAGCGTAATTGTTCCTGCAGTGAAATGAGTTGCACTGTGATGTATCAGCAGACTGATTTTCTCCCCTCGTCTGTGAGGAAGTAGTGTTTGTGAGATGGCAGACAGGATATTACCTTGGCACTCGCAGCCAAAAATAACATGAGCATAACTTCAGGGCATTTCCACTATGTGTCCTAAGCTGCACTGACAGCAGTACAAACGCAGCCGGTGTAACAGGCAGTAGGGCTGCAACTAACGACTATTCTGATAGTCGATTAGTCACCGATTATTGAAACGATTAATCGACTAATCGGATTATGAATGACACAAATTCTCAATTGCTATTATTTAGCAAGCAGCTTTTAAATTTAGCTTGAGGTTGTTCAAGGCATGTGATGACTGAAAATAAAGACAATAAAGATTGATACTTCATTAACAAAAATGTCTTTTAATAAACTTTGCTGCATATAAGGGTACTGTTGACACAAAAGCAAAGAAAAATCAAGTTTTTGTCCATTTAAAACCAAGGACAGGCAAAGTGCTAATAAAAAATATTAATTTAAATTTAAGTTTCCCTTTTTACTGTGAACCAAGAACAGGCCAAGTGCTGGTACTAAAACTAAATTAAAATTCAAGTATCCATTTTTCGTGTTAACAAAAAAGGACAGGGAAAATAACATTAATAAAAACATCAACAAACGAAACTACAGTCTTCTTCAGACTAAATCATTTTGATTAAAACAAGACGTTTGTCAGGCAATAGGATAATATTTCGCTTTTAAACTCGTTAATAAAAAGTTTAAACCATATTTTTGTAATGGATGCTAGAATCGTGCGCACAGGTATATACGTGTATATATAACATCTGACAGAGGCGAGTCCGCATCGTCTCCGTTACGAAGTCACACGTGCCTCCTCCTCAAATGTGCGTGTCCTGCTTCCATGGAGAACAGGTCCTCTGTACACATACTGCAGGTAGTTTTTTCTCAGGCCATGTTAAGAGTGAAGTTCTCCCGAACTTTTTACTTCCTGGTGCGCGACTGCGCGCGGCAGCGGACGCCGACATTGGTCCATGTTTTGACGCTATTGCACATGCGCGACTTTCAGAGATAGGAAGGGAGCGAGATAGCTCACTCCTCAGCTACTTCCATCAGCACCTCCGGTAAAACGCCGTTTAGTTCCGCTGTGCGGAACGAGAAACACGCGCTATGACGTCACCAACGAATCATCGACTAGTAAATTCGTCGGCGACTATTTTGGTCATCGATTTTTGTCGACGACGTCGACTAATCGTTGCACCCCTAACTAGGGATGGGTATCGTTTGGTTTTTATCCGATACCGGTTCCTAACCGATACTTTTAAAACGATACCGGTTCCTAAACGGTGCCTGAACCGATACTTTTTTCAAAAAAGTGCACAAAACGATACTTGACTAAGAAAGGCTTTTTTTATTGCCAAATATATTAACTGTTAAGTAGATTATAAATATAAATAAATACAAAACCCTTTTTAACTTAAAACTATGAATAATATACGAACTGTTAACAAAAGTTTACACTATACTTAAATAAATAAAAATAAATACAAAACACACACACTCTGACTCTGACTTCGGTGCCTGAGCCAAATGAAGACTGAGGGTCGCTTTTCCATCACTCGGAGACCCCCCCCCCCCCCGTCTCCGCGGCTGGGGCTGTCGCAGGCAGGCTTCGGCCCCCCGCCTTCGTGCCCCTAACATGCGGTCGCTTTTATGAAACATTTCTCGGCGTGGTCTTCGTTCCTCCCGCCCCCGAGCCTTTCCAAGCCGACCCGGAGCAGGTCGCGACGCAACGCCAGGGAGGAAATGCGCCCGGCGGGGGGGGGGGGAAGCCAGCGCCGGGGAGAGGTCTCACGAGGAGATCCCCCCCCACCTGCACGGAAGCCCTGACGCACGCGGGGCGCGGGCAGCGCGGAGACAAGAGTCTGTCCACCGGGGGTCCGCGGGGGCCTCCGGGGGCCCGGCGGGAGCCGCCACTTCCCGTGAAGGAAGGAGCGGAAGTGTGAGGAGGTGGGACGAGCGGAGACCTCAGGCTTCGATTAGCTTAGGCACCGAAATGAGGCACCGAAATCTCCGTTGCATTTCGGTTCGGGTAGGTACCGGTTGTACCGGAGGTACCCAAACCTACCCCTAACAGGCAGTAATGTCTGCTGATGCCACACATATTCTCTGGAGTTTTGAAAAACATACACAGAGTCTGTATATTATTTGCCCCAAGAATAACACCATTTAATTGGTAACCAAAACGTCAATGTTTCAAGATTTCAAGAACTTTGTTGTCATTTTGAAACGCAAAGAAATTACGAAAGTTATGCTCAAATAAAATGATGCCTGTTATAAAGAATAACAAAGTAACTTTTTAAATATGTATAGAAATTCAAAGATGACCGAGAGAAATTTAAAAAAAACATCTGGGGGGGTGGCATTCTTGCCTGGCTTCAATGTTCATGGCGACACTGATGGCGTTTAATTCTGTGTATTAACTTGTTTTTTTGTAGCCTATGATTCAGGAGTTCTTATCCTTGTACACTCTTCATACATTAAACCTGATGTCACAACATGTTAAGGCTCTTATATACTTCTACGTATCCGTTTCTCGGAGAGGTCTCAGCGGGAGACAAAGTGTCTTTTAGATTTTTACTTCTCCGACGACTATCCGTCTAAAAACAATTCCCCGCCAAACCCATAGGTGGCGCAACGGAAGACGAGCTCAGAGAAGCCTACCCCATTTGGGAAGAAGAAGTCCACGTGTCTCTGTTGACATGTTAGCTTGCGTCCCACACACTGAACCATGGCAACTAACAGATCTAAATAAAGTGACACCCAGCGTGTCAAGATGCTGATGTAATCGTTTCTTAGCGCAGCGGTTCCCCGGTCTTGTTTCCGAACTGTGTTGCTGATTCCACAGCTTGAATCTGCTTGAGGCTACATGTAGCTAGAAGCTACACGGACCTAGCTCCCCCCAGCTTCCACACACAGTCAGCAGGGACTCCCGGCACTAACTACTACCCAGTGTTTGCTTCTAACCTGACGGTATTATAGAAACAGTGTCATGATAGAAGTGGAATTAAAGTCGTGACGGCGGGTTCTTGCACTGTTACCACCGCAGTTAGCATGGTGGCTAGCCTAGCCCGCTAGCCTAGCCTGCTAGCGCTGTTTTGAAAGCTCGTTATAACCGTATGTGACCGTGCACACATGCCCTCAGTGCTCTAACGAGCCACCGTCAGCCGGACAACTCCGCTTGCTTAACACACACATCACATTAATCGTAGAATCATAGTTGTGTTCGTGTTTGTTGCTACAAGTAAACAGAAAGTTTGAGGTCCGGAAATACGGAAATGACGTCATACGGAAATGATGTCGTTCGCGGACCAATCACAGCCAAGAGCGGTCCGTCGGGTCTCCAAAATGAAGACGGATAGTTAGAAAAATCAGACGTGTACGAAAAGCTGTCGGAGGCGCTCGGAGAGGACGTTTCGCGACGGATAGGGCGGTCTTATCTGTCCGTAATAGAAATAACGGAGAGGCATAAATTGGCCTTTAGATCCACATGACACAGTGTGGCTTGTAATAATTTTGAAAGATTCCTGAAATATCACAGTCGGCAGACGCCTTACCACACAACTGATTAACTTGTTTTAAGAACTACATTTTTTTCTTTCCTCTCTGAACAGTGAAACGAAAATAATTTTAGGGAGGCTTTAAGGAAGGCTGAGGCTGTGCATTTCAACAAAGATGCTGTGAACATCCCTGTATTAATGGTTAGTGAGTAGAGCTGCAACGAATAGTCGACAAAATCGACGACGTCGATTGTGAAAAATCGTCGACGTGGATTTTTATTGTCGACGCGTCATATATTATAAAACGATTCAGCGCTGCCGGTAATTTTCATCCGGCATTGTAATGCCCTTCCGGAAGTGCTGGGGGCAGTATCGCTTCCGTTGCCTATATGCACCAAGACGTAGAAGAAGAACGTTTCTGAATCATGGCGGAACAGAGTGTGGGAGAGCCGGAACATGCTCGACCGAGACTTTCAAAAGTCTGGGAATATTTTACCACCAAACCAAATAAAATAGTACAATGTAGCATCTGCAAAACGGAATTAGCATTTCATAGCAGCACCACGGCAATGCATGAACATTTGAAACGGAAGCATCCTGGAGCCACCAAGTCTTCTCCTCCTGATGGGTAAGTTTAAATTAACCTCCTGAGTAACGTTAGCCTTGTTAACTTATCGTAAGGTTTACGCTTACATGTTGAAAAACAGAATGTTTCATGGAGGATTTTTACTAACGCTATTTGATTATGTTAAGTGCAATGTAGTAAATCAGTGAATTATCAGAGTAGCCTGTCTCTTCGTTCGTTCTGAATAGGGAACGAACGCAAAATTCCGGGAATATTCAAAGTCAGATTCATGAACAGCTGGAACCAAAGTGTTCTTAGCTGTGCACTGATTCTTAAAATCACGTCTACAGCCGTATGCCTAGTGCATTCTGGGTAATGCAGTTCACTTAATCTGCACATAACACACTGTGTTTTTCCGCCCCTTTGCAACCCTAGTTCTGAAAAGTTAACCTCCTCCACTTAGCATTCTTCAAACAAAAGATTGTGGAAAAAAATAATTTTATATCAACACAATTAAGAGAGATCTGCTCTAGCATAATACAAAACTATGATACTGTAGCCTACAACGTGATAATTAAAGCTTTGTGTTTTTTTCTCTTTTTCTTTTAGTTCTAAGCAAAGGCTTGTGGACGAGTTTGCCCTGAAGAGAGGCTCATGCACCCCTCAGATGGCATAATGGGAAATAATCCATAGCAACTTTGCACTTTAATTTGTATTACACTTTTGTTTGTTTATTATGATGCTTAAATGTTTACACAACTTGTTCCTGAAATACATTTGAAGTTCAAATTCCGACATTTTGAGTCATTATTTTAATGGGAAATAATCCATAGCAATTTTGCACTTTAATTTGTATTACACTTTTGTTTGTTTATCATGATGCTTAAATGTTTGCACAACTTGTTCCTGAAATACATTTGAAGTTCAAATTCCAACATTTTGAGTCATTATTTTAATTTTCTATGGGAAATAATCGTTAGATTAGTCGATTAATCGAAAAAATATTCGATAGATTAATCGATTACCAAAATAATCGTTAGTTGCAGCCCTATTTCTGAGACAAATGGGCCACAATTATCTCCTGTAACAGCTCCTGTAATATTCTTCACTGACATTAAGAGTTACAGCAGCAGATCTATGGAATCAAGAATGAGTCCAGCAGTGTGTTTGCTATAATGATGGTTTTATCATTAACAGTCTGTAAAGATCTGTAAAGCAGGCTCCTTCCTGCTGAGGACAGAAGGTAGAAAATCGTTTTGATAACAAAGGTTTGAACATTATGAAGGTGGTCTCCCTTCATAACTGGTTAGAGATTAAATATCTATTTATTTACGTCTCTTGAGATACATTCTCACTTTCACAGGAGAGACCTGACCAAAATGATAATGTAAAAGAAGTCTCAAGTAGTTGATCTAGTGAGCTGTGGGTTTTTTTGTAACACAAATAAAAACATGATTCAAATGTGTTGTGTATTGACATTTAATGTTTTTCATGGGATCCTCACGTCTCAATTGGCTTGCTCTACTTTGCACCGCTGCTTGTAGATGCAGCAATGGCCCGTGTTCTTACCTGGTCTTGTAAAGACATCACAGGGTTGTTCTTGGTCGTGTTGATGTGCAGGACGTGGAAGTGATTTTTCCCACACAGGTCGTAGGCGATGTTAGTGAAGGATGTGCTCGCAGTCTTGGGCACTCGGTTGTAGATGACGACCATGTCATCATTTTCTGACAGCGGCGAGATTTCCCGCCCGGTACTTTCGCTGTGACGCTGCTCCACTTCAGCTAACTCATGTCTGGCAATGGCAAGTTCTGAGGAGGCAAACGTGATTGTATTTACCATTAATGATCAGACACATGTATACCTTTGAAAAGACATTTGATTATAGCAAAATCCGATTTCTTGGTTGTCAGTTGCCAGTATTTCTAAATTAAATCAAGATAATCTTCGATTTATATGATTATGAACTGGCTGCTTTTATCTGCTTTCTGGATTTAAATGAGAGAATAACATGAAGCCTATTGTTATTCTCACTCAGCAGCGCACACAGCAGGTGTGAGACCAAAGACAAAGGTACATCCTTTGTATAAATGAACAAGTGGTTTTAAAATTAGGGCCAGCGAGGAGCGTAAGCACTCCTTAATTAAGGAAATCAACATAGTCCTTCAAAAGACAATAACATCAAAACATGTAATTAAGCTTTTGACGATAGTGTTGACAGGAGACATAATTAAAATATCAAAGTGTTTTCTCTCACTTCTCTTCTCCACAGCAGTGTTAATTAAAGCTAATTACAGCGACAGTCTTATGAGTGTCTCTTAGGCCAATGTAAGATCTATACACATCATCCCACTCAACAGTCCGCTTTAATGGACTGCAGAATGGAAAATGTCGCAATAGATATGAACATGGAGACTTCATTTACGTTTTGGTTTCTTCCAACAAATACTACTGTACTGTGAACCAAAATAAGATGATTAAAACCCAAGTTGACTACGTTGCTGCTGATGTGTGCAATAATTGATTGACATTTGAATGTAAGTTAATGAAGGGGTCAGTTCCAATGCTCTCATTCCTAGATTAGACAAGTTTTTATCAGCTTTCTTGGTTCACTCTATTAAATCTGCTCATATGACAGAATATGAGTGGATTGGCTGTCTCTTAGGCGACACCCCAGCCAGTAGTCTACCCATGAGATGAATTTGAAGACAAGGGCCAAACCTACCACTCGTCTGAAAGTATATAAAATATATCGTAGCCCACCGTGAGCTATTAACAGGGTACAGTATATAATAAATATTACAGATCTGATTTACAGTTGACATTAGATCCAAGATTTTAAAAGAAGAATAGGTACAGAATAAGTTTAGAAAGTTTCAAGAAATTTATTTGGTTTGAAAACATAATGCTCTCACTGCAATAATACAGTGGGGATGATGATCCTGTTTGGACTGACACAATATTTATTGGATGCATATAATGCCATATTCTGAAATTTTAAAAAAGGCATTGAAAAGTTGAACTCAGTGTTTGAAAGCTTGAAATGTAATAATATATTATATATATTTTTTCCATGATTGAATCTAAGTTTTGAAACTTTAAATGTTTAAAATCTCTGAAAAACTTTTTTTCCACTGGTTGAAAACCTTGTGAAACAGTGAACTGGTGCATTTACGATGGAAAACAGTTCTGATACATTGAAACTTGAGCTTTGAAATAGCATATCCTTATTTGAAAACTTTGCTGACGTACACCTGCAAGTCTGTTATATCAGAGTGGAGTTTAAGTTACCCACTTTTCAGAGATGAGCCCACATTTGCAAACTTGGGAATCACTTGAGTTTAGGTCGCTCTGTCCCACAACTCGTGTTGGGAAAGTTGGGACCCTGATGCACTGGGAGAGCAGTGAGAAGTTTGAATGTCTGAAAAGGTCTTAGGCAGAAACTCTAAACCCCTGCAGTTTTGAAGAGGGAGAACTCAAATAAAATGCAAAATATGTATTGTAATATGTATTAGACTTCAAGCCTTTAAACACAGAGTTTCAACATTGGTGAATTCCAACGGCTTTAGTATTAAAAAAACACTTGTTAAGGTACATTGATTATATAAACACTGGTCCCATTCAGGATATATTGTGACAGCTGAGATTGAGGATGAGGGTGCATTAAGAGGACAACCGGAGTTACTCAAGCTCGTAATAGAAAGTGCTTTTGAACTCTCCATAAATCAGAATCTGCTGATTTCTTGTGATGCAGTCATTTGGATCCATTTGAACAATCCATATGTCTCCATAGTAAGTGACTGTTGTTTAATAAAACCTGAGTATTTGTGTTAAACGTCCTGGCCCCTCTCTGATGTTAGAACTGTGATCAAACCCAGACACTGACTTCACTCCGACATGTTAAAGTCTCACACTTTGAATTAGCACAACAACTCAAAGCAACAAGCTGATGTTTACAAAGGACACCAGCTTTGTTTGGCTCTTACCGAGTTTGGCTCGTGACTCCTCCAGACTCTGGATCTGGTTCTCGATGTAGAGCATCGCCACTCCAAACGCCAAAACAGCCAGAAGCTGGATCTTCGACGGCACCATGATCCTCAGACACCCCATCGATCAGTTCTCCCGGTGAATCATCGGGGACACAGACAGTGAGAAGTCCAGTGCTAAAGGCTAACTCGACAGGTACCCGATTATACGAGTGACCGAGTTGAGTCACTTTAAACCTAACCGGATTGACGTTAGCTACTTATCGCCATTGGATGTTGCAGGGATCAACAGGCTGTGGGATTAACTTGCCTTGAGCCAAACAAACCACTAGCAGCCAGCTTCTCCGCTGGCATCATACAGCCACGTAAAGCGCGAAGCAGCGTCTTCCAAGGATGGACACCGCGGTCAGTGCGTGTGTGGAATCCCCGCAGACAGCTCACAGACTCCACGAAGCTCCGTCCACCAGAACACGGCTTGAAAGTGAGATAAAACCATCTCTAACAGAAGGTTCAAACTGCAGACGAGCTCCGCAGCGGCTCGTTAGCTGCTAGCATCACTGACACGTCGCTTCTTCGTGTTTAGCGGAGCGTGAGCAGACAGTGTGACAGGTGCAAGGCGCCACCTGCTGGACTGGAGGGTATGACACACACAGGACAACACATGCATAACACAGATAAGATGTTAAACATGAGTTTTACTGCACATTTAACCACTGACACAGGTCATTTTCCTTTCAGAGAGGGATGAAACAAACCAACACTTTAACCGTATGGTAAAAGTGATTGATGGCCAGCAGACAGGGAGATACAGGTCCATTACAGATGCAGAATGAGGTGATGTGAAAACTCTCACTTGCTCCACCACATTAAATGCTCTATAGCCTCTTGTCTGGGTTTCTAGTTGCACGTATTACAAATTGGTGAAGTCCATGAGGAAACATGCATATTGCTTATTTTATGATTTTGTTAATATTATAGCCATCAAAAATCATTCAATCCCTACTCTTCCCCATCTGCATGCCGAAGTGTCCTTGGCAAGATACTGAACCCCCTAAATGGCCCCTCATAAATGTTGAGTGTACTAAAAAGTAAGTCTTTGGAGAAAAGCGTCAGCTAAATGACATGTAATGTAATGTAAAAATAAACAATCTGCCTATGGTATCCCTTGACACACAATGTAGTCATTGTTAACAGTCAAGGCAATGTGTTTTCACATTTGATTGTTGTCTATAACATTTTAGAATTTATTTGTCCTTGAATAAACATATATACTTCTAAATTGCTACAATAAAGATAATCCAACTTATTTAACATAAAAAATAAATGTGTATCAGTAAGGATCATTGCCTTTGAATGTTGTTTTTCAAACCTTTCACAGAAACTGTTCTGTTAAAATTGCTGGAGGAACTAATGATGACTGTATAACAACATGGTGATGTGTTTCATCCTCTAATGGAGCTGACTACAGCTTCAAAGGTCCAACAGAATATCACAGTGTAGAGACTGCAGGTGTGGTGCAGTCTCATACGAGTTGGTTTCCTCATCCCCTGTGAAGAGGGAAGTGAATATGGATCATTTACCCGATTATCAGATAATGGGGATGTATATGGTAACAACAAGTTTTTTCTTCATTTTATTTCTGTGTTCAAAATCATGACAACATCTGTTTGGTACGTAGCTCGGGCACATCTACAGACCCTATTAAATCAAGCCATAACATTTTATTTTTTGTAAATCCATATTCAGAAATCACAATATGTCTCATAGGGAACTCTGTGTTATAATAAAGAGATGGGATTTTACTTATAGTGTGCACAGTGGGGATGTACCCTGTGCGAGATCTCGTGTGTGGTGACAGCTATTGAGAATCAGTAGTACTAGATCATTTTTATTCTGCTGGGAAGTAGGCCAGAGTGTATTGTTCCCCTATAACTGATTTTTGATTATGTTGATGAGTCTGGAAATGTCTGGAGTGGACTGTGATTGTAATTAGGGCCTGAGCACCGAACAGTGGGAGACAGTGGGAGGCCCCATTGAATTTGTAAGGATTTTTTTTTTTCAGGCAAATTAATTGGCTTTTTGAGGGCATTAACATGCTCAAATACTTACCAAAATTTGCAGAAAATCATAAAGTGATGAGTAATTTTCAATGGGCGTGGCAAAATGGCTCAATGCCCCCCCGAAACGTGTTTACATTGACCGATCTTCCTCAGGGTCAAAGCTCCACCTACTGATCAGTGTGAAAATGAAGTTGTTGTAACATTGTCCAATTAACACAAAATTGCTCACGCTACATCAGAGCCCCTACTTGAACAGATCTATTATAATACTGATGGTGCCACCTACTGGCAACAGGAAATAAGCTTTGTTTTAACACAATCATTCAATTTACATAAAGTTTTCACAGTGTGATGGGCAATATATAGTGTTGACCGTAATGATAAATTAGCAGGCAAGAATCGACAACACCTGACGGACGCAGGAAGGGAAGTGCTTATCCTTGCTGCAGTGTGCAAAACGCATGCAACACCTCAAAATGCATGTGGTCGGGCCCTTTCAGTGCTGCTTTTCAGTCCTAGAAATTGTCGTTTATATTTGGTTTTACTGTCGGAGTTTGTTAGTAGCCTACTTAACTTGTAATGGAATATTACTTTACTGTCACTGAACTTTTACCTCAGTGAATGATCCGAATTCTTCTTCCACCACTGGTTACGTTTATTTTGTTGCTTATACTTTAGTACTTGTTTAACAAGTACTTGTAACAGAGTATTTCTACTTTCTTTTCCTCTTCGTGTTCCAGTCCAACAGGGGTCGCTGCTGGCTCGGAGCTCGGAGTCTCTGGTTTCCTGCCGCTGGCTGTCTTTGTCCTCTCTGAGACTTGATGTGCTCAGAGAGGAGGAACATGGCCGCCATGCAGCTGCTGCGGGTGTCGGTTCATGAGCGGATCAGCTCTGCCGCTGAAGACTTCCTGCTGCAGGTGGAGAATGAAGGAGGAAAGGCTCGAGTCCCGGAGCTGAGAGCGATGCTCACCGAGCGGCTAGCGGCGGCGGGGGAGGAGATCCTCGCGGGGCTGGAGGAAGCCTTGTTAGAGTCCGAGGACCGAGTGGAGCGGTCCGAGCGGGAGATCTGCCGCCAGAGGAGGCTGCTCGATGCCGTGATGCAGCCCGTGGTCCGGCTGCACAGAGCAGGTCAGTCCCTAGAGCAGGGGGGTCAAACTCATTTTAGTTATGGGGCCACATACTGCCCACTTTGATCTCAAGTGGGCCAGACCAGTTAAATCAAAGCATAATAGCTTCGTACCCCGTTTTTTTTCACCGCCGCCGCCACGCACCTCCGCCCTGGACGACGTGCAGTCGCTCAGGGTGGGGGGGGGACGCACTCATCGAAAGTGAAGGCGCCCACTTAATTCAAATGTTCTATTTATTCTATATATTTATCTATTGGTTGTGTAGCCTTTGCTTTAAGCTCGATAAAGAAAAACGTTGTAATAAGAATAATAATTTCTAAATGTTCTTCTAAATATAAATAATACTTCACAATAACGATTATTATTTCCATAGCCGTGTTATAAACAGTGCGCATGGCTTGATTCATTGTCTCTGCGGGCACCTGACGCATAATGTCCGCCACAGTAGCACCAAAGCGTGTGAACGCATCCACTTCCTTGTTTTGGATCAGAGACAATCTCTGTTCCAGAGCCTCCATCGCCACCCTGTCCTGTTCCCTCTGCCTTGTTTTTGAGGCCGTGCGGCACAGAGGAGATGGCGGCATGATGGAGGCTGGAGGGGTGGACTCAGCCAGTAGACTGGGGTGCGGAGCATAGGTGCTGGGGTGGATGGCTCGGGGGAGACCTCAGGTGATGATGTGGATGGTGAAGTTGAGGGCTGTTGATAACAAAAGAACATATAGTTGGTCTGTTAGCAATATGGCTACAATGGTGAACGTAACATAACTGCATTCCTTACATCAGTGTGGGCACTTTAAGCATCTTATAATGCAGTAAAAAACAAAATGTAAACAAAGGCTCAAATATTTAAGTGCAAAACTGTAGGTTTAAACTAGCAACTCCGTGATAAAAATAAATAAAAAGAGGGCTTAAGTTAAATCAGCAGTGCAACTCAAAAAGATATCAAAGTTTATATTTAACCCCTTATAAAAATAAAAAAGTTAGGTCTGCATATTATACAAGTGCAAAACTGTAGGTTTAAACTAGCAACTAGCTACGTGATAAAAATAAATAAAAAAGAGGGCTTATAAGTCAGCAGTGCAACTCAAAAAGATATCAAAGTATCTATTTAACCCCTTACCAAAATAAAAAAGTTAGGTGTGCATATTAAACAAAGTGCAACATGTTTAGAATATAAGAAACAATGGTGTCCAGCTCAAAATCCGACTCAACAACACCCCCCCCCCCGCGGGTGCCTTCGAGCAGCCCTACCACCAGGCTTAGCAAGTTTTCTGGGGGAAACCCTGGATGAAGCATACTCCAACCATGTGAACTCTCCAACTCTGATTACACTGCTAGCTCGAACACACAGCGGCTGTTAAAAAACCCAGAACTTCATATTTACCTTGTCGTAGTTGGACGACGTCCCCCGGTGTTTTATATGTGGTCCCAACCACGAGAGGAATACATAGAATGCAGGGACTTTCTTCCCACCTGCATTGCCACTGCTGCTCCTCATCATTTTTTTTGGCGGACAAATTTGTCTCGGATTCTCCTCCACGCCTTCAGGCACTCATCGACGCACAACCCGACGTTCTCCGAGATCTCCTTCCATGAGTTAAGGGCCACCTGTGTGTCCTTGTATTCGGACAACGACGGGTTATATAAATGGTCATATTTGCGAACTTCTTCAGCCAAACGTTCCTCGAGTTGGTCCATCTTCAAAACGGCGCTGATATGCTCTGAAACCGGAAACTAGACTCCGGACGGGATGTAGTAAGCAGACCAATCACAAGCCTTGCGGGCTGAGTGAGGCTCACGTCGCTTTGTTGTATAGTTAGAAAAATTGGCTGACGCACGCAAGCCGCAAGAGGGGGCCCGCAAGTACGCGAGGGGTGTGTTGCGTCTCTCGCATGCGTGCGTGCGTAAAAGGCGAGTATAAATCGGCCTTGAGGTGGGATTCCAGCCTGCTCCGTGCACACCACTGCGTACCTGAACCACTTTGCGTAACCCGTAGGGCAGGGGTCACCGACCTTTTTGAAACTGAGAGCTACTTCAAAGGTACTGAGTAGTACGAAGAACTACTTGTTTCATACAAACTTCCTGAATAACAAAGTTGCAAAGATCACCTTTTTAATAATGATAATAATTAGTGCTGTCAAGCGATTAAAATATTTAATCGCGATCAATCGCATTTATCATAGTTAACTCAAAATTAATCGCAACTTTTTATCTATTCTAAATGTCCCTTCATTTATTTTTTTCCATAATTTTTTTCTCGTTTTAATGCTCTTATCAACATGGAAAAGTGGATTGGCTTGCTTTATGCAAATGTTTTATTTTATTGAAAAACAACATTGCCAAACAGGGCGGTACAAAATAAAATTATAAAGTGCACATTTCAGGTAAACATGCACTCAGCCTATAGTGCAGATAAACCATGGCTTAATATTTTCTTTTTTCAAGTTTGCTGTGAACATAGCAGTCAGGCCTCTTATTTTAGAAACAATGAACCGTAACAGTTAGGTTACCAATAAAAGGTAATAGGGCTGCTCAATTAATCGAAATTTAATCGTGATTACGATTATTGGGTCAAACGATCTCCAAACTACTATAATCGAGTTGAAACGATTATTTGGCATTTTTTTCGGAAGAGACGCGCATTCACAATTCAGTCCCTCCCCTGGAGCATTCAGCACGGCCCCGCTGACTGGCACTCACTCTCAAGCAGCTGTGAAGTGAAGGAGGCCAGTTGTGTGTGTGGGGACCGGCGGTGTTTAAAAAACAGCGCAAGTGGAAAATGGCCGTAATCGGTGTTTACCGGAACCGGAAGTGACTGGTACTTCCGGTTAGTCATTTAAAAAAAATAAGGGCACGTATTAATAATCGTTTGAATAATCGTGATTTCGTTTTTGTCCAAAATAATCGTGATTATGATTTTTTCCATAATCGAGCAGCCCTAAAAGGTAAGCCTACTACTTCTTTGCTTTCAGCCAGCTACTCAAACAGACAAGCAACAAAATAACAAACAAACAAAATACACAGGCAAGTGTCGGCCTACTTTGAAATAGATTAAACACAGAACTTTGAAATAAATAAAAACGTATAGCTGCAGCCTAATAGCTTAAAAATATATATTTTAGTTAGTGAAATATTAAAACCAAAAGCGAGAGCAGGTCAGACTGGAGGCGAACGCTCGGTAGAAACCAGCTGCAGCTTCTGCTCTGATCAAGAAGCTGAGGTGCTGATCTCTGAGCAGCTGAGACCAGAGTAACTCTGTGTTTTCACTGTTTCCATAGTTAAGAAGCAGCGGGTGAGTCAGTGAGCAGCTGCTTCACGTGAACGAGCTCTGATCTCACAGTGTCTCTCTGAGCGAGTGAGCGGGGGTGGGGGGCGGAGCCCTGGGATCGGTGCGCTATCTGGGAGCACACACACACACACACAGACGCACACACTCGCCCCTTTCCTGGTACTTCATGGCGGCCTGATACGATGATGTTTTAAAAAGTTATTATGACTTAGTCAACCACCAACATGCAAAAGCTTGTGTCACACGGCGAAAGCGTGAGATGGCAGCTCTGCATTAATCTCGCGCGGAAAAAATTTACGTCGTTAAAATGGGTTTGCCTTAACGTCGTTAATAACGAGTTTAACTGACAGCACTAATAATAATATATACGTGAAGAGATGTCTGATCACGTCAATGTTAATTATTTGTCAATACAATGTCAATGTCAATAACTATTAACAATGATTTCCACAACAATGATGGTAGGAACCAGATATATTAAAACATGCAACATTTATTTCTGTTAATCTGTTTCAACTTTGCTTAAATTCAACTTAATTTAAGTACTTTTGGTGACATTTATCAATACATTCCTCCCATCAGTCTGTACTTTTTAAAAATAGAGAAAAAATCTATTAAATTAAATTATTGTCACAACGATGATAAAGCTCAACCAAAAAGAACACATGCATGTGACTGGGGTGTAAAGTGTTTTCTTAATTTGTTGGGCCTCATACTGTCGGCTGCCAGAGCCTTCAGACCTAAAATACACACTAGTCTCTCCTCATGTCCTCCATCATTCACTGTGAACCCAACACCAAGACAAGACATTTTCCCCTCCCCGTCGCGGGCCCCACTTGTAATTCCTCTGCGCCCAACCAGTTTGAGAATCACTGGCATAGAGTGAGGTGGCAGTTTTACTTTTTAAAATTTTTTTTTATTTCAAAGAGCATGCCTTGCATCCGGCGGGCCGAGCTGGACTCCCTGGCCGTATCCGGCCCGCGGGCTTGTGTGTTTGACACCCCTGCCCTAGAGGAACCGTTCACATGCTAACGATAGCTAGCATCAGCTCGAGCAGCGGAGTTTATACGCCACTTCCTGTCTCTGTCTGCTGCACCCGGCTGCTCCACCTATCACCTGTTGTGAACGAGTCTGTGCGGAAAACCTGCTGCTATGTTGCTCATGTCTGAAACAGAAAGTCTGGACACATTTCTCTGAGTTTTACCCGCAGGTCTTGTCTGAAAGCAGCTTAATCGACTAACTAACTTCCCCTCGCCCTCTTCTCCTCTGTTAGTGACCTAATTGGTTTATTTGGCCTCAAAATGAAAAACTTTTTGTACCAGAAACCCTTTGTTTTACGCTGCTTCCGTTACGAGCGTCGTCGTAACACCAACTGTAAACGACCTCAACATCTCTACTTCCTGAATGTGATCGTTCAGATATCACAACAGTCGACATTAAACGACACAACACAATTTTTTCAAAACACTTCAGGAAACTCTGACATAATAAACGTGTGTATTTGTGTTTCAGTGTGTCCTGCAGACGTCCAGCAACTGATGGTGAATAAGGAAGAGGTTCACCCTGAGCAGCAGCAGTGGAGCCCCCTTGTGAACCAGGAGAACCCACAGCCCCCCCCACATTAAAGAGGAACAGGAGGAACCGTGGACCAATCAGAATGGACAGCAGCTTCAAGGACTGGAGGAGGCTGATATCATGTTCACATTGACTCCTGTCGCTGTGAAGAGTGAAGAAGATGAAGAGAAACTTATATCGTCAAAGCTTCATCCGAGTGAGACGAAGGAGAACAGAGCGGACTGTGGAGGACCAGAACCAGCCAGGAACTCAGGTCCTGATGGACGTTTACAACAAGGTACTGAGGACAAGACTGAAGACTCTTCTGAGACTCCAGACTCTTCTGAGACTGAAGTCAGTGAGGATGATCAGATGGAGACCATGGAACCTCAGAGTGGTTTAAATACAAGAAAAAACAAACAGCCTCTAAGTGATATGGGATGTAAGACAGAAAAAAAAAAGTTTAGTTGCTCTGAGTGTGGTCACAGATTTAACCAAAGAAGCAGTCTAAATAGACATATGAGGATTCATACAGAAGAGAAGCCGTTTAGTTGCTCTGAGTGTGGTCACAGATTTAACCGAAGAAGCAGTCTAAATGCACATATGAGGATTCATACAGGAGAGAAACCGTTTAGTTGCTCTGAGTGTGGTAAAATAATTGACCAAAAAAGCAGTCTAAATGCAAATATGAGGAGTCATACAGGAGATACACCGTTTAGTTGCACTGAGTGTGGTCACAGATTTAACCAAAAAACCCATCTAAATACACACATGAGGATTCATACAGGAGAGAAACCGTTTCGTTGCTCTGAGTGTGGTTACAGATGTAACCAAAAAAGCAGTCTAAATAGACACATGAGGAGTCATACAGGAGAGAAACCGTTTAGTTGCTCTGAGTGTGGTAAAAGATTCGGCCGAAGAAGCAGTCTAAATGCACATATGATGAGTCATACAGGAGAGAAACCGTTTAGTTGCACTGAGTGTGGTCACAGATTTAACCAAAAAACCCATCTAAATACACACATGAGGAGTCATACAGGAGAGAAACCGTTTAGTTGCACTGAGTGTGGTCACAGATTTAACCAAAAAACCCATCTAAATACACACATGAGGAGTCATACAGGAGAGAAACCCTTTTGTTGCACTGAGTGTGGTCACAGATTTAGCGATAAGAGCAATCTAAATAAACATATGAGGAGTCATACAAGAAAGAAGTGATTCAGTTGCAACAAAAGATTTATTATGATTTATCAGCGGATATTCATATTTTACATGTTCATAGTTCACTGTTTTAAATAGACTATTAACAGTTTTTATCTATTTTTCATAATGTCCTTCATGTCATTTTAAGGTTAAAGTGTGTTCCTTGCACAGTATGAATGTGTTTTTAACTAGTTCATATGAGTAAATATGTTTGTTTTAAAACAATGGTCTCTTGGTTCGTGAGATTAAATGACAGTGTGTGTTCTCCTTTATGTATCGAATGTGTTTCCAAGAATAAAGTAATAAAAAGATAATGGCGTTGTTGCCCTCCTCTTTGTTTCTCTACGAACGGAGGCTCCACTGGATACAGTTGAATTATCTCATCACGAGACAAATAAATCAGCTTCTCACAGTCAGACATTTTTGTTTAACGTGAAGTCGGAACTGGGCAATTTCAGGTCAGAATATCTGATATACGAGTCGTCTGGAACAAAGCATTACACTCACACACGGACAGTGAAGCAGTGATGACGGAGGAGCCCCCTGTGACATGAATGACTGTAAATGTCAAACAGCAGGATGTTTAAATTCAGAGACAGCTGTGATGTCCCCAGTCTATAAAACTTTAGATAATTCTTTTTATATGCTTGTGTTTGTACTGGGATTGTTTGGTTCTGTCGGTCAATCTGTGTGATACTGGAACTCGTAGATCACAGATCTATGTAAAACAGTGATTCAAAACAAACAGACAAGGCTCAACATCACGTGACGGACACAGGAAGTGAAGCGTTTATCCTTGCCGCAGTGCCCAAAACTCATGCCACTCTTCATAATGCATGTGCTCGGGCCCGTTCAGTGCTGCTTTGCAGTCCTAGAAATTGTAATTTTAATGTTTAATTGTTTTTGTTTTCATCTCAATTTGAAGTTGACCTGGTACAAGCACCTCAAAGTAAAAATGTGGAATATGTCCAAAATGGCCACTAAATGCAAAATGGCGGGCTTCTTGCTGTGTTTTTCATGATGCTCCTTGAGATGTTTTTGTTTTTCTGGTTTTTCATTTTATTCCATTATAGTTGAAAATTTGTCTCTGGCTCGTACACGTCCACAAATCCCAAAACGCACAACATAATAACAATAACCTTTAATATTTGTTAATACAAAACATGGTACCATATTCTGATATATATTGCATTTTGATAACACATCGATCAAACTTAGAAACTTGAAGAAACAATAATGTGACATTTAGTATATTAATATTATTTATTGTGTTTAATTTTCATTTGTCCATTTTCCCCTTTAAATCAACTAGATTCAGTGTGTGTGCTGGCTATATAGGAATTAGTGTGGTCATTCCGGAGGATGTCGTAAATATACTGTATATAAATGATATGAAAGATCTACTAAATATTAGCAAGGTTGAATTTGGGTAATCTGGGAAAATGTGTAATGTGGGACAGTCTGTTTATCTACAGGACTTTATGTCAGCATGGATATCATGTTGTGGTTTGACTGTTTGTGTACCAACTTTATACCATCACCTTTGTTAAAACAATACAATAAATAACTTTTAGCCTGCCCTATAAAATTCTCTGTTCATATAGAATATTACAAATCTAAAACATCATTGTTCCCCCAGGTTGAATGGGATTTGGCATGAGATGCTCAACTGTAAAGATTTTCCTCACAAAAGTTTTCCTCACACTCACAGGCACATACATAACATCTCTGACCGGTCAAGAGGAAGTTCTGCACAGGCCCAAGTCTCTTGTCTTGTGATCACAAAGACTTAAACATAAATGTGATGATATTGTAGTTCTTCTCCCCCGTTGCTTTTCAACATGTACATTGTTACTGATGCCATTAATGTGGCTTAGCTTGATGTGGCGTGTCCCAGCCTCCACCCACATCTGCCCAGCTCCTTTGTTTCACTGCTTGCCTTCGGGGTTCGTGCTGCCTCAGCTCGAACACAGCTGTTGTCTGAGCTGGAGCCATTTTCCATTGACAGCAACAACTGTGACTGGAACTCCATTTTATCCTGTGTCACTAGAATTCGTAGGTTGCTGCTGAGAGCTGATTCTTTGCTATCAGAGATAATGTAGGACCTGAGGGATATAGAGGAAATGGTTCCAAACAACTGCAGTCTACAGCTCAGCCTCCTTGAATTCAAGATAAACAGGCAGATTTGCAAAACTAAGAAATGGGAAATCTGCTTTTTATAATTATATATTAACATAAATAGTTTTTATATTATTTGATATCAAAGTCAATTCTGGCATTCATATCTATCTAGATCTTTTGGGTGCCACCAGTGAGGAGCTCCTTACAGTTTGAGTCCAGTCAATTCAGATTTTCACATTTTCTCCAAAACTATTTCTATTTAAAACTTTTAATTTGTTTCCATGATGATCAGACGGTCAATACGCTATATTTAAAATTTTTCATGTTTCACCAGTTTAATGGATGTTTTTGCACATTGAAAGCTGCTGAAATTTGATGTGTACAACCTATAAAATTGTGACATTTTGGCTTGATATTGTTAACAAAGTAAAACAAATATAAATAAAGGTGTGGAGATATTTTGCACAAATATCTGTTATTTTATGTATGTTCCTACCAACATTTTATACACATCATCATTTGTTAACTACTTTGCTCCTAGTATTACTTGGCCTGTGTGTGAGCAATTTGCCAATGATTAGTTGGGATTCATGTAGAGGGTGGTGCTGATTGTCAAGTCCCCAAGAGTTTAAGACCAAGGTCTCAGCATCTGGGAAAAAGACAGAGAAAAGATAAAGCAGGACCCCTGAGATCTAAGACATGTCGATCAGATCAACATTAAATGCGTGGCCTGAACAGAGCAGTGACGTCTCAGAGCCAGTAGGTGGTGCCAGACATCCAAGGTTGAAACAATATTAGTTGGATTTTCATCAGCTAGCTTCAGCAAAACTTAAGTAACGTTGAACCAAAAGTTGGAAAACTCAAGTTGACTTCTGAGCAGAAACAGACCTTGGTAATGAACAGGGTGGATCATTCAGGCTGACAAACTATCTGCAATTGTACTCATAATTGAGCAAATGAAACAAACTAATTACCCCCTACACATTATTATGAATCTTTAACTACAGTTATCATGAATTTAGTCAAATTAAAACAGCTTACAGTGGTTGCTTGATTGTTACACAACGCAGCGTAATACTAAAGATACTTTTAGGGCAGTAAAAATATTTATACACATAAATGATGTGATATTAAATCAGATTTGACTTATTATTTACAGTAAACATTTGTGTACAAAAGTGTTCAAGAAGTTTGCTCTCAGCTCAGGAGTTAAGCAGGTGATATTAGTGTGTTCACATCTCCTCCATCATGGAAGAGACTCTTCACTGGAGCTTAAAAAAGGTTAATCACATTTTCTTAATGCAGAGACATTCATTTGCTACTATATTCATCTGCTACTATATGCATGCACTATATGCTCTTGTTGAGCGTGATTAAAAGTTGTCTACTTATTACTTTGATCCCATGTTCTATCAATAAATGTAATTTCATGAGGATCAAACCTGTTTCTGTATGTTCTCCTGGGACATAAGGACACATCCCTGAAGAGCGACAGAAACAGTGATTCCCTGGGATCCAGTCCAGTAACTGTTTCTGTATCTGAGCATCTGACCAATGAACCAGGGTTACATCAAACATGCAGTGTCTATCTGATGGAAAACATTTGTATCATTCAGTTACTGGGAAACATTTTGATGATTATTATATTTATCATATTGGTGCTGGAGGGCTGGAGATAACAGGTAACTACCACGGACAAACTGATGACCACTGCATTTGTTCTTGATAACACTAATTGGATAAACAAAAACACAATCATCAACAGGGTTTTTTGTTGCATGTGGACTGATTTGTGCAGTGGGATATGAAAAACTAAAGATGTGATTCATTTTGATTTTTTTTGGTGAGCACTGGATGGAATTACATTATCGTCCATGTACAGATCACATCATATTAAATGTTTTAATTACATTATGAAGTAGACCATTGAAAACACATGGTAATCTAATTAAACCTGTCAATTGTAATAGAAATAAAGTGTAGTTTTGTTACAACATCTCTAAAGTGACAATATAAGTGTAATCACACTTGTAAAACATAAGGCAATATCTTGGCTAGCAACGACTAGTAAAGCGTTGTTACATGTAAATCTGTGGCTAACCTCCCATTCAAGGAAAAACACCTGTAGTATTTCAAGATGCAGCATAATCTGCCAAAAATAGCAGGTGTTAAAGGCCCTGAGGTATTTTTAACTAATCAGATAATCCTTGTTAATGAAGTCATGATTTGTTTTATTCATATGTACATACATGAGAGAAAAATTCTAATATGCGGGAAGCTAAGCTTTCAAACACAAATTCAGTTATTCATGCTCACAATATTAACGTAATGTTTTCAAATTGAGATACAAAAAGTTAAAGATTGTAAAACGTATTTTCAAACAGTTTACATTCTTACTAAATAAAAAATTTGACCAGCATATCACCACATTCCCCCTCCAATTCAAACGTGTCAATTACTTTCAATAAGAACTATTAACTACATAAGAATGTTTGTGAGGTGTTTTTAACTCAGTGATCTAACATTACTGGCTCCGTACTTACAAACAGCTAATGCCACCAGCCTCAGGTTCTGTCAATATCCTCATTTTTTGTTACTGTGGATTTATTGTGGATGTATATTTGAATTTAAAAAAATAAGAATCATTGTTGTTTTTATTTTAAAAAAAAGAGAAAATACCACAAATCAAAAAAACAGCATTTTCTGTTGAAAAGAATTTAAAAAAAAATAATACACCAAAAATGTTTAGCAATTTTGTTAGAACAGAGAAATACAAAACATCCACTCTCCCTATGAATGCAGGCAAATAAAAAAACAAGACAATACTCATTCATCATCACAGAGCTGTAGGATATAAAAAGAGGTATCAGCGAGGGTGAAACGATTCTACACATAATCAAATCTCTGGTTCGACATCCTTCCATCCACACTCTGAACCTTGTAGGAATCATTGTGAGCCGGACGGGGTCTAGTGTCCGACTTGTACATGGTGTGTTGTGAAGCAGCTTTGTAGGCCATCCCGTCGTACCTGAGGGATGTCAGAAAGTAATCAATTTTAAAATAAAAGACAGGAAAGAGCAGAGATAAAGAATCTAGTTGGAAGACCTTTTCAGCCCCTGCAGTGAATCATCATCTGTGTGACCAGGAGAGGAATACAAGTATCTGTGTGTATTGTTTTGCAAGCAGCCTTGTAAGCATTTGCAGCTCCGCATTATATATATATGCAGAGGAAAAAACACATACAGACACCAAAAGACTTAATTTGCATTTTGCTGAGTATGTGCCTTAAAATGTTAAAGGAACCTAGATTTTTACTACCACATATAATGACAAAATCCATGGGTTTTATATGATGTTCCAGCTTTGTCAGATTTCTGTCTTTCAGTGCTGTCTTTTCTGCTTACTACACACTTCTGTTGGGACCATTGCTCTATTTAAGAGCTTCCACCTTTATGTTATTTTATTATACAGAAAAGGAGTTCTGCTGTCAAAAGTTGCTGCATTTGCTACCAGTCCTTTTAAAGGTCACAAGAAGCCATAGATTGATTCTGTCTGTGACTGAACGTACCGTTGCTTCCCATCTGAAGACATTCCACGACAAGCCAGACACATCATGATGCCTCCAATGACCAATACAGCACCACCGATCCAGCCCACAAAAAGAGCCGGGCCAAACGTGTACCTGAAAGAAGATGATGATTATGGTAAAAACCTACTGAAAGTGATGTAGAGATAAAACATAATAGACTCATTTTAATTGATGTTGACCTTGGAGTCAGAGATCCTGAAAGTCCACCAATACCTCCTCCATACGAGCCGAACCCACTTTCAGAAAACTCTGTGAACCGAAAACTCTGCACAATCAAATTAGCAAAGGCTGAGACCCCTGCAATGCCACAGATGCCTAAAAATTGAACAAAAGATACATGACGGAATTAGGACAAAAAATGTCTAACTGCAATGACAGAACTAGACATTGCGAACAAAGAAATAAAAAAAACACCTGCAAGAAGAATCATGATCCCAGCGGTCAGAGTCATTGTGGCTTTGATGTTGTCGTCCATGTTCCCCATTTTCAAGCACTTCAGTGCAAAGATGGCAATCAGACAGCCAATGGCTCCAAGAACGATGCCAACAATCATCAAGGCTCGGACGGCTTGGAGCAAAGCTGAAAGTCAAAGTTGCACAATTCAGAAAATTTATCACAACATGATTTTCCCATAAAATTGATTTGAAACCTATCAACGTCGTGTGGTGGATAGAAACACGAGTAGATTTTCTTAAGTATTGTAAAAGTTTTAGGTTTTACAGATTTACACAAAAAGTCCAGTGTGTATTAAAGTTACAATTTTACACCAACAAATTGGATCCAGCTATACCAGCTGCTTGTTACACATTAACGCATTGATATTGATAACCTCTTATATAATATACTTTACATTCAGTAACAACATAGCATTTACATTAACACAAAAAGAAAACATGGCAGCTCAATTCATATTTAAATATTCAATGAAATTAATATTTTTAAACTTCTGAGAAACATGAGATTATTTGTTGTATTGCAAAAAACGTGTTTAACTCACCAATCACTTCTAATATGAAAGCAAAACACATTACTGAGTTCTTGCTTTCAATAAGCGAAAATTCATGTTCTCGTTTTAATTAGAAAATGAATACACATTAATAAATTCTGACACTAATAGTGTAAATATATATATATATATATATATATATATATATATATATACAGATGCAACAATGCAAATAGGAAATTACTTAATAGGTTAGAGCTAACAGGTATTTTTAGGTCATGCATTAAGAAAACAACTTTGTACTGTTGGTTAAGAATCTCTTTACCCACAGATCAATAACAGTTTTATCGATGATTAATCAGAATATACTTTGAGGAGCTCAACACACGTGGTATTCTCCTTCAATTAGAGTAAAGAAAGCGAATAAAGAAAAAAGGTTGACTGCAATTATATATTTCCCTCCAGCAGTGAGTTATAAATTCATAAATGAAGGCACCATGTAATAACACACATTGACCTAAATGCCATCCCTCCATGGCCGTAGATATTGTACCTGTATTATTCAAGACTTAAGCCTTTAAAACCGTATATACAATGTGCTCTACACTACATTCAGCTGTTAAGTACAGAGTGTGGAAATGTACTTTACATTGTGTGACACTCTGGTAAAGCTTGTGCTTGCTCAGCTAAGCTTTGGATGTTTCATCAATTTCCATCTGATTCCGGAGAGACACCATCGTTTCTGCAGTCGACTGCACTTTTGTGCAGCAGGGGAAATGGAGAAAATCTGCCCTAAAACCTTCCAAATATGCTAAAGCACCTTCCAGGGTCCTTTGGAAAATGTTCTCCTAATCCAACCTGCTGGAGAAATATTCAAGATAAACTTTTCTTTTTTTTTTCTTGTGTAAGTGTAATTCTCTTACCTGGCAGTCCCAATATGGTAAAATAAGGCCTGCACTGTGATGTTCCATATGCTGTCCCTACACAGGACTTCCACAGCCCAGAATAGGTGTACACGTTTGTTATGACGGTAAAAGATCGGTCCTGTAAGCTCCACATGTCCATTGCTGTTGCTGCCGATATTAAAAATTGCCCCAGTGCAGACAACATGAATCCTATTAACTGAATCATTGAGGCAGCCATTTTAGATGTCCCGCTCAAACAGAGTTACCGCCAATGTCACAGCGTCGTGAAATGGCAGCATCGGTGCTGCCGCTTATCATTATGTACGCCTCAACAAGGAACAGCTCTTATCAGATGTTTACCTAAAGTCTTTGTCCTAGTTTCGGGAAACACTGCTGATGAGACTCCACCCCTTGGTAACAAAGGGTGTGGTCTGACATTGACAAATTTTGTTTCAATCATTACACGGAAACAGACACAAAATGGTTTCATATCACGCCATTACTTTTTGGCCAGTGAGAATATAAGAAAAACAATTCATCTCGAATTAACCTATATCCTGTATTTCCGTTTATAAATTTCATTCTTTTGTTTGCTTCTGTGATTTTTATTCTATTCAGCCAACAAAAAATGTAAACTTTTACACATCTGTGAATCAATGTCTTCCACTATTTACCTGGCAGTCCCAGAATGGTGAAATAAGGCCGGCACTCTGTGAAGCCGGAGCTCTGCCGGACACATGAATTCCACAGGCCCGAGTAGGAGTACACGGCGGTCACAGGATTGTCGAAGAGGTCCTCCGTCGACCACTGGTCCATCCCCGTTGCTGCGATTATTGCCGCTGTCCCTAACAAACCGAACATGAAGCCCATCACCTGACAGAGAGTGGCGGCCATGGTGCTGCTCCTTCTACCAAAAACTGAACCGTAGATTCGAAGAGTAACGGCCTCTCCTCAGAGCTGCGACTGTGTGTTTGAGTACGATATCAGCAGTAGCAAAGTCAAGACTTCACTAGTGACCCTGTTTATTTGCACACAGCCCAGCCATGTACACAAGGAGTTGGGTGGAGCGTAACAGTATCAGTAAATTATGATTAATGTTGCTGAACTTGATGTGGTACTATGACTGATCATCATTTATTCACTTATTGAAAACTTCAGATGGTAAAAAAATGTAAATTAGGTCAGATGCTCATAATCAATGGTCAAGCTGCTTCAGTTGTTTGCGCCCCCCCCCCCCCCCCCCCCCAATAATGATTGACTGGTAATGACTGCTTGACAGAGGCCTGGCATCATGAGGAAACCAACCATCAACATTTTACTATAATGATAATGTCAATTTCCAACTGGTGCTCAGAGCTTTTCTAGACAGACTGGGTCTTCCTTTAACAAATGAAAACTGATAAGCAGTAGCTTTGCACCAGCCAGTAAGTATAAGGCTCACAGTTTTGATACGTTAGCTCACATTAGAGTAGGTCAGATACAAACAAGCACTTAACGAATACTACAAAGTCAGTTCAGTGACTTGGTGATATCACAGATTGTGTTCATGTTAATGTCTTGGCATTTACCATGATCTTTGTTAATGGCCACGGTGACTGGCCAATGTGACTCAATAACATTTAAGTTCTGCTGCCTCTAAAACTGGATTCACGTTTGTTGTAATAATAATGTAGCAGTAAATAAATAAAATGTCATCTTAACAATATGACTGAGAGATGTAAATATTCTCTCTGACTTCCTGCTGATTATTGCTGTCCGCCAAAATTCACAGAAAACCGTCTTGTCAGTATACGCTCTGGATTTAAAAAACACAAAAAACAAAGAATCATGCTCATACTGCTATGATCTCTAACACAAGAGTCTTTGAAGTTATATAAGTATTCTGTTGAGTCATCATACAGCAAATGCATTCCTAATGTTATAAAACATTATTCCATTTTAGAGGCTTAACATTTACAGTTTAAATATTACTCTATGCTTGGGCCGGCTTCGTTAAACAAAACTAGATGACACTGTTGTTGAGGTGGGCGCTCGGTATCATTGCGGCACCATCAGCCAGTCATGTAAAAGTAAATACTGATATGATTGTGATGAACTGAAACGAATTTGCCTATGGGTGATACTGTATGTGGAGGAGAACATGTGAGACACCAGGACGGAAGCGAAACTGGGCTGTGGCTTTGTGTGCACAACAAAACTTGGGTAGGGGAATATTATAATTGTACCATTGCTTAACTTAACAATGAATGTCAAGTGACTCAAGACCTGTATAAAAGCTGTGTTGTGGTTTCAGATATTTTTCCCATTTTCATGTAGCCCTCTATTAATAGTAATTTCAATGTTAATAATGAAAAAATATGTCAGACAATATTTCAGACAGAAGACACATTGCCAGCCATAAATTATATTTTTTACATATTATTGATTTACTGTCTTTACCCTAAAAGTTAAAATTTCTACACATTTAACAAATCACCAGAATCTCCGCAATCAAGTGCAAGAACAGAATAATAATAAATAATAAATCATGCTGCCGAGAGGAAAAACTACAGAAGCTTAAGTCAAGTGGCAAACAAGGTTAAATACATGTATTTACATAGTAAAGTATCGTGAGAGCAGTTCAAATAACCCGCCCACACTCATACAGGCGACCTGATTCAATCACAGCCAGAAGGAATAACATTGTCTGTTACATGCAGTGCTAATGGTTATTTCTGTCTGCAGGTCAAACCCATTTGTGCTGCAGCAGAATGAACCTTGAGCAAACAACTTTTCCAGCATCTGCAGGAGCCACTGTTTACTTTTCATGAGCTGCCCATTGAAAATGCACATTAGAAGAAAAGAAGGTAAAAGGGTTTGCAAATGGGCTACAATCACACCAGTTATAAGTTGTCAAGCTGCTTTTTAGTTTTAAATGAGTACAAATTCTTAGATTCCTACCTAAAGTTGTTCAATGAGACAATGAATGTTAAGATGAATTATAAAAATCTAACTGAGTTGGAATTTTTTGAAGATGATCCAGTGAAGGGCCGAAAGAAGCTAACAAACGGAATATGTGAGAGTTAGAGATTATGATGAAGAATTTTGAATATTCTTTCTCTTTTTGATTTTGATAAAGATGAACGACATTAGCTCCGTAAAGTGAAGCCAAAGCGTCTCAATCACCCCCTGGTGGCTGGCTGCAATATAGGTCATATATCATGCCTCCGATCCTCCATGTTAATGTATGAGATAAGAACCAAACTAAAAAGTTAATACACGTCAAATAAGTTTTTCTCAAAGATGGTTTCAGTCATTTTAGGCAGTTCAGGTTTCTTATAAGTTTTTTTACTTAGTTATTTGGTGCTATATATATCATCATATCATGGTCACTTACAGGGGTGGACTGGGACAAAAATTCAGCCCTGGCATTGTCTGTCCAGACCAGCCCACTACATTATCAGCGGACACCACATAGAAGTCCACAAATCTCGGGGCGTCTTCTCTCATGCATACTACTGTTACCACCTAGCTCAAAGATGGCAACAAGAAGGGAGGCCACACACAAACCTCTCAAGCCAAAAGTAAATTTATTTAACTCCAAATCAAGATAGCTCTAACTACGTAGTGGGATGTGTAAAATATGTTACGTGTCAGTGGTGTTAACAGTGTTTGGATGTGTGAAAATAAGGTGTGATGTATGTTGTAAGGTAAAGAAGCAAAGAAAAACAAAGGCTGAGGGCCCCATGCCCCTGGAAGCAGCCTTTAGATCTGCAGCTGAAGCCCAGCCCAAAAGGGCAGGCCCAGGGTGACGCCCCTGCCAGCTCTACCTGTGTCTGGAAAACAACTCCTCAGGCTCTCACATGTCAAGTGGTCAACCTGAGAAGGACATGGATACATTATAATGTCTCTAATCATCACAAATTAAGTATGATTTCATAAAACATAAAAAATGATTAACTCACCAGACTAGAGGAGACTCAACAGACAAACTTTGGTAAAGTGAAGGCAGAGAGTGGAGGCAGACAGAGAGCAAGTCCCCGAACATGGACAGAGGGGGAACAACTCCTCAGGCTCTCACATGTCAAGTGGTCAACCTGAGAAGGACATGGATACATTATAATGTCTGAAAAATAAAGAAAATGTTATCCTCTGTCCTGCACCTAGAGTTGAGAACTTTTTGGATGTGTGTTTCTTTTAAAACCTTTTGAAAATTATTATAATTATGAAGTATGAATTTATACATTAAAAAATACATGATAAACTTACCAAATTCTAACAGTGGTCCCAAATGTCCACATATAAAACAGAGGGAGAACGACTCCTCAAATATATCACAACAACCTGTAATGGAGAATAATTGATCATTTAGTGTACATGATCACACCATTAAGGATCAACACATAAGCACAATAAAACTTCTGAAAAGAATTATTAAAATGACAAATTTTGAATTACTACATCCATAATGATTATAAATGATTAACAATGACAATGTGTGATAATATTAAATATTTTTCACCTTATCAGTGGAGCAGCTTTTTAAGCAGCTCACTCTTCTCTGCAAGTCTGTCTATCACCAAGTCAGAGTCCAAGGCCATGAGAATGTCTTTCTCTGTGGCCATCAACATAAATGCCTCCAATTTGTCAGGTGAGAGGTTGCTTCTGAGCAGTGGTGTACAAAGTTCTTGAAAGCCATACTTGAGTAAAAGTACAGATATCTTACCTGAAAGTGACTTTGGTAAAAGTAAAAGAAAGTCACCCGTCAGAAAATGACTTGAGTAAAAGTCTTAAAGTAGCTCATATTAAAAGTGCTTAAGTATCAAAAGTATCTGGTGTTGAAATGTACTTAAGTATCAAAAGTACAAGAACTAAAATTAAAAATGCAAAGTGCTTTTTATAGTAGGTATATACAGACACAAAACAACCCAAAATGTTTCTCCTCAAGATTTATCTCAACTGACTGAAAAATTACAACAACAATATGCATATAATGTATAATTTAACCAATTTTGAACCCTAGATGCTGAGGTTCAAATAGTAATGGACCAGTGCATCTGAACTTCTAATTAACTATAAACAAGTGCCTCTTGTGTCTGCCCAAGAACATTAATAAACCACAGTATAACCACTATACTATAGGCACACAAAATAAGACACTATCTCTTATCCTATTCTAGAGGAAGTAAAAGTCGTAACAAGATTTCTGAAGGTGAACCTGCTGAGGGATAGACCAACCTCTCGCGCTGCACCCCCCCCCCCCCCCCCCCCCCCAACGGCAAAGAGAGAGAGAGAGAGAGAGAGAGAGAGAGAGAGGGGGGGGGGGGGGGTGCGCCGTGGGTAGAGGCGTGCGACGCCAACCTCCGCTGCTCAAGTAACGAGCCAGTTTGGAGAATGTATTGAAAATTGAAAATGCGCGCTCACATGTCTGCCTCCACTCGCTCATCATTGTCGAGTCCTCCTCGCTCGTCTCCCGGCGCACCTGCTGCTGCTGGGCTGGTGAACCCGGCACCACATAGGTCCGTCAGTTTGGCACATTTAGCAGCCTCCACCTCCAGAGACTTCAGCTTTTTTTCCCGATGCTTCTCAGCGCCACCCGGGCGTTTTTTTACTCTTATTATCCATTAAGTTAAGTTTCTGTCTCAGCAGCAGCCCGTCCCGCGACTCCCCCCGCCAATGCCATGAGGTCCCGCCCCCCCCGCCCCCGGTTTGTGTTGTGATTGACAGCACTGTCAGGGCTCTCTGAGCCTGTCAGCCCATGATTGATTGACAATGACAAACAATAGACCAATAATATGTGTCGATGCTGGCAACACACTGCTAGCCCTCTGTAGCCAATTGACCGGCCCAATTGGAGGGAATTTAGAGAGGAAGAAGAGAAAAAAAAAAACAACAACAACATAGCGGACCAGACCGGCCCACATTGGGTCAACGGCCCACCGGGTTATGCCCGGTATGCCAGATGGCCAGTCCACCCCTGGTCACTTATAATGGTTAGATTGCAATATTTATATTTCCATTATGCTATCTTGTAGTATTATTTATATTATGGTCACTTACTTTTTAATTATTTTCTGTATCATGGTCACTACTGTTGGAATATTACTTAATTTTTGTTTTCATTACAATAACACTCACATCAGGTTGTTTTTGTTTTTGTTTTTGTTTCTGTACTCTCATTATGTAGTTTAGTAGTGTACATATTGTAGAGTGCCAGGCCAGTGTAGATCATACATAGTACAGTAAATTTGCTTTTGTTAATGAATTACTGATTTATAATTTTTTGGCCTAGGTTGACTGATGAACCCTGGTACACCCCCACCCTTGAAAGCATGCTTTGCCTCTCCACCACCCTCATTTTATTGTGAACTCCTCTAATCCTCGCTGCCTTGCAGATGATTAGTCTGTCATTTTACCCTGCATGTCACTGTGCTTTTGATCTACCTTCCAGGGTTGGTAGTTACAGGTAAACTGACGAATTGTAATATCCTGTAAGTGTCATTAAGTACCTTGTTTTGCATGAGAGGATCAAGCACATTTCCTTATTCTGTGAATTTCCCCGTTGTGTGGATAAATAAAGAAATCTAATCTAATCTAATATAATATATCATCATGATTGACAGCTGAGATTGACCTGTGATGGGACAACAAAGGCATCGGTTGGACTTCGCTTCAGTGTCTACATCCCCAACAGGTTTAGTGGTCTATACAGTATGTGGTACAGTATAAATATGTTTTCACACAGATGGTGAAGAGAACTTCCAGCCGCATCAATCATGATAATGTGAACACTGGATTATTTGTGTTTGCTTGCCCCAAACATCTGTGACGTTTTAACTGTATGTGAGCTATAAGCTAGAAACAGATGCACCAAACATGTGTGTATGTGTGTGTTTATGTTTGCATGTAGTTGTCTTTAGTTTTCCAATAGATGCAGTTAGGCTCATGTTCTGTCTCCACACACTGTAAATAATCTAATTAGAAATGAATCAATGGATATATTTCGGGTTGAAACTTTTAGTAAAATGACAGTGACACAGAGCTGTGTTTCATTTCTTTAACATTCTGAACAAAGCTTTTTGCTCAGTAACAACAAGAGAAACAAAAGACAGAAAGTACAATATAATTTATACGTCAAAATGTACATCCTATTGACTCTTGCAGAATCAGAGATGTGGAAACCATAAATTAGCCTTCAAAGTAGACAAGCTTTTAAAAAATAAAGTCTCTTTGTGTGCATGCAGTTTATTGCAACTCAAAGTTGGTAACCTCTAGTATTTATGATGGGAGCCAAGGAGGAAGGTAGGTGATAAAATAACAGGCTCCACATTGAGAGGAAGTCTGGGTGGATGGATGAGTTGACAAAATACAAGAGATTCATATGAGAGCCATCTGTTTGTTTTGATTGTGAAGCCAATACTCAGCAGTGTTTCTTTTGTCCATGACCTTTCCAAAAACCTTAACCATGGGTTAATTATTGTCACTAATAACTTGAGGAAGCACTTGTTTAATGCAAAACCAACTTAAGTGTGTGCAGGGCAGACAGAGACCCTTAAGGTTGTTGATGTGGCAGAACAAGTTGGAAAATTACTACTAATAAACTACAAAGTAAAACCTTAAGCTGTCTGTTTCGGTCATGTAACTCTTTTTTTTTGCAGGTCACATCTCTCTGTCAAAAGTCTCCCATGAGTATCTTGCACTTTTTCTGCTGAATGCTTCACTGTGTTCACCAGCACCAGTTTGAAAACAGCTGCCTGCTGGGCTGAGTCGGCCATTAATGAGAGCAGTAAGAGCGAAGCTTCAGGCAATAAAATCAACACAATGACTTAAAAGATGAAAACCCACAGTATACATAGTCACTATATACATTTTAAATATTACCACCTCATGCAAGCGGCTCCATGAGGCCAGATAAGACGGAGGTGAGCTGAATGTGTGCAGCTAATTTCATGGGCAAAAGTGGTGAAGCAAACAACTGACAGACAGAGCTGCACTTCCATCACTACACTCATGGCACCGGTAAGACTAAAAGTATTGATTAAAGCAGCTTTGCAGAGACTTCAGTGGAAAGAGAAGGGGTTACACTTCCCCTCTCTGGTGTAGTCCCACAGAGTGGCATACAGCAGGGCATGTAACATAATCTGCTGTCACTGTCACTGACTTTGCTGAGAGAGAAGAAGGAAAGTCTGGGTGACAGACCTTGAGAGAAAAACCTCCACACCAACTTCTTTTTTGAACTCCAGTCAAGAGCTCCATTACCACTCAGGCTACAATAAGAAAACACTAGAAAGAGATGTGCTGAAATGATGAAAGGCTGTCTCGGAAAATGGTGGAAAAATGCCCCATTTACTTTCGTCCACCTTTTGGGAGTCTGCACAGGTTTTTAATCCAGTACTCAGTGCAATGCTGGCTGGCGGACACTAGAGGGCAGAGTGAGTGCAGAGAAAAGGCAGCAGCTGTCGCAGCAGGGAGCAACATAGCTGGGAATGTGATGAGGAGGCCTTTCACAAATCAAGGCCTGGGGAGACTGTGCTGTTTCTCAGGAACTTTAAAAGAAATATATGAGCAGGTCAGGAGGAGGAGGATCAGCATTTCACAAGATATAACCCCATAAGAATAAGGTGCATCACCAGAATAAGAATAAGAATAAGCCAGAAATGAGTATAAATTAAAAGTGCTAGATTCGGTTGGTTAAAAAATAAAACTTAATGTGAGCCATACGGTGCAGTGAGGGATGTAGCTGTGATGGCTGCGTCTAGTGAGTTCCCCACTTCAAACAATGAATAGCCCCTGGGCAGCCAGGGAGTCCAACACAGCCCTCCACAAATCTGCTGCATTTGAAGAATGACAGAAAACTTCAAAAATCCCTGAGCAATTAACCAATCACAGTCCAGCAGGACAGTGTGACAGAGTGCACACATCATTGGTCGACAGGCTCGCATCCGTTATGCTTTCAGTGCGGCGAGATCTAAATTAGAGAGCCAATTAACTCTGCTAATAGCCCTCTCCTGTTTAATCTGGAAGACAATGGGGATTGAAGAAGAAGCTTTTACAATATCCTCTTTCTGCCACGATTCTGAGGGTCTGCGTTTGCCTCCTTGTTTTCACTTCAATTAGCCCAGTGCTTTCTATGATTAAGTACCTATAATTATTTTTCAATTAAGGCTTTGATCTGCTGTGTACTGTATACAGCTCCTTAGCGCTGCTGGAAGAATGAGGATGAAACAGTAAATTTGTTCCCTTCTGTGTTGTGTTGATGAGGGTGCAAGTGAGATTAGGCGAGCAGAGCTGCTCACTGAGCTGCTGCAGCCACAGAACTTGATCCAACAATGACTTTTGCTCTTTTTACCATTAAACTTTTTGTTATTTTCTTCGGCTCTTTCACGATAGTAGCGCACGCTCACATTAAATGCATCAGTGATGTTAATGAGCGAATGATGCTCTTCTTGTGATCGTATTTGCCGTCATGACCTCATTTTCATTATATCCATCACACTATTTTGAACACTATATTTCTAGTGTGCTCCCCTTTTTCATTAGAAACCACTGTCATTTGCCTGATGATGATTTCAGAAATTACTATGAAGGGACCAATCAGAAGCCGTGCCAGTTTCATATTACACACTTTAAAGTGTTGTGCGTTCACCCTAAAAAAGTAAAAAAATCTAAATAAATCAAGTTGTGTTGAATTAAACCGAACTGAACTTTGTGTGAACCGCACCAGTTCAACAACCCATGTTGTACAAACTGTGTACAGCTCATACAGTTTATAGTGAGGACACTGCATGTCGGCTGAACTGCCGTGGAAAGTGTTGGAGTCTGAACAGTACATCTCTACACACTGGATTAACTGACATTGCCTTTTTGTCTTAAAGCAGTGTTTAAATCATTGTGGGAAGATATTTCTTTTAGTTTGAGATTTAAGTTTATATTATGTTGTAATTAAGGCGCATATGGCATTAAATAGACAGTGTCAAAAATACCCTGAAATACCCCTGTTAATAATAAAAATCAAACTAGTGAGTAATAATGTTTAAATGTGTAAATAAACATTATGATGTATTGAGGCTGGTGATGCTACTAAAGTCCACTTTGCATCCTAGATAGTTTTATCTAATGGATCATACTTTACTATAAACAAATATAAGAACAATCTGCAACATAAATAAGAATTATAAATAAGAATAACTGTAGTTGTGTGTATACTTCATTTCAGTTTAAAATTTTGTGACAGTATAAAGTGGCATAAGAGTTAATTTATTAAATTAGTTTCCACTACTGATAATCAAGTTCAGTTTGTATTACATCCATTAAGATATTAATATAATTTTTTGGTGGTTTACTGATATTTTTCACATATTCTCATTTGTACTTTGCACTTTCCTAAAATGCACGGTACATTCTCAGGTGGATAAGCAAAGAAGAGGAAAAAATCTATCAGAAAAACAACAGAATAAGGAAATGTGCTTGATCCTCTCATGCAAAACAAGGTACTTAATGACACTTACAGGATATTACAATTCGTCAGTTTACCTGTAACTACCAGACCTGGAAGGTAGATCAAAAGCACAGTGACATGCAGGTTAAAATGACAGACTAATCATCTGCAAGGCAGCGAGGATTAGAGGAATTCACAATAAAATGAGGGTGGTGGAGAGGCAAAGCATGCTTTCAAGGGTGGGGGTGTACCAGGGTTCATCAGTCAACCAAGGCCAAAAAATTATAAATCAGTAATTCATTAACAAAAGCAAATTTACTGTACTATGTATGATCTACACTGGCCTGTAAATGACATTCACATTTAAGGAAGACTTCAAAATCCTATGCAACCATCTAAAGGAAAATCAAGTGACAGTAATACAGAAACCTAAACGTCCCAACTTCAAACCCTATTTAAAGTTTTCAACAAAAAAATTACATTTACAAGCGTCAGAGTTTGATTTCCATTATATTAAGGCCTCTACTTCCTGCATTTGAAACCAGCAGAGGGTGAGAAACAGAACTCCATTGAGAGGCCAGTAATTAACTCCTTTACTGTAATTAAAACACGGCAGTCTCTTAAGGGTATCGGGCTCCTAATGAGTTGTGACATTTTAGAGGCTCCACGTACCCAAAACTGTACTGTCACTGTGCGCCCTCACCTACACAGAGCCCGTTCTGCAGAGTGCGGGGGGAAGCGTTCTCAGCTGGGCTGGGAGGAAGGCAAAAATAAAAGGCAAGGAGAAGAAAGAGGAAGATGGGACGCTTTCATTGCCCTGGAAGGGTAGAAAGAGGACGAAATAATGAAATATCAGGGCTTTGTGAAAAATAGAAAAATAAAAATGGGAGGTGCAGGTAGCAGTGTGGCTGGGAGAAGGGGGGGCTGGTGTTAAGAATTGTGTCGGAAACATTTTGTATGACCTCCTCCCTCGCCCATCCATCAGGCAGGCTGGCTCATTATTCTAACTAGCCAGTTCTTTTCTTCTGTTGCGGGACGCCATCAGCTGCAATCTGCATGCCAATTATCGGCCAGACCCCCTGATACCCCTGTATGGAAAATGATCTGTCAAGAAAAAAAAAAAAAGAAAACGAAAAAAGCGAGGAGGCTCGTGCACTGTAGCCCCAATCTCTACACCCCACCCGCCCGCCCCCATCTCCCCCCCTCTCACACTCTATTCCTCTCTCTCAGCTTTCCTGTACAGCAGTGACAGGGCTTCCTAGAAAATTAATCTATGGAAAGAGAAGAAAAAAAATTATAAATGTAGCTATTCTCCCACTCCGGCCGCTCAGTTCTCTGGGCTCCGGAGGGCAGGGGAAGTGGAGTTTGTGATAATTGCCAGGGAGAGGGGGGTGATAACAAAGGGACACTCTTCCCCTGAATGTTACACTAAGGGCAAGAGGAGCGGTCATGAAGCAACCATCTTGCTTTTTAACGCTCCCAGGTATGCTCCCTTTTTTTCTTTTCATTCCCATCTATTTCAGCATCAAATTACAGATGAGATGAGCGGCCATTTCTGATCACTCTCTTGATCTCTTAACTGTGCTGAATAGACAGAATCGGGAATAAAGGAATTTGGTGTCAGTGGGCCATGTGGTAATCACTAAAACTGCATGAACTGTGCCGCATGATCATAAACAAAAGCCTGAATATATTTTAAAGTCACAAATGGCCCCTCACAAAACCCAGCCCACTTTTGATACTGTAGGCTACCTATCAGATTTCTGTTCTCGCACAGGCCTTCTGTGGTTGACATTGACAGTGGCAGAGTTGGCCTTGGATTTTAGACACAGCAAAAGCTATTTTATAATTCACAGTTGCATACATGTTGTGTCTGAAAATAAACCTATATGTGCTAGGTAAAAAAGACGGAATCCACTAGAGATGATCTAGGTTGATCCACAGAAAAAAAGGAAATCGTTTTTTTCTTGTGTTGCAGTGTTGAGCAAGCTAGATTTGACTAATTCAAGAAAAAGGCCCCAACCAACAGGAAATACATGATTGCTTCATCATCATTTTCATTTAAATGAATAAAGTTTTTCAGCATGTACCTTGCAGGTTGGTGTTGTTTACTGTAGAGATTTTTAAAACAGTAAGAAATGAGCAGTGCAAAGGGAGACTAATACTGCCTGAGATAGGTGTCCAATGATTGTTTTTTACTCTTCATTAATATGGCCAACACGCCTCCACTTCCTTCCACTATCCAGAAATGAAGCCAAATCCCAGATAAAGAACACTGCCTTTTTTCAACATCTGCATGGTGGAGATCAGGGAGCCGCGGTACCGGGGTCTTGCCAATACCGCTGATACTCGACCAATCATGAACTAATTTAAACCCAACTTAATAAACAATTTTGCTCTAGCACACACTTATTAGTGTGATGAGAACTACCTAAAATAACAGAAACTAAGGACTTTTTAAGTTTGGGCCATGTCTTATCCCCTAACAAGGAGGAGGCAAGTTTTAAATGTCTGACCAATACTGCAGCCAGCCACTGGGGGGAAATCAAGATACATACAGTATATGGTTTATACCCACAGTCTAAATCCAGTGGGTAAGACTGGTTTGAATCTAAAAAAAATTTTCCTGCTAATTTTCACTTCTAACATTACGAGAAAAGATGATTAGCATGAGGCCAACTCAAGGTGTTGGGTTATTGTGGTTGGGGTAGATGCTGTGTAAATAGCACTGCTAATGTTAGCCTAAATTCGGTTAGCATCCGTGATTGACTTTCTTACAGCCGAAAAATACTACAAAGTAAATGTGCTATTTGAAAATGTGTCTTTATTTTGACATAACTTGTAAACCTTCAAAATATTGATACTGTGCCTTTTAGCTTTGGAGGTAGTAAGCTAGTTAGCGTGACATGCTAATGGTTTCAGCTTACATTAGAACCAATAAACATGACATTGTGTTTTTGGTCCTGGGAAAGGCTAAAGTAAAAACAATTGAAAACATCACAAATCCCATGTATCACTCATTCACTTGCGTTCCCTATGACTGGACAGTTTCTTGGTGAAATATGTTAAGTTAACAGTCAAAAAGGTTTCAATTAATAAGGTATTTCATTTTTATACCAGCTTCTTTTTGGACTTGATTAAGATGTGGGTTAGGTGGACTAAAAGTAATGACTTTTGAGTGGATCAAGCAGTCAAACAATGGGCCATCATGATGACAACACAAATACAAAGTTACACTTTGCTGTCTTGTCTTAAAGCCAATTCCCTGTTGTCCCTTCTTAAAGAGATGAGGCAATGAGTCTCTGAGAATGACAGTTGGGAAAAAGAACCACAAAGCCAACCTGATCCTGATTTTGAGCACGGAGAGGAGAAGCGCTGCAGCCGGGAGAAGAACAGCCACTCGGCAGAATGAGCGGAGAATTGGGTTTGCTCTGTCTTCCTTTGTGGTGCATGTGTGTGAGCTTTGATTATAGACAGAAGATTCTTTAAGCACATTAGGGCCATTTTGTCCAATTGTTTCACGCCCTCTTCCATATCCACCCGCACAAAAGATACAGACTGAAGCACAAAGCGATGCTCACCCTCTTTACTCTGCTCTATCACACTGAGCAGGCCCAGTGCAGGCACAAACAGGCAAGGACCAGAGGAATTATGCTCTTGTGTAGTACTAGTAGCAGCAGAAGCCTCAGTGTAATGTCTTATCACTGTAAGGGCAGATGAAGTATCGACACACAAAGGCAAGGGAAACAAAAGGTACCATGTAGTCTCATGCTTGGAGCCTCACTGTTATATATTTTTTTCATTTTTTAAAGTAACAGTCAAGAATTCTCACAAAGGAAAAATTTAATATCTGGTATTGCACTGATAGGATCAGTCATTGATACGCCTGCAGTGTCAGGGACACATCGACAACCCGCATAGCACATGTGTAAAATCTGTGCAGAATTAAACTAACATCCCACTGCATTTCATTTGCAATCCTCCCGTAGAGTCTCAGGGTCTGACATGGAAACGCAGCGAACAAAACTGCATTTCAATATTCACAGAGAAGAGGAAAATGACTCTGTTAGCATACTCAGTAAGAGAGCTGAACCCAGGCCAGCCAGCCACCATACCCTAGAGTAATAATTAAGAATCCTGTCGCCGAGTTGTCAGTAGTCAATTACACCTCCTGTTCACTCGGGCGCACAATCTGACTGCAAGCAATGCGAAGACACTGGAGCTGTCATCAGAGATGGAGAAAGAGGGAAAATGACTGAAATGAAGATTACTGTGGAGTGGGGATTTTGAGCAGGGTTTAACAGTCTCTGTCATGAGGTGAGTGCTGAATGCGAGTGACCATGCGCCCTCCCAAACATGAAACCATTATTGCCGATTACACAGAACGGGGACTTTGGTGGTGCATTAATTGAAGCTTTGGCTCGCATCAGTTTCCAATTACTTTTATGTTAGCCTACGGTTAATGCTGCAACAATGGATGGTAGGAAGACGCTCTGCGGACGGAGGACTGGGTGTGAAATGAGGGAGGATCTTGTTGTCACTGAGTGTGAATACAGTCAGATGTGGGAGGCAGAAAAGCTGCAGTGCTCCTTCTCAGCTAAAACATACTCGACTGGTTTAGGCCCAACCCCAGCAGCTACGTACAATTGGAGCTGTTGATGGCCTGGTGGACACATCCAGTTAAAAATTATAGTGTGTGGAAAGACCTGGAGCTGATTTCACCAGCAGCTGTATTTACGTTGAAACTGGCTGCACCAAAAAAAACAGCTCTTAACACCCACTGCCTGCAAAATGTAGCCAAAATAGCCTTTGCACACCAGACAATGTGAATTACTTGCATGTTAGCAATATTTTTTTAAACATTTATCCAGCAAATGCGAGCTTTCACATCAGTGACACAATTTTGCTATGTGATATTGTGGATTTATTTTCTAGAGTAGACCAATGCCAATTTTTCCAATGTTGTACACATCTAACCAATTCTAAGTTGTGCATGAGTATGCTAAAAGAGAACTTGATACTTTTTAAACAGTGAACTAAATGGATCGGTTTGCAAAAGCTGAACGTAGATGTGTAGGTCGTTCAGTCTTGCCGGACTGAGCTATGCTCCCATCATAAGGCACCATGAATCAAACATTTAATTTGCTCCTTACACAATTTTATACTTTTAGAGTGAATAGCCCTCGTGAAATTACGTATTTGTAGCCCAAAAGCTCTAGCAATCCATAGCATAACATCTGAGCATTATCTGTGCCACATTTAATTCTTTACTTATCGTGACAAAAAAACATCAGAGGTAAGATTTATAACTTTAATTGTTGCTCTTGTTTGGCTGCTGGTTAAGTGACTATTGGTTGTAGAAAATAATGATACTATTAGAATTTGAGGGGTCTGAGCGTGTGTTGTTAGTATGAAGTATCATGTTCATCAGTGTATAGTTTGTGTGTTCTGTCAACATGTTGATCAAAGTGCTTGGTATTTCAAATGTGTTTGGTTTAGGTGAAAATGGTTATGAGCATTTCGCAGACTTCTATCTGTTCTGAAAAGTTAGGTTGTCCATATTGACAACATTTTATATCGTATAGGTTACCTTGTCTGTGTGGACAGTTTACAAACAAACTCAATGTTTGTTATATTAAATATTAAAGAAAACACTATGATCTTGTGCCAGCTGTTGCAGCAGTTATTCAAACATCCTGAAATATGTCCTGAAGTTTCATCCCCTCAACCAGTGGAGCATTATTGGTTGTACCCACACATTTCATCTTTATTTTCTTAAGTGTATTAAGTAAAAGAAGCAGATCATCGTCACTTGATGTTGATTCCATCTTTGAGTTGATTTTAAAAAATCCTTTATTCACTTATTCACTGTTTCTTGCGATTGATTTACATCGCAGATGATGTTCAAAGGCTTTAAGAATACTAGCCACGCCAAGTTGCTTCCAGAAGAAGAAAAAAGTTACTATGAAATATAAAAATAATGTAAGTTAATTTGTGAAAATAATATATAGTCTTCTTCTGATTAAAAAAGATTTAAGATGAATGTAGTTTTCAAATTTGGATTTTGATGCCCCCTCTCAGTTGTTAAATTACTTACTCATTAGGATAAACTGCTTTTCAGCCTTACATACATCATTTGACCTTTACCAAGCTTTTGACCCATAGATTATGAGTGTGTATTGAACTTCATTCAGAGAATTCTTCAAATGTTTGATGTGAGCCTCAAAAACACAAACAAACCACTTAAATGCCGAAATAGAACTTGTGTTTTAAGAGTTTTCACACTGACCTAGTTTTCTTCTTTCTTTCCCTGTTGAAAACTGAAGCCACACTAATTATTACCTCTACAGGGGACAACTTTTAATGCCCTGATGTATTATGTTAGCTGGATTTACTACAAACAGATTAAACAGGAGCAAGAAAGGCTTAGGTAATTTGATAATTGCTTTTGGCACCTGCGTTTTGTTCTCATCTCCCTGTAGCTGAGCAGAAAGATTCCCTGAGCTGAGTTTTTACAGTGAATTCAGAACGGGCTGAGGAGCGGCTCTGCACCCCACTGTGTGACGTTCTGAAAAGGCTACGCTCCCATGTCTCCTGCACATTGCCCCTGCTCAGCATGTCTTAGATCCAGCCACATCCAGATTTTTATCACTATATGAATTAAACCTTGATTTTCTGTCTACTCAGCAAGAGAGAGCTGCACCAATGATATTGGGGCTACATCATTTCACACTGTGGACAGCAAATCCACAAAGGTATGCAAAGATCATACACTGACTTTCTTTTTTTATCATTATTTTTTTGGTGATGGCTTCCAAATCGTAATAATAGTACTTGACACTTAGTTGTATTTATTTATTTCATTTTCACCTATCCTTATGTTCGAGCCCTTTCTGTTTCCATCGGGTCTCTGTGGATTCCTCCTTGCAGGGAAAAAAAAAAAAGGAAATTAAAATCCATCAGCTAATGTGTCGCCTGGTAATGAAATAAGAATCTGACACTCTCTCGCATTGAAATGCAAAAGAGGTGTCCTGGTGTTACCCTGGCAATTTATCATAAAAGCCAGTGAATTTCTACTTAATATACATGAGCTACAGTGAATTATTACAGGGCTTGCCATTATAACAAACTTCTCAAAGTGCACAGACAAAAGGGTCAAGTATATTATTTTCCCTTACGTCACTTGGATGGATGATCTAAATGGCTTTCTGAAGTTGGAGAATTTCATACTTACTTTGAATATGTTTTATACTTTGTCCCATTTCACACAATGCAACCCTTTTTACCCTCTGTTCCCTTTTTTCGGGGGAGAGAAAATGGAAGAGAGAGGGAAAAGAGAGGCAGGGCGAAATATGTCACCTGCTCGTATCTGAGTGCTTTTCCACGGCTCTAATTCATCTCTGCCAGCATCGTGTCTTCTACTTTCCTTTTCTTCACCACTGCACCAAGATGAGGCCAGCACAGCAAGTCCGCCAGCCATCAGCATCTGAGGCTTCTCTTCTGCAAAAGTAATTTTGAACAAAACAAGAGAAAAAACACATTAAACTACAACATAAACTCATGATTGATTATTCTCTTTTAATCTTGTGATTCCGCCTGGTTAAAATAATCAATAGTGAACAATGCTTTTGATTGATATATGAGCTTGCGATGTTCGGAGAATATACTCACCGAGGGACAATGGTGAATAATGCCCAATGAGATCAAGTGAGCAGTGCTGTGTCAT